>NC_135239.1:133079622-133423372 GCF_051348905.1 Ranitomeya variabilis
ATCCTAAAAAGGGACACACGCATTACGAAAATGATGAACGATGACGATTACTGGTTGGCCTGCCTCCTTGATCCACGCTATAAAGGCAAATTGCAAAATATTATGCCACATGAGAACTTGGAACTAATATTAGCAACCAAACAATCAACTCTTGTTGACCGTTTGCTTCAGGCATTCCCAGCACACAGCGCACGTGATCGTTCTCACACGAGCTCCAGGGGGCAGCAGACTAGGAGTGTTAGGGGTGCACACATCAGAAGTGGCGTTGGACAGAGGGGTTTTCTGACCAGGTTGTGGAGTGATTTTGCTATGACCGCAGACAGGACAGGTACTGCTGCATCAATTGAAAGTGACAGGAGACAACATTTGTCCAGTATGGTTACTAACTATTTTTCATCCCTTATCGATGTTCTCCCTCAACCGTCATTCCCATTTGATTACTGGGCCTCCAAATTAGACACCTGGCCAGAATTGGCAGAATATGCATTGCAGGAGCTTGCTTGCCCGGCAGCAAGTGTCCTATCAGAAAGAGTATTCAGTGCTGCAGGTTCAATATTAACCGAAAAAAGGACTCGTCTGGCTACCCAAAATGTTGACGATCTAACATTCATTAAAATGAACCACAACTGGATTTCGAAATCTTTTGCCCCACCTTGCCCGGCCGACACCTAGCTTTCCTATGAAAAGCTCTTGCCTGTGAATTACTTTTCTAATGTCTAATTTGCTGCAGCTGATTGTACAGCATACGACATGTTTACACCTCCCTAAATGGCAAAACTCCCCACACGGGGCCGTGGTATCGCGACTTGGCGCAAGCACCCGTGAGACTGCTGTTTGTCTGAAGAGGTGGGTGTGCTCGCTTTTGGTTGACGGCATTGCTACTGGGTCCCTCATAGTACAATGTAGTGTCTCTGGCGGTGGTGGTGCGCACCCAACGTCAGACACACCGTTGTAACATGAGGGGCCCTGGGGCGGTCCCGCCGGCCTCAAGAGAGTTCCCCCCTACCCCAGCTCAAAATGTGCTCTACCACGTGCAAAATTATGTCGCACAGCTCCACCAATCTTTAGTCTATTCGCTGACATCATTCAATGTCTGGCACTGACAATACAAATTTGTAGACATCTATGATGCAACTTAAAGTAGTCTGTGTCTGTGTCCTATATTGGCACCATTAAATAGTTACTGCCAAATTACTATGTCAGAAACTCAGTAGATGAGCCCACCCCTGTACCTAAGTATGCCACCTTTTTTTTTTGTTTTGGTTGTTTTGCGAGACATTAACATCTATTTATATTTTGGGAGTACTGGGACAGACACTCCTTGCACTACTCCTCCACTCACCACCAAGCTGCCTGTGTATCCATGTAACCGCTGTAAAACTGCCATGAGCCTATTGTTTGTTATTTTAGGCCTTTGATAGCCTGTCTGCGGTCCCTACTTTAAATACTCCTCCACTGACCACCAAGCTGCCTGCCCGTGTATCCATGTAACCGCTGTAAAACTGCCATGAGCCTATTGTTTGTTATTTTAGGCCTTTGATAGCCTGTCTGCGGCCCCTACTTGCAATACTCCTCCACTGACCACCAAGCTGCCTGCCCGTGTATCCATGTAACCGCTGTAAAACTGCCATGAGCCTATTGTTTGTTATTTTAGGCCTTTGATAGCCTGTCTGCGGTCCCTACTTTAAATACTCCTCCACTGACCACCAAGCTGCCCTGCCCGTGTATCCATGTAACCGCTGTAAAACTGCCATGAGCCTATTGTTTGTTATTTTAGGCCTTTGATAGCCTGTCTGCGGCCCCTACTTGCAATACTCCTCCACTGACCACCAAGCTGCCTGCCCGTGTATCCATGTAACCGCTGTAAAACTGCCATGAGCCTATTGTTTGTTATTTTAGGCCTTTGATAGCCTGTCTGCGGTCCCTACTTTAAATACTCCTCCACTGACCACCAAGCTGCCTGCCCGTGTATCCATGTAACCGCTGTGAAACTGCCATGAGCCTATTGTTTGTTATGTTAGGCCTTTGATAGCCTGTCTGCGGTCCCTACTTTAAATACTCCTCCACTGACCAGACCACTGCTGCCCGTGTACCCCTGGAACCAATTATAAAGTGCCTACAGCCAGCCCATTTTCTTATGTTAGGCCTTTGAAGCCTGTCTGCGGTCCCTACTTTAAATACTCCTCCACTGACCAGACCACTGCTGCCCGTGTACCCCTGGAACCAATTATAAAGTGCCTACAGCCAGCCCATTTTCTTATGTTAGGCCTTTGAAGCCTGTCTGCGGTCCCTACTTTAAATACTCCTCCACTCACCACCACCAAGCTGCCTGCCCGTGTATCCATGTAACCGCTGTGAAACTGCCATGAGCCTATTGTTTGTTATGTTAGGCCTTTGATAGCCTGTCTGCGGTCCCTACTTTAAATACTCCTCCACTGACCAGACCACTGCTGCCCGTGTACCCCTGGAACCAATTATAAAGTGCCTACAGCCAGCCCATTTTCTTATGTTAGGCCTTTGAAGCCTGTCTGCGGTCCCTACTTTAAATACTCCTCCACTGACCACCAAGCTGCCTGCCCGTGTATCCATGTAACCGCTGTAAAACTGCCATGAGCCTATTGTTTGTTATTTTAGGCCTTTGATAGCCTGTCTGCGGTCCCTACTTTAAATACTCCTCCACTGACCACCAAGCTGCCTGCCCGTGTATCCATGTAACCGCTGTAAAACTGCCATGAGCCTATTGTTTGTTATTTTAGGCCTTTGATAGCCTGTCTGCGGCCCCTACTTGCAATACTCCTCCACTGACCACCAAGCTGCCTGCCCGTGTATCCATGTAACCGCTGTAAAACTGCCATGAGCCTATTGTTTGTTATTTTAGGCCTTTGATAGCCTGTCTGCGGTCCCTACTTTAAATACTCCTCCACTGACCACCAAGCTGCCTGCCCGTGTATCCATGTAACCGCTGTGAAACTGCCATGAGCCTATTGTTTGTTATGTTAGGCCTTTGATAGCCTGTCTGCGGTCCCTACTTTAAATACTCCTCCACTGACCAGACCACTGCTGCCCGTGTACCCCTGGAACCAATTATAAAGTGCCTACAGCCAGCCCATTTTCTTATGTTAGGCCTTTGAAGCCTGTCTGCGGTCCCTACTTTAAATACTCCTCCACTGACCACCAAGCTGCCTGCCCGTGTATCCATGTAACCGCTGTAAAACTGCCATGAGCCTATTGTTTGTTATTTTAGGCCTTTGATAGCCTGTCTGCGGTCCCTACTTTAAATACTCCTCCACTGACCACCAAGCTGCCTGCCCGTGTATCCATGTAACCGCTGTAAAACTGCCATGAGCCTATTGTTTGTTATTTTAGGCCTTTGATAGCCTGTCTGCGGTCCCTACTTTAAATACTCCTCCACTGACCACCAAGCTGCCTGCCCGTGTATCCATGTAACCGCTGTGAAACTGCCATGAGCCTATTGTTTGTTATGTTAGGCCTTTGATAGCCTGTCTGCGGTCCCTACTTTAAATACTCCTCCACTGACCAGACCACTGCTGCCCGTGTACCCCTGGAACCAATTATAAAGTGCCTACAGCCAGCCCATTTTCTTATGTTAGGCCTTTGAAGCCTGTCTGCGGTCCCTACTTTAAATACTCCTCCACTGGCCAGACCACTGCTGCCCGTGTACCCCTGGAACCAATTATAAAGTGCCTACAGCCAGCCCATTTTCTTATGTTAGGCCTTTGAAGCCTGTCTGCGGTCCCTACTTTAAATACTCCTCCACTCACCACCACCAAGCTGCCTGCCCGTGTATCCATGTAACCGCTGTGAAACTGCCATGAGCCTATTGTTTGTTATGTTAGGCCTTTGATAGCCTGTCTGCGGTCCCTACTTTAAATACTCCTCCACTGACCAGACCACTGCTGCCCGTGTACCCCTGGAACCAATTATAAAGTGCCTACAGCCAGCCCATTTTCTTATGTTAGGCCTTTGAAGCCTGTCTGCGGTCCCTACTTTAAATACTCCTCCACTGACCACCAAGCTGCCTGCCCGTGTATCCATGTAACCGCTGTAAAACTGCCATGAGCCTATTGTTTGTTATTTTAGGCCTTTGATAGCCTGTCTGCGGTCCCTACTTTAAATACTCCTCCACTGACCACCAAGCTGCCTGCCCGTGTATCCATGTAACCGCTGTAAAACTGCCATGAGCCTATTGTTTGTTATTTTAGGCCTTTGATAGCCTGTCTGCGGCCCCTACTTGCAATACTCCTCCACTGACCACCAAGCTGCCTGCCCGTGTATCCATGTAACCGCTGTAAAACTGCCATGAGCCTATTGTTTGTTATTTTAGGCCTTTGATAGCCTGTCTGCGGTCCCTACTTTAAATACTCCTCCACTGACCACCAAGCTGCCTGCCCGTGTATCCATGTAACCGCTGTGAAACTGCCATGAGCCTATTGTTTGTTATGTTAGGCCTTTGATAGCCTGTCTGCGGTCCCTACTTTAAATACTCCTCCACTGACCAGACCACTGCTGCCCGTGTACCCCTGGAACCAATTATAAAGTGCCTACAGCCAGCCCATTTTCTTATGTTAGGCCTTTGAAGCCTGTCTGCGGTCCCTACTTTAAATACTCCTCCACTGACCAGACCACTGCTGCCCGTGTACCCCTGGAACCAATTATAAAGTGCCTACAGCCAGCCCATTTTCTTATGTTAGGCCTTTGAAGCCTGTCTGCGGTCCCTACTTTAAATACTCCTCCACTGACCACCAAGCTGCCTGCCCGTGTATCCATGTAACCGCTGTAAAACTGCCATGAGCCTATTGTTTGTTATTTTAGGCCTTTGATAGCCTGTCTGCGGTCCCTACTTTAAATACTCCTCCACTGACCACCAAGCTGCCTGCCCGTGTATCCATGTAACCGCTGTAAAACTGCCATGAGCCTATTGTTTGTTATTTTAGGCCTTTGATAGCCTGTCTGCGGCCCCTACTTGCAATACTCCTCCACTGACCACAATGCTGCCTGGAGTGCCTGCCTGTGTATCCATGTAACCGATGTAAAACTGCCATGACTGCCTACTGTTTGTTATTTTAGGCCTTTGATAGCCTGTCTGCAGCCCCTACTTGCAATACTCCTCCACTGACCACACCAATGCTGCCCGTGTACCCCTGGAACCTATTTAAAAGTTCATAGAGCCTAGTTATATATTTTATTTACTATTAATAAGGCCATGATGGACTACGCTGTACCACGCTACAAGCTAACCAGTCGACACTTCTTTTGCGAGAAAAGCCATCCCAACCCTCCACCAGCATGTAGAAGACCGCATTGTCCATGCACTCTGGCAATCTGTGAGTACAAAGGTGCACCTGACAACAGACGCATGGACCTGTAGGCATGACCACGGAAGATTACGTGTCCATTACGGCGCAATGGGTTAATGTGGTGGATGCATGGTCCACAGGGGACAGCCTACTAAGTCTGTCTGCAGTCCCTAATTCAAATTGTCCTCCACTGTCTAAATCGGAACTTCCACCTTCTGGCTTTCGGCCTATAGTATCAGAAATTAAACTGCATTTGGCCTTCAACTTTGGTTAGGGCCTACTAACGGCTTCTGCCCCTCCCTGGTGTTGCCCTCAACTAAATAAAGCTGAGCTTCAACCTTCTGCTCCAAATTACCATTTTGAAAAATGCAATAGGCTTTTCAGGCCTACTAAAGGTGTCTGTCTGTGTGCCCCTGCCTGGTGTTGTCCTCAACTAAATAAAGCTGAGCTTCAACCTTCCGGCTCTCATTAAGTGGTTTTAAAAAAAAAAAATGGTGGTTAGGGCCTACTAACGGCTTCTGCCCCTCCCTGGTGTTGCCCTCAACTAAATAAAGCTGAGCTTCAACCTTCTGCTCCAAATTACCATTTTGAAAAATGCAATAGGCTTTTCCGGCCTACTAAAGGTGTCTGTCTGTGTGCCCCTCCCTGGTGTTGTCCTCAACTAAATAAAGCTGAGCTTCAACCTTCCGGCTCTCATTATGTGGTTTTAAAAAAAAAAATGGTGGTTAGGGCCTACTAACGGCTTCTGCCCCTCCCTGGTGTTGTCCTCAACTAAATAAAGCTGAGCTTCAACCTTCCGGCTCTCATTATGTGGTTTTAAAAAAAAAAATGGTGGTTAGGGCCTATTAACGGCTTCTGCCCCTCCCTGGTGTTGCCCTCAACTAAATAAAGCTGAGCTTCAACCTTCTGCTCCAAATTACCATTTTGAAAAATGCAATAGGCTTTTCAGGCCTACAAAAGGTGTCTGTCTGTGTGCCCCTCCCTGGTGTTGTCCTCAACTAAATAAAGCTGAGCTTCAACCTTCCGGCTCTCATTATGTGGTTTTAAAAAAAAAAATGGTGGTTAGGGCCTACTAACGGCTTCTGCCCCTCCCTGGTGTTGTCCTCAACTAAATAAAGCTGAGCTTCAACCTTCCGGCTCTCATTATGTGGTTTTAAAAAAAAAAATGGTGGTTAGGGCCTACTAACGGCTTCTGCCCCTCCCTGGTGTTGTCCTCAACTAAATAAAGCTGAGCTTCAACCTTCCGGCTCTCATTATGTGGTTTTAAAAAAAAAAATGGTGGTTAGGGCCTACTAACGGCTTCTGCCCCTCCCTGGTGTTGCCCTCAACTAAATAAAGCTGAGCTTCAACCTTCTGCTCCAAATTACCATTTTGAAAAATGCAATAGGCTTTTCAGGCCTACAAAAGGTGTCTGTCTGTGTGCCCCTCCCTGGTGTTGTCCTCAACTAAATAAAGCTGAGCTTCAACCTTCCGGCTCTCATTATGTGGTTTTAAAAAAAAAAATGGTGGTTAGGGCCTACTAACGGCTTCTGCCCCTCCCTGGTGTTGCCCTCAACTAAATAAAGCTGAGCTTCAACCTTCTGCTCCAAATTACCATTTTGAAAAATGCAATAGGCTTTTCAGGCCTACTAAAGGTGTCTGTCTGTGTGCCCCTCCCTGGTGTTGTCCTCAACTAAATAAAGCTGAGCTTCAACCTTCCGGCTCTCATTATGTGGTTTTAAAAAAAAAAATGGTGGTTAGGGCCTACTAACGGCTTCTGCCCCTCCCTGGTGTTGCCCTCAACTAAATAAAGCTGAGCTTCAACCTTCTGCTCCAAATTACCATTTTGAAAAATGCAATAGGCTTTTCAGGCCTACTAAAGGTGTCTGTCTGTGTGCCCCTGCCTGGTGTTGTCCTCAACTAAATAAAGCTGAGCTTCAACCTTCCGGCTCTCATTAAGTGGTTTTAAAAAAAAAAAATGGTGGTTAGGGCCTACTAACGGCTTCTGCCCCTCCCTGGTGTTGCCCTCAACTAAATAAAGCTGAGCTTCAACCTTCTGCTCCAAATTACCATTTTGAAAAATGCAATAGGCTTTTCCGGCCTACTAAAGGTGTCTGTCTGTGTGCCCCTCCCTGGTGTTGTCCTCAACTAAATAAAGCTGAGCTTCAACCTTCCGGCTCTCATTATGTGGTTTTAAAAAAAAAAATGGTGGTTAGGGCCTACTAACGGCTTCTGCCCCTCCCTGGTGTTGTCCTCAACTAAATAAAGCTGAGCTTCAACCTTCCGGCTCTCATTAAGTGGTTTTAAAAAAAAAAAATGGTGGTTAGGGCCTACTAACGGCTTCTGCCCCTCCCTGGTGTTGTCCTCAACTAAATAAAGCTGAGCTTCAACCTTCCGGCTCTCAATATGTGGTTTTAAAAAAAAAAATGGTGGTTAGGGCCTACTAACGGCTTCTGCCCCTCCCTGGTGTTGCCCTCAACTAAATAAAGCTGAGCTTCAACCTTCTGCTCCAAATTACCATTTTGAAAAATGCAATAGGCTTTTCAGGCCTACTAAAGGTGTCTGTCTGTGTGCCCCTCCCTGGTGTTGTCCTCAACTAAATAAAGCTGAGCTTCAACCTTCCGGCTCTCATTATGTGGTTTTAAAAAAAAAAATGGTGGTTAGGGCCTACTAACGGCTTCTGCCCCTCCCTGGTGTTGCCCTCAACTAAATAAAGCTGAGCTTCAACCTTCTGCTCCAAATTACCATTTTGAAAAATGCAATAGGCTTTTCAGGCCTACTAAAGGTGTCTGTCTGTGTGCCCCTCCCTGGTGTTGTCCTCAACTAAATAAAGCTGAGCTTCAACCTTCCGGCTCTCATTATGTGGTTTTAAAAAAAAAAATGGTGGTTAGGGCCTACTAACGGCTTCTGCCCCTCCCTGGTGTTGTCCTCAACTAAATAAAGCTGAGCTTCAACCTTCCGGCTCTCATTATGTGGTTTTAAAAAAAAAAATGGTGGTTAGGGCCTACTAACGGCTTCTGCCCCTCCCTGGTGTTGCCCTCAACTAAATAAAGCTGAGCTTCAACCTTCTGCTCCAAATTACCATTTTGAAAAATGCAATAGGCTTTTCAGGCCTACAAAAGGTGTCTGTCTGTGTGCCCCTCCCTGGTGTTGTCCTCAACTAAATAAAGCTGAGCTTCAACCTTCCGGCTCTCATTATGTGGTTTTAAAAAAAAAAAATGGTGGTTAGGGCCTACTAACGGCTTCTGCCCCTCCCTGGTGTTGCCCTCAACTAAATAAAGCTGAGCTTCAACCTTCTGCTCCAAATTACCATTTTGAAAAATGCAATAGGCTTTTCAGGCCTACTAAAGGTGTCTGTCTGTGTGCCCCTCCCTGGTGTTGTCCTCAACTAAATAAAGCTGAGCTTCAACCTTCCGGCTCTCATTATGTGGTTTTAAAAAAAAAAATGGTGGTTAGGGCCTACTAACGGCTTCTGCCCCTCCCTGGTGTTGTCCTCAACTAAATAAAGCTGAGCTTCAACCTTCCGGCTCTCATTATGTGGTTTTAAAAAAAAAAATGGTGGTTAGGGCCTACTAACGGCTTCTGCCCCTCCCTGGTGTTGCCCTCAACTAAATAAAGCTGAGCTTCAACCTTCTGCTCCAAATTACCATTTTGAAAAATGCAATAGGCTTTTCAGGCCTACTAAAGGTGTCTGTCTGTGTGCCCCTCCCTGGTGTTGTCCTCAACTAAATAAAGCAGAGCTTCAACCTTCCGGCTCTCATTATGTGGTTTTAAAAAAAAAAATGGTGGTTAGGGCCTACTAACGGCTTCTGCCCCTCCCTGGTGTTGCCCTCAACTAAATAAAGCTGAGCTTCAACCTTCTGCTCCAAATTACCATTTTGAAAAATGCAATAGGCTTTTCAGGCCTACTAAAGGTGTCTGTCTGTGTGCCCCTCCCTGGTGTTGTCCTCAACTAAATAAAGCTGAGCTTCAACCTTCCGGCTCTCATTATGTGGTTTTAAAAAAAAAAATGGTGGTTAGGGCCTACTAACGGCTTCTGCCCCTCCCTGGTGTTGCCCTCAACTAAATAAAGCTGAGCTTCAACCTTCTGCTCCAAATTACCATTTTGAAAAATGCAATAGGCTTTTCAGGCCTACTAAAGGTGTCTGTCTGTGTGCCCCTCCCTGGTGTTGTCCTCAACTAAATAAAGCTGAGCTTCAACCTTCCGGCTCTCATTATGTGGTTTTAAAAAAAAAAATGGTGGTTAGGGCCTACTAACGGCTTCTGCCCCTCCCTGGTGTTGCCCTCAACTAAATAAAGCTGAGCTTCAACCTTCTGCTCCAAATTACCATTTTGAAAAATGCAATAGGCTTTTCAGGCCTACTAAAGGTGTCTGTCTGTGTGCCCCTCCCTGGTGTTGTCCTCAACTAAATAAAGCTGAGCTTCAACCTTCCGGCTCTCATTATGTGGTTTTAAAAAAAAAAATGGTGGTTAGGGCCTACTAACGGCTTCTGCCCCTCCCTGGTGTTGTCCTCAACTAAATAAAGCTGAGCTTCAACCTTCCGGCTCTCATTATGTGGTTTTAAAAAAAAAAATGGTGGTTAGGGCCTACTAACGGCTTCTGCCCCTCCCTGGTGTTGTCCTCAACTAAATAAAGCTGAGCTTCAACCTTCCGGCTCTCATTAAGTGGTTTTAAAAAAAAAATGGTGGTTAGGGCCTACTAACGGCTTCTGCCCCTCCCTGGTGTTGCCCTCAACTAAATAAAGCTGAGCTTCAACCTTCTGCTCCAAATTACCATTTTGAAAAATGCAATAGGCTTTTCAGGCCTACTAAAGGTGTCTGTCTGTGTGCCCCTCCCTGGTGTTGCCCTCAACTAAATAAAGCTGAGCTTCAACCTTCTGCTCCAAATTACCATTTTAAAAAATGCAATAGGCTTTTCCGGCCTACTAAAGGTGTCTGCCCCTCCCTGGTGTTGTCCTCAACTGAACAAAGCTGAGCTTCCACATTCTGGCTTTCGCCCTATACTATCAGATATTAAACTGCATTTGGCCTACTAGTGTGGTTAGGCCCTTGAAACAGTGTCTGCTGCTCTTGGGTTTGCTACTCCACTGAACAAAGCAATGCCGCCTGTTTAGTCCTGTTACCAATTTTGAACTGCATGTAGCCTACTTTATTCTTTGGCCCTATATCTGTTTCCTCCTCATCCTGCCCATTGCCCAGCCACTGCTAAATGAGTCTGCTGGTACATTGACCTAGACCACTACATTCCCCTTGTACTCTACACAGCCAGAATCTGTCCCTGCTGAAAGTAAGGTTCCCCTTCCCGCATGTTATACCACCTTACACAGGGACAAAGAGGAAGGTGCAGATGAAAGTGCAGGTTCCTTCATCAGGTGGGGGGGCATACTCGTTGGCGACGTCACTGGCACAGGGCCCCTCAGAGTACGCAAAAGTGTCGCTGCTGGTGGGAGGCGCCCCCGCCATGCAAACACACCGCCATACTTTGAGGGGCCCTGTGCCAGTGGCAATGCGAACGAGTGGGCCCCCCCCCTGCTTGCTCAGGATCACAGCACTTGCAACTTTTAAATACTTACCTTTCCCTGCAACACCGCCGTGACGTAGTCCGCATTTCCTGGGCCCACGAAAAACTTGAGCCAGCCCTACTCCCCCCACAACTTTCCCCCAATTCCCTATGCCCAACTATTATTATACAGTTAATTAAGATTGGCAAGCTTCAGAAACAAGAATGGATGTTTTTGGCATTAAAATGGGCACTGTAGGTGTTTTCCTGGCCTCCACTCACTGCCGACTATGCTTCCCCATTGACTTGCATTGGGTTTCGTGTTTCGGTCGATCCCCGACTTTTAGCGATAATCGGCCGACTGCACTCGACTCGACTCTGGACAAAATCGGGTTTCCCAAAACCCTACTCGATCTTAAAAAAATGAAAGTTGCTCAACCCTAGTGGTCGGCTGTGCTGGGTGCGGCTGTGCGTGGCTGTGGGCGGCTGTGCTGGGTGCGGCGGCTGTGGTCGGCTGTGCTGGGTGCGGCGGCTGTGCGTGGCTGTGGGCGGCTGTGCTGGGTGCGGCGGCTGTGCGTGGCTATGGGTGGCTGTGCGTGGCTGTGGGCAGCTGTGCTGGGTGCGGCGGCTGTGCGTGGCTATGGGTGGCTGTGCGTGGCTGTGGGCAGCTGTGCTGGGTGCGGCGGCTGTGCGTGGCTGTGGGCGCCTGTGCGTGGCTGTGGGCGGCTATGGTCGGCTGTGCTGGGTGCGGCGGCTGTGCTGGGTGCGGCCATTTTCTTGGTCCTGCTCCCGGAGTCGGCGCCTGCGCAGTCCGCGCTTTCCGGCGCCATTTTCTTGAAGACAGTGCAATGTGTCTTCAAGAAAATGGCGCCGGAAAGCGCGGACTGCGCAGGCGCCGATTCCGGGAGCAGGGGGACAGTCACGGCCCGGAAGCGCGTCGGTGGAACGGGTCAGGTAAGTATACTCACCCTCCGCCTCCTGGCTCGTCCCTGCTTGTCCGGTGGAGATCGCGGTGTGCGTTCAGCGCTTACGCATACCGCGATCTCCTGGGAGCGTCGCTCTGTGCGGTCCAGACTGCGCCGGCGCTTGCGCTTGCGCAGTCTATAGAGGCTTCGGACAGAGTGACGCTCCCAGCGTTATATTATAGATGTCTGTATATAGGAGTGGTGTCTGTATATAGGGTGATGTCTGTATATAGGAGTGGTGTCTGTATATAGAGGGATGTCTGTTTATAGGAGAGATGTATGTATATAGAGGGATGTCTGTATATAGGAGTGGTGTCTGTATATAGAGGAATGTCTGTATATAGGAGAGATGTCTGTATATAGAGGGATGTCTGTATATAGGAGTGGTGTCTGTATATAGAGGGATGTCTGTATATAGGAGTGGTGTCTGTATATAGAGGGATGTCTGTATATAGGAGTGGTGGCTGTATATAGAGGGATATCTGTATATAGGAGTGGTGTCTGTATACAGAGGGATGTCTGTATATAGGAGTGGTGTCTGTATATAGGGGGATGTCTGTATATAGGAGTGGTGTCTGTATATAAGGGGATGTCTGTATATAGGAGTGGTGTCTGTATATAGAGGGATGTCTGTATATAGGAGTGGTGTCTGTATATAGAGGGATGTCTGAGTATAAGAGTGGTGTCTGTATATAGAGGGATGTCTGTATATAGGAGTGGTGTCTGTATATAGAGGGATGTCTGTATATAGGAGTGGTGTCTGTATATAGAGGGATGTCTGTATATAGGAGTGGTGTCTGTATATAGGGGGATGTCCGTATATAGGAGTGGTGTCTGTATATAAGGGGATGTCTGAGTATAAGAGTGGTGTCTGTATATAGATGGATGTCTGTATATAGGAGTGGTGTCTGTATATAGAGGGATGTCTGAGTATAAGAGTGGTGTCTGTATATAGAGGGATGTCTGTATATAGGAGTGGTGTCTGTATATAGAGGGATGTCTGTATATAGGAGTGGTGTCTGTATATAGAGGGATGTCTGTATATAGGAGTGGTGTCTGTATATAGAGGGATGTCTGTATATAGGAGTGGTGTCTGTATATAGAGGGATGTCTGTATATAGGAGTGGTGTCTGTATATAGGGGGATGTCCGTATATAGGAGTGGTGTCTGTATATAGAGGGATGTCTGTATATAGCAGAGATGTCTGTATATAGAGGGATGTCTGTATATAGGAGTGGTGTCTGTATATAGAGGGATGTCTGTATATAGGAGTGGTGTCTGTATATAGGGGGATGTCTGTATATAGGAGTGGTGTCTGTATATAGAGGGATGTCTGTATATAGGAGTGGTGTCTGTATATAGAGGGATGTCTGTATATAGGATTGGTGTCTGTATACAGAGGGATGTCTGTATATAGGAGTGGTGTCTGTATATAGAGGGATGTCTGGATATAAGAGTGGTGTCTGTATATAGAGGGATGTCTGTATATAGGAGTGGTGTCTGTATATAGAGGAATGTCTGCATATAGGAGTGGTGTCTGTATATAGAGGGATGTCTGTATATAGGAGTGGTGTCTGTATATAGAGGGATGTCTGTATATAGGAGTGGTGTCTGTATATAGGGGGATGTCTGTATATAGGAGTGGTGTCTGTATATAGAGGGATGTCTGTATATAGGAAAGATGTCTGTATATAGAGGGATGTCTATATATAGGAGAGATGTCTGTATATAGGAGTGGTGTCTGTATATAGAGGGATGTCTGTATATAGGAGTGGTGTCTGTATATAGAGGGATGTCTGTATATAGGAGTGATGTCTGTATATAGGGGGATGTCTGTATATAGGAGTAGTGTCTCTATATAGGGGGATGTCTGAATATAGGAGAGATGTCTGTATATAGAGGGATGTCTGTATATAGGAGTGGTGTCTGTATATAGGGGGATGTCTGTATATAGGAGTGGTGTTTGTATATAGAGGGATTTCTGTATATAGGAGTGGTGTCTGTATATAGAGGGATGTCTGTATAGAGGAGTGATGTCTCTATATAGGGGGATGTCTGAATATAGGAGTGGTGTCTGTATATAGAGGGATGTCTGTATATAGGACTGGTGTCTGTATATAGAGGGATGTCTGTATATAGGAGTGGTGTCTGTATACAGAGGGACTAGACTGTGGCCCGATTCTAACGCATCGGGTATTCTAGAATATGCATGTCCCCGTAGTATATTGACAATGATGATTCCAGAATTCGCGGCAGACTGAGCCCATCGCTGATTGGTCGAGGCAACCTTTCTGACATCATCGTCGCCATGGCAACCATTATGACATCATCGTCGATACTGTGCCCGTCTCTGATTGGTCGAGGCCTGGCGGCCTCGACCAATCAGAGATGCGGGATTTCCAGGACAGACAGACAGACAGACAGACAGACAGACAGACAGACGGAAAAACCCTTAGACAATTATATATATAGATGTCTGTATATAGGAGTGGTGTCTGTATGTAGTCGGATGTCTGTATATAGGAGTGGTGTCTGTATATAGAGGGATGTCTGTATATAGGAGTGGTGTCTGTATATAGAGGGATGTCTGTATATAGGAGTGGTGTCTGTATATAGAGGGATGTCTGTATATAGGAGTGGTGTCTGTATATAGAGGGATGTCTGAGTATAAGAGTGGTGTCTGTATATAGAGGGATGTCTGTATATAGGAGTGGTGTCTGTATATAGAGGGATGTCTGTATATAGGAGTGGTGTCTGTATATAGAGGGATGTCTGAGTGTAAGAGTGGTGTCTGTATATAGAGGGATGTCTGTATATAGGAGTGGTGTCTGTATATAGAGGGATGTCTATATAGGAGTGGTGTCTGTATATAGAGGGATGTCTGTATATAGGAGTGGTGTCTGTATATAGGGGGATGTCTGTATATAGGAGTGGTGTCTGTATATAGAGGGATGTCTGTTTATAGGAGAGATGTATGTATATAGAGGGATGTCTGTATATAGGAGTGGTGTCTGTATATAGAGGAATGTCTGTATATAGGAGAGATGTCTGTATATAGAGGGATGTCTGTATATAGGAGTGGTGTCTGTATATAGAGGGATGTCTGTATATAGGAGTGGTGTCTGTATATAGAGGGATGTCTGTATATAGGAGTGGTGGCTGTATATAGAGGGATATCTGTATATAGGAGTGGTGTCTGTATACAGAGGGATGTCTGTATATAGGAGTGGTGTCTGTATATAGGGGGATGTCTGTATATAGGAGTGGTGTCTGTATATAGAGGGATGTCTGTATATAGGACTGGTGTCTGTATATAGAGGGATGTCTGAGTATAAGAGTGGTGTCTGTATATAGAGGGATGTCTGTATATAGGAGTGGTGTCTGTATATAGAGGGATGTCTGTATATAGGAGTGGTGTCTGTATATAGAGGGATGTCTGAGTATAAGAGTGGTGTCTGTATATAGAGGGATGTCTGTATATAGGAGTGGTGTCTGTATATAGAGGGATGTCTGTATATAGGAGTGGTGTCTGTATATAGAGGGATGTCTGAGTGTAAGAGTGGTGTCTGTATATAGAGGGATGTCTGTATATAGGAGTGGTGTCTGTATATAGAGGGATGTCTGTATATAGGAGTGGTGTCTGTATATAGAGGGATGTCTGTATATAGGAGTGGTGTCTGTATATAGGGGGATGTCCGTATATAGGAGTGGTATCTGTATATAGAGGGATGTCTGTATATAGGAGAGATGTCTGTATATAGAGGGATGTCTGTATTTAGGAGTGGTGTCTGTATATAGAGGGATGTCTGTATATAGGAGTGGTGTCTGTATATAGGGGGATGTCTGTATATAGGAGTGGTGTCTGTATATAGAGGGATGTCTGTATATAGGAGTGGTGTCTGTATATAGAGGGATGTCTGTATATAGGATTGGTGTCTGTATACAGAGGGATGTCTGTATATAGGAGTGGTGTCTGTATATAGAGGGATGTCTGGATATAAGAGTGGTGTCTGTATATAGAGGGATGTCTGTATATAGGAGTGGTGTCTGTATATAGAGGAATGTCTGTATATAGGAGTGGTGTCTGTATATAGAGGGATGTCTGTATATAGGAGTGGTGTCTGCATATAGAGGGATGTCTGTATATAGGAGTGGTGTCTGTATATAGGGGGATGTCTGTATATAGGAGTGGTGTCTGTATATAGAGGGATGTCTGTATATAGGAAAGATGTCTGTATATAGAGGGATGTCTGTATATAGGAGTGGTGTCTGTATATAGAGGGATGTCTGTATATAGGAGTGGTGTCTGTATATAGAGGGATGTCTGTATATAGGAGAGGTGCCTGCATATATGAGTGGTGTCTGTATATAGAGGGATGTCTTTATATAGAAGTGGTGTCTGTATATAGGGGGTTGTCTGTTTAAGGGAGCGATGTCTGTATATAGAGGGATGTATATATATAGGAGAGATGTCTGTATATAGGAGTGGTGTCTGTATATAGGGGGATGTCTGTATATAGGAGTGGTGTCTGTATATAGAGGGATGTCTGTATATAGGAGAGATGTCTGTATATAGAGGGATGTCTGTATATAGGAGTGGTGTCTGTATATAAAGGGATGTCTGTATATAGGAGTGGTGTCTGTATATAGAGGGATGTCTGTATGTAGGAGCTGTGTCTGTATATACGAGTGGTGTCTGTATATAGGAGTGATGTCTGTATATAAGAGGATGTCGCCAAAGTGGCTACCGAGAGACTGTGTGCTCCAAAGTGGCTACTGTTGTGAAATTGGATTTTGGGCTCCCCCGGTGGCCACTGGTGGAATTGAACTTGTGTGCATCATCCCCTCTGTTCACCTGTTCCCATCAGGATGTGGGAGTCGCTATTTAACCTTGCTCCTCTGTCATTTCCATGCCGGTCAACATTGTAATCAGAAGCCTTTCTGTGCATGTTCCTGCTTCTAGACAACTCCCAGCTAAGTCGGACTTTTGTCCTTGTTCCATTTTGCATTTTGTTCCAGTTCACAGCTGCAGTTTCGTTTCTGTGTCTGGAAAGCTCTTGTGATCTGAAATTGCCACTCTGATGTTATGAGTTAATACTAGAGTCTTAAAGTAATTTCAGGATGGTGTTTTGATAGGGTTTTCAGCTGACCATGAAAGTGCCCTTTCTGTCTTCCTGCTATCTAGTAAGCGGACCTCGATTTTGCTAAACCTATTTTCATACTACGTTTGTCATTTTCATCTAAAATCACCGCCAATATATGTGGGGGCCTCTGTCTGCCTTTCGGGGAAATTTCTCTAGAGGTGAGCCAGGACTGTATTTTCCTCTGCCAGGATTAGTTAGTCCTCCGGCTGGCGCTGAGCGTCTAGGGATAAAACGTAGGCACGCTACCCGGCTACTGTTAGTTGTGCGGCAGGTTTAGTTCATGGTCAGTTATAGTTTCCATCCTTCCAAGAGCTTGTTCTTATGTATGCTGGGCTATGTTCTCTCGCCATTGAGAACCATAACAGTTTGACCGGACCGCAAAGGGTTAAATTAATTGGCAGAGAAAGGAGAGAAAAAAGAAGTCTGCTGAAATTTTTTTTTTTTTTTTTTTTTCCCTTCAGTTCTGAGTGTGCTTTCAATTGAATCACTTGCAAGTCTGCCTATATTGCAGCCTTCCTCTCTCTCTCTCCTTCTAATCCTGGAATGGCTCTGTGTTCACCTGTTTAAAATGGATATTCAGAGTTTAGCTGCAGGTTTGAATAATCTCACTACGAAAGTTCAAAATTTACAAGATTTTGTTGTTCATGTTCCTATATCTGAACCTAGAATTCCTTTGCCTGAATTTTTCTCGGGGAATAGATCTTGCTTTCAAAATTTCAAAAATAATTGCAAGTTGTTTTTGTCCCTGAAATCTCGCTCTGCTGGAGATCCTGCACAGCAGGTCAGGATTGTGATTTCCTTGCTCCGGGGCGACCCTCAAGATTGGGCTTTTGCATTGGCTCCAGGGGATCCTGCGTTGCTCAATGTGGATGCGTTTTTTCTGGCCTTGGGGTTGCTTTATGAGGAACCTCATTTAGAGCTTCAGGCGGAAAAAGCCTTGATGTCCCTATCTCAGGGGCAAGATGAAGTTGAAATATACTGCCAAAAATTCCGTAAATGGTCTGTGCTTACTCAGTGGAATGAGTGCACCCGGGCGGAGAATTTCAGAGAGGGTCTCTCTGATGCCATTAAGGATGTTATGGTGGGGTTCCCTGTGCCTGCGGGTCTGAATGATTCCATGACAATGGCTATTCAGATCGATAGACGTCTGCGGGAGCGCAAACCTGTGCACCATTTGGCGGTGTCTACTGAGAAGACGCCAGAGAATATGCAATGTGATAGAATTCTGTCCAGAAGCGAACGGCAGAATTTTAGACGAAAAAATGGGTTGTGCTTTTATTGTGGTGATTCAACTCATGTTATATCAGCATGCTCTAAGCGTACTAAGAAGCTTGATAAGTCAGTTTCAATTGGCACTTTTCAGTCTAAGTTTATTCTATCTGTGACCCTGATTTGTTCTTTATCATCTATTACCGCGGACGCCTATGTCGACTCTGGCGCCGCTTTGAGTCTTATGGATTGGTCCTTTGCCAAACGCTGTGGGTATGATTTAGAGCCTCTTGAAACTCCTATACCTCTGAAGGGGATTGACTCCACCCCATTGGCTAGTAATAAACCACAATACTGGACACAAGTAACTATGCGAATTAATCCGGATCATCAGGAGATTATTCGCTTTCTTGTGCTGTATAATCTACATGATGTGTTGGTGCTTGGATTGCCATGGCTGCAATCTCATAACCCAGTCCTCGACTGGAAAGCTATGTCTGTGTTAAGCTGGGGATGTAAGGGGATGCATGGGGACGTACCTTTGGTTTCTATTTCATCATCTATTCCCTCTGAGATTCCTGAATTCTTGTCTGACTATCGTGACGTTTTTGAAGAACCTAAGCTTGGTTCATTACCTCCGCACCGGGAGTGCGATTGTGCCATAGATTTGATTCCGGGTAGTAAATACCCTAAGGGTCGTTTATTTAATCTGTCTGTGCCTGAACATGCTGCTATGCGAGAATATATAAAGGAGTCCTTGGAAAAGGGACATATTCGTCCTTCGTCATCTCCCTTAGGAGCCGGTTTTTTCTTTGTGTCTAAGAAAGATGGCTCTTTGAGGCTGTGTATTGATTATCGGCTTTTGAATAAAATCACGGTTAAATATCAATATCCGTTGCCACTGCTGACTGATTTGTTTGCTCGCATAAAGGGGGCCAAGTGGTTCTCTAAGATAGATCTCCATGGGGCGTATAATTTGGTGCGAATTAAGCAGGGGGATGAGTGGAAAACCGCATTTAATACGCCCGAGGGCCACTTTGAGTATTTGGTGATGCCTTTTGGCCTTTCAAATGCCCCTTCAGTCTTTCAGTCCTTTATGCATGACATTTTCCGTGATTATTTGGATAAATTTATGATTGTGTATCTGGATGATATTCTGATTTTTTCGGATGACTGGGACTCTCATGTCCAGCAGGTCAGGAGGGTTTTTCAGGTTTTGCGGTCTAATTCCTTGTGTGTGAAGGGTTCTAAGTGCGTTTTTGGGGTGCAAAAGATTTCCTTCTTGGGATACATTTTTTCCCCCTCTTCCATCGAGATGGATCCTGTCAAGGTTCAGGCTATTTGTGATTGGACGCAACCCTCTTCTCTTAAGAGTCTTCAGAAATTTTTGGGCTTTGCTAACTTTTATCGTCGATTTATTGCTGGTTTTTCTGATGTTGTTAAACCATTGACTGATTTGACTAAGAAGGGTGCTGATGTTGCTGATTGGTCCCCTGCTGCTGTGGAGGCCTTTCGGGAGCTTAAGCGCCGCTTTTCTTCTGCCCCTGTGTTGCGTCAGCCTGATGTTGCTCTTCCTTTTCAGGTTGAGGTCGACGCTTCTGAAATCGGAGCTGGGGCGGTTTTGTCGCAGAGAAGTTCCGACTGCTCCGTGATGAAACCTTGTGCTTTTTTTTCTCGTAAATTTTCGCCCGCCGAGCGGAATTATGATATTGGGAATCGGGAGCTTTTGGCCATGAAGTGGGCTTTTGAGGAGTGGCGTCATTGGCTTGAGGGGGCTAGACATCAGGTGGTGGTATTGACCGACCACAAGAATTTAATTTATCTTGAGTCCGCCAGACGCCTGAATCCTAGACAGGCGCGCTGGTCGTTGTTTTTCTCTCGGTTTAATTTTGTGGTGTCATACCTACCGGGTTCTAAGAATGTTAAGGCGGATGCCCTTTCTAGGAGTTTTGAGCCTGACTCCCCTGGTAATTCTGAACCTACAGGTATCCTTAAGGAGGGAGTGATATTGTCTGCCGTTTCTCCAGACCTGCGGCGGGCCTTGCAGGAGTTTCAGGCGGATAGACCTGATCGTTGCCCACCTGGTAGACTGTTTGTTCCTGATGATTGGACCAGTAAAGTCATTTCTGAGGTTCATTCTTCTGCGTTGGCAGGTCATCCTGGAATCTTTGGTACCAGGGATTTGGTGGCAAGGTCCTTCTGGTGGCCTTCCCTGTCACGAGATGTACGAGGCTTTGTGCAGTCTTGTGACGTTTGTGCTCGGGCCAAGCCTTGTTGTTCTCGGGCTAGTGGATTGTTGTTGCCCTTGCCTATCCCGAAGAGGCCCTGGACGCACATCTCGATGGATTTTATTTCGGATCTTCCTGTTTCTCAGAAGATGTCTGTCATCTGGGTGGTGTGTGACCGTTTCTCTAAGATGGTCCATTTGGTTCCCCTGCCTAAGTTGCCTTCTTCTTCCGAGTTGGTTCCTCTGTTTTTTCAAAATGTGGTTCGTTTGCATGGTATTCCGGAGAATATCGTTTCTGACAGAGGAACCCAATTCGTGTCTAGATTTTGGCGGGCATTCTGTGCTAGGATGGGCATAGATTTGTCTTTCTCGTCTGCTTTCCATCCTCAGACTAATGGCCAGACTGAGCGGACGAATCAGACCTTGGAGACATATTTGAGGTGTTTTGTGTCTGCAGATCAGGATGATTGGGTTGCTTTTTTGCCTTTAGCAGAGTTTGCCCTCAATAATCGGGCCAGCTCTGCCACCTTGGTGTCTCCTTTTTTCTGTAATTCAGGGTTTCATCCTCGATTTTCCTCCGGTCAGGTGGAATCTTCGGATTGTCCTGGAGTGGATGCTGTGGTGGAGAGGTTGCATCAGATTTGGGGGCAGGTAGTGGACAATTTGAAGTTGTCCCAGGAGAAGACTCAGCTTTTTGCCAACCGCCGGCGTCGGGTTGGTCCTCGGCTTTGTGTCGGGGACTTGGTGTGGTTGTCTTCTCGTTTTGTCCCTATGAGGGTTTCTTCTCCTAAGTTTAAGCCTCGGTTCATCGGCCCGTACAAGATATTGGAGATTCTTAACCCTGTGTCCTTCCGTTTGGACCTCCCTGCATCTTTTTCTATTCATAATGTTTTTCATCGGTCATTATTGCGCAGGTATGAGGTACCGGTTGTGCCTTCCGTTGAGCCTCCTGCTCCGGTGTTGGTTGAGGGCGAGTTGGAGTACGTTGTGGAAAAAATCTTGGACTCCCGTGTTTCCAGACGGAAACTCCAGTATCTGGTCAAATGGAAGGGATACGGTCAGGAGGATAATTCTTGGGTGACTGCCTCCGATGTTCATGCCTCCGATCTGGTCCGTGCCTTTCATAGGGCTCATCCTGATCGCCCTGGTGGTTCTGGTGAGGGTTCGGTGCCCCCTCCTTGAGGGGGGGGTACTGTTGTTAAATTGGATTTTGGGCTCCCCCGGTGGCCACTGGTGGAATTGAACTTGTGTGCATCATCCCCTCTGTTCACCTGTTCCCATCAGGATGTGGGAGTCGCTATTTAACCTTGCTCCTCTGTCATTTCCATGCCGGTCAACATTGTAATCAGAAGCCTTTCTGTGCATGTTCCTGCTTCTAGACAACTCCCAGCTAAGTCGGACTTTTGTCCTTGTTTGTTTTTTGCATTTTGTTCCAGTTCACAGCTGCAGTTTCGTTTCTGTGTCTGGAAAGCTCTTGTGATCTGAAATTGCCACTCTGATGTTATGAGTTAATACTAGAGTCTTAAAGTAATTTCAGGATGGTGTTTTGATAGGGTTTTCAGCTGACCATGAAAGTGCCCTTTCTGTCTTCCTGCTATCTAGTAAGCGGACCTCGATTTTGCTAAACCTATTTTCATACTACGTTTGTCATTTTCATCTAAAATCACCGCCAATATATGTGGGGGCCTCTGTCTGCCTTTCGGGGAAATTTCTCTAGAGGTGAGCCAGGACTGTATTTTCCTCTGCCAGGATTAGTTAGTCCTCCGGCTGGCGCTGAGCGTCTAGGGATAAAACGTAGGCACGCTACCCGGCTACTGTTAGTTGTGCGGCAGGTTTAGTTCATGGTCAGTTATAGTTTCCATCCTTCCAAGAGCTTGTTCTTATGTATGCTGGGCTATGTTCTCTCGCCATTGAGAACCATAACAGGCTACCAAGGATTCCTGCATGCCAAAATGGCTACCAAGGGGCCAAAGTTGCTAACAAGGGGCCCCGCACATCAAAGTGGCTACCAAGGGGCCAAATTGGATACCCAGGGGCAGGGCCCTGCATGCCAGACTTGCTCCTGAGGTTCATTGGCAGCTGGCAGCGCTGTTCAAGCACCATGTATTTCCTTCAGGAAATGCCCATCTAGTTATGGTGCTTGAACCTCCTAGGTTCAAGCAACATATTGTAATCCGATTTCTTATATTTTATTATTATTATAGTGCTTTGGAACAAAGCACTATACTGTTATTCCACCGTGGTAAACTTCTTCTTATTCTTATTATTCAGTCCGCACGTAATGCGGCCCGAACCGCTAAACTCACAGACTCCAGTGAGGTGTCATTTCGAAGCCAGCGTTCCTGAGAGGTGTGCTAAGTATTTTTCGTGTCGATCGGATTTGTAGTTTTAGCGCAATTTGTGTTTGAAAAAAGTCTTTCAATGCGTTTCAATGGAGAAATTTTCCTATACGTTTATAATGGGCTGGTTTCTGAGGCAATTTCTAAAAATAACTGCCACCTGGCTGATTAGCTCATTGATATGCGCAGTCAGACACAGTTACTATGCCAACGCCTATGAAATCTACATCAGCTCACCAGGTCACAAGTTTTGTCAGATAATATCAGCTCTTAAAGTGACAGTACAGCACAATTCCAAACCACTATCCGTAGTCTTATGATTATTAGACTGTGGCCCGATTCTAACTCATCGGGTATTCTAGAATATGCATGTCCACGTAGTATATTGCACAGCCACGCAGTATACAGTGCAGAGCCGTGCAGTACACAGCGCAGAGCCGCGCAGTACACAGCGCAGAGCCGCGCAGTATAAAGCGCAGAGCCGCGCAGTACACAGCGCAGAGCCGCGCAGTACACAGCGCAGAGCCGTGCAGTACACAGCGCAGAGCCGTGCAGTATAAAGCGCAGAGCCGTGCAGTACACAGCGCAGAGCCGCGCAGTACACAGCGCAGAGCCGTGCAGTACACAGCGCAGAGCCGTGCAGTACACAGCGCAGAGCCGCGCAGTACACAGCGCAGAGCCGTGCAGTACACAGCGCAGAGCCGCGCAGTATAAAGCGCAGAGCCGCGCAGTACACAGCGCAGAGCCGCGCAGTACACAGCGCAGAGCCGCGCAGTACACAGCGCAGAGCCGCGCAGTATAAAGCGCAGAGCCGTGCAGTACACAGCGCAGAGCCGCGCAGTACACAGCGCAGAGCCGTGCAGTACACAGCGCAGAGCCGTGCAGTATAAAGCGCAGAGCCGTGCAGTACACAGCGCAGAGCCGCGCAGTACACAGCGCAGAGCCGTGCAGTACACAGCGCAGAGCCGTGCAGTACACAGCGCAGAGCCGCGCAGAACACAGCGCAGAGCCGTGCAGTACACATCGCAGAGCCGCGCAGTATAAAGCGCAGAGCCGTGCAGTACACAGCGCAGAGCCGCGCAGTACACAGCGCAGAGCCGCGCAGTACACAGCGCAGAGCCGCGCAGTATAAAGCGCAGAGCCGCGCAGTACACAGCGCAGAGCCGTGCAGTACACAGCGCAGAGCCGCGCAGTTTAAAGCGCAGAGCCGTGCAGTACACAGCGCAGAGCCGCGCAGTACACAGCGCAGAGCCGTGCAGTACACAGCGCAGAGCCGCGCAGTATAAAACGCAGAGCCGTGCAGTACACAGCGCAGAGCCGCGCAGTACACAGCGCAGAGCCGCGCAGTACACAGCGCAGAGCCGCGCAGTATAAAGCGCAGAGCCGCGCAGTATAAAGCGCAGAGCCGCGCAGTACACAGCGCAGAGCCGCGCAGTACACAGCGCAGAGCCGTGCAGTACACAGCGCAGAGCCGCGCAGTTTAAAGCGCAGAGCCGTGCAGTACACAGCGCAGAGCCGCGCAGTACACAGCGCAGAGCCGTGCAGTACACAGCGCAGAGCCGCGCAGTTTAAAGCGCAGAGCCGTGCAGTACACAGCGCAGAGCCGCGCAGTACACAGCGCAGAGCCGTGCAGTACACAGCGCAGAGCCGCGCAGTATAAAGCGCAGAGCCGTGCAGTACACAGCGCAGAGCCGTGCAGTACACAGCGCAGAGCCGCGCAGTACACAGCGCAGAGCCATGCAGTACACAGCGCAAAGCCGCGCAGTATAAAGCGCAGAGCCGCGCAGTATAAAGCGGAGAGCCGCGCAGTACACAGCGCAGAGCCGAGCAGTACACAGCGCAGAGCCGCGCAGTAGACAGCGCAGAGCCGTGCAGTACAGAGCGCAGAGCCGCACAGTATAAAGCGCAGAGCCGCGCAGTATACCGCGCAGAGCCGTGCAGTACACAGCGCAGAGCCGCGCAGTACACAGCGCAGAGCCGCGCAGTACACAGCGCAGAGCCGCGCAGTACACAGCGCAGAGCCGAGCAGTACACAGCGCAGAGCCGCGCAGTACACAGCGCAGAGCCGCGCAGTACACAGCGCAGAGCCGCGCAGTATACAGCGCAGAGCTGCGCAGTACACAGCGCAGAGCCGCGCAGTACAGAGCGCAGAGCCGCACAGTATAAAGCGCAGAGCCGCGCAGTACACAGCGCAGAGCCGCGCAGTACACAGCGCAGAGCCGCGCAGTACACAGTGCAGAGCCGCACAGTACACAGCACAGAGCCGCGCAGTACACAGCGCAGAGCCACCCAGTATACAGCGCAGAGCCGCGCAGTACGCAGCGTAGAGCCACGCAGTATGCAGCGCAGAGCCGCGCAGTATACAGCGCTGAGCCACGTAGTATACAGCGCAGAGCCCCGCAGTATACAGTGCAGAGCCCCGCAGTATACAGCGCAGACACGCGCAGTACACAGCACGGACACGCGCAGTACACAGCGCGGAGCCGCGCAGTACACAGCGCAGAGCCGCGTAGTATACAGCGAAGAGCCACGCAGTATATAGCGCAGAGCCGCGCAGTACAAAGCGCAGAGCTGCGCAGAGCTGCGCAGTATACAGCACAGAGCCGCGCAGTATACAGCGCAGAACGCGCAGTACACAGTGCAGAGCCGCGCAGTACACAGCGCAGAGCCGTGCAGTACACAGCGCAGAGCCGCGCAGTACACAGCGCAGAGCCACGCAGTATACAGCGCAGATCCGCGTAGTATACAGCGCAGAGCCGCGTAGTATACAGCGCAGAGCCACGCAGTATACAGCACAGAGCCACGCAGTATACAGCGCAGAGCCACGTAGTTATACTGCCCAGTCACGTAGTATATTGTCCAGTCACATAGTATACTGCATATCCCTGTTAAAAAAAAAAAGAATTAAAATAAAAAAGTTACATACTCACCTCCTGGAGCGGCCGGTATCTGATGGTTGTTGCACCTCCTAGAGCGGCCGGTACACGATACTTGTTGCACCTGGAGTGGCCGGTACCCGATGCTTGTTGCGCGCTCCGGTCCCAAGAGTGCATTGCGGTCTCACGAGATGATGACGTAGCGGTGTTGTGAGACAGAAAGACGGAAGTGCCCTTAGATAATTAGATAGTAGATTACCCCGCTCACCAATTCGGAACCCGAGAGGCCCGGCCCACCAAATCGGACCCCGAGGGGCCCGGCCCACCAAATCGGACCCAGAGTGACCCCGCCCCCTAAATCAGACCCAGAGTGACCCCGCCCACCAAATCGGACCCAGAGTGGCTCCGCCCACCAAATCGGACCCAGAGTGACCCCTTCCACCAAATCAGACCCAGAGTGACCCCTTCCACCAAATCGGACCCAGAGTGACCCCTTCCACCAAATCGGGCCCAGAGTGACCCCGCCCACCAAATCGGACCCAGAGTGACCCCACCCACCAAATCGGACCCTGAGGTGCCCAGCCCACCAAATCAGACCCTGAGGTGCCCAGCCCACCAAATCGGACCGAGTGACCCCACCCACCAAATTGGTCCCTAAGGTGCCCCGCCCACCAAATCGGACCCAGAGTGGCTCCGCCCACCGAATCGGACCCAGAGTGGCCGCGCCCACAGAATCGGACCAAAAGTGACCCCGCCCACCGAATCGGACCTAGATTTACCCCGCCCACAAAATCAGACCCAGATTGACCCAACCCACCAAATCGGACCGCCTGAGGGGCACCCAAGTGTGAAAGTCTTGCAGGGGCAGCCCGGGCACCATTCCAAAGCACTATCTGTAGTTCCTTCAGGAAATACCCATCTAGTTATTATTATTCTTCTTCTTCTCCGCGTTTTCCGCAATTAATGCGGCCCGAACCGCTCGGCGCAGAGACCCCGTTCAGGCGGCGTTTCGAAGGCCTCGGTGGGGACAGGTGTGCTATGACTTTTATAGTCGATCTGATATGTAGATTTTATTTAAATCGCATTTTTTAAAAAAAATTTCCCATAGGAAATAATGGCGAACTTTTCATTACCTCCAACTTGACCTTCCAAAGATGGCAGCTATGCAAATGTACGGTGTCCATTTTAGGACATGATCATTTATCAAAGTCAAACATCAGAATAAAGTGACTATGACACCCTCTCGTCCCGTGTGTGAAAAGTAAGTGCCCCCCGGCCCCGTGTGTGAAAAGTAAGTGCCCCCCCGGCCCCGTGTGTGAAAAGTAAGTGCCCCCCCCCGGCCCCGTGTGTGAAAAGTAAGTGCCCCCCGGCCCCGTGTGTGAAAAGTAAGTGCGCCCCCGACCCCGTGTGCAAAAGTAAGTGCACCCCCGGCCCCGTGTGCAAAAGTAAGTGCGCCCCCACGGCCCCGTGTGCAAAAGTAAGTGCGCCCCCGGCCCCGTGTGTGAAAAGTAAGTGCCCCCCGGCCCCGTGTGTGAAAAGTAAGTCCCCCCGGCCCGTGTGTGAAAAGTAAGTCCCCCCGGCCCCGTGTGTGAAAGGTAAGTGCGCCCCCGGCCCCGTGTGCAAAAGTAAGTGCGCCCCCACGGCCCCGTGTGCAAAAGTAAGTGCGCCCCCGGCCCCGTGTGTGAAAAGTAAGTGCCCCCCGGCCCCGTGTGTGAAAAGTAAGTGCCCCCCCGGCCCCGTCTGTGAAAAGTAAGTTCCCCCCGGCCCCGTGTGTGAAAAGTAAGTGCCCCCCGGCCCCGTGTGTGAAAAGTAAGTGTCCCCCCGGCCCCGTGTGTGAAAAGTAAGTGCCCCCCCGGCCCCGTGTGTGAAAAGTAAGTGCCCCCCGGCCCCGTGTGTGAAAAGTAAGTGCCCCCCCGGCCCCGTGTGTGAAAAATAAGTGACCCAGAACTCTGACCTGTATATAGGAGTGGTGTCTGTATTTAGAGGGATGTCTGTATATAGGAGTGGTGTCTGTATATAGGGGATGTCTGTATATAGGAGTGGTGTCTGTATATAGAGGGATGTCTGTATATAGGAGTGGTGTCTGTTTATAGAGGGATGTCTGTATATAGGAGTGGTGTCTCTATATAGGGGGATGTCTGAATATAGGAGAGATGTCTGTATATAGAGGGATGTCTGTATATAGGAGTGGTGTCTGTATATAGGGGGATGTCTGTATATAGGAGTGGTGTCTGTATATAGAGGGATGTCTGTATATAAGAGTGGTGTCTGTATATAGAGGGATGCCTGTATATAGGAGTGGTGTCTGTATATGGGGGGATGTCTGTATATAGGAGTGGTGTCTGTATATAGAGGGATGTCTGTATATAGGAGTGGTGTCTGTATATAGAGGGATGTCTGTATATAGGAGAGATGTCTGTATATAGAGGGATGTCTGTATATAGCAGTGGTGTCTGTATATAGGAGTGGTGTCTGTATATAGAGGGATGTCTGTATATAGGAGTGGTGTCTGTATATAGGGGGATGTCTGTATATAGGAGTGGTGTCTGTATATAGGGGGATGACTGTATATAGGAGTGGTGTCTGTATATGGGGATGTCTGTATATAGGAGTGGTGTCTGTATATAGAGGGATGTCTGTATGTAGGAGTGGTGTCTGTATATAGAGGGATGTCTGTATATAGGAGTGGTGTCTGTATATAGGGGGATGTCTGTATATAGGAGTGGTGTCTGTATATAGGGGGATGTCTGTATATAGGAGTGGTGTCTGTATATAGGGGGATGTCCGTATATAGGAGTGGTGTCTGTATATAGAGGGATGTCTGTATATAGGAGTGGTGTCTGTATATAGAGGGATGTCTGTATATAGGAGTGGTGTCTGTATATAGGGGGATGTCTGTATATAGGAGTGGTGTCTGTATATAGAGTGATGTCTGTATATAGGAGTGGTGTCTGTATATAGAGGGATGTCTGTATATAGGAGTGGTGTCTGTATATAGGAGTAGTGTCTGTATATAGAGGGATGTCTGTATATAGGAGAGATGTCTGTATATAGAGGGATGTCTGTATATAGGAGTGGTGTCTGTATATAGAGGGATGTCTGTATATAGGAGTGGTGTCTGTATACAGAGGGATGTATGTATATAGGAGTGGTGTCTGTATAAAGAGGGATGTCTGTATATAGGAGTGGTGTCTGTATACAGAGGGATGTCTGTATATAGGAGTGGTGTCTGTATACAGGGGGATGTCTGTATATAGGAGTGGTGTCTGTATATAGGGGGATGTCTGTATATAGTGGGATGTCTGTATATAGGAGTGGTGTCTGTATATAGAGGGATGTCTGTATATAGGAGTGGTGTCTGTATATAGGGGGATGTCTGTATATAGGAGTGGTGTCTGTATATAGGGGGATGTCTGTATATAGGAGTGGTGTCTGTATATAGAGGGATGTCTGTATATAGGAGTGGTGTCTGTATATAGATGGATGTCTGTATGTAGGAGTGGTGTCTGTATATAGGGGGATGTCTGTATATAGGAGTGGTGTCTGTATATAGAGGGATGTCTGTATATAGGAGAGATGTCTGTATATAGAGGGATGTCTGTATATAGGAGTGGTGTCTGTATATAGGAGTGGTGTCTGTATATAGAGGGATGTCTGTATATAGGAGAGATGTCTGTATATAGAGGGATGTCTGTATATAGGAGTGGTGTCTGTATATAGAGGGATGTCTGTATATAGGAGTGGTGTCTGTATATAGAGGGATGTCTGTACATAGGAGTGGTGTCTGTATACAGAGGGATGTCTGTATATAGGAGTGGTGTCTGTATACAGAGGGATGTCTGTATATAGGAGTGGTGTCTGTATATAGAGGAATGTCCGTATATAGGAGAGATGTCTGTATATAGGGGGATGTCTGTATATAGGAGAGATGTCTGTATATAGGGGGATGTTTGTATATAGGAGAGATGTCTGTATATAGGAGTGGTGTTTGTATATAGAGGGATGTCTGTATATAGGAGTGGTGTCTGTATACAGAGGGATGTCTGTATATAGGAGTGGTGTTTGTATATAGAGGGATGTCTGTATATAGGAGTGGTGTCTGTATATAGAGGGATGTCTGTATATAGGAGTGGTGTCTGTATATAGAGGGATGTTTGTTTATAGGAGTGGTGTCTGTATATAGGGGGATGTCTGTATATAAGAGTGGTGTCTGTATTTAGAGGGATGGCTGTATATAGGAGTGGTGTCTGTATATAGGAGAGGTGCCTGCATATAGGAGTGGTGTCTGTATATAGGAGTGGTGTCTGTATATAGAGGGATGTCTGTATATAGAAGTGGTGTCTGTATATAGGGGGATGTCTGTATATAGGAGTGGTGTCTGTATATAGGGGGATGTCTGTATATAGGAGAGATGTCTGTATAAGGGAGAGATGTCTGTATATAGAGGGATGTCTGTATATAGGAGAGATGTCTGTATATAGGAGTGGTGTCTGTATATAGGAGTGATGTCTGTATATAAGAGGATGTGGCCAAAGTGGCTACCGAGAGGCTGTGTGCTCCAAAGTGGCTACCAAGGATTCCTGCATGCCAAAATGGCTACCAAGGGACCAAAGTTGCTAACAAGGGGCCCCGCACATCAAAGTGGCTACCAAGGGGCCAAATTGGATACCCGGGGCAGAGCCCTGCATGCCAGAATGCTCCTGAGGTTCATTGGCAGCTGGCAGCGCTGTTCAAGCACCATGTATTTCCTTCAGGAAATGCCCATCTAGTTTATTATTATTATTCTTCTTCTCCGCGTTTTCCGCAATTAATGCGGCCCGAACCGCTCGGCGCAGAGACCCCGTTCAGGCGGCGTTTCGAAGGCCTCGGTGGGGACAGGTGTGCTATGACTTTTATAGTCGATCCGATATGTAGATTTTATTTAAATCGCATTTTTAAAAAAAAATTTCCCATAGGAAATAATGGCGAACTTTCCATTACCCCCAACTTGACCTTCCAAAGATGGCAGCTATGCAAATGTACGGTGTCCATTTTAGGACATGATCATTTATCAAAGTCAAACATCAGAATAAAGTGACTATGACACCCTCTCGTCCCGTGTGTGAAAAGTAAGTGCCCCCCGGCCCCGTGTGTGAAAAGTAAGTGCCCCCCGGCCCCGTGTGTGAAAAGTAAGTGCCCCCCCGGCCCCGTGTGTGAAAAGTAAGTGCCCCCCGGCCCCGTGTGTGAAAAGTAAGTGCCCCCCGGCCCCGTGTGTGAAAAGTAAGTGCCCCCCCCGGCCCCGTGTGTGAAAAGTAAGTGCCCCCCGGCCCATTGTGTGAAAAGTAAGTGCCCCCCCGGCCCCGTGTGTGAAAAGTAAGTGCCCCCCCGGCCCTGTGTGTGAAAAGTAAGTGCCCCTCGACCCCGTGTGTGAAAAGTAAGTGCCCCCCCGGCGCCGTGTGTGAAAAGTAAGTGCCCCCCCGGCCCCGTGTGTGAAAAGTAAGTGCCCCCCTTCCCCGTGTGTCAAAAGTAAGGGCCCCCCGGCCCCGTGTGTCAAAAGTAAGTGCCCCCCCGACCCCGTGTGTGAAAAGTAAGTGCCCCCCCGGCCCCTTGTGTGAAAAGTAAATGCCCCCCCGGCCCCGTGTGTGAAAAGTAAGTGCGCCCCCGGCCCCGTGTGCAAAAGTAAGTGCGCCCCCGGCCCCGTGTGCAAAAGTAAGTGCGCCCCCGGCTCCGTGTGCAAAAGTAAGTGCGCCCCCGGCCCCGTGTGCAAAAGTAAGTGCGCCCCCGGCCCCGTGTGCAAAAGTAAGTGCGCCCCCGGCCCCGTGTGCAAAAGTAAGTGCGCCCCCGGCCCCGTGTGCAAAAGTAAGTGCGCCCCCGGCCCCGTGTGCAAAAGTAAGTGCGCCCCCGGCCCCGTGTGCAAAAGTAAGTGCGCCCCTGGCCCCGTGTGCAAAAGTAAGTGCGCCCCCGGCCCCGTGTGCAAAAGTAAGTGCGCCCCCGGCCCCGTGTGCAAAAGTAAGTGCGCCCCCGGCCCCGTGTGCAAAAGTAAGTGCGACCCCGGCCCCATGTGCAAAAGTAAGTGCGCCCCTGGCCCCGTGTGCAAAAGTAAGTGCGCCCCCGGCCCCGTGTGTGAAAAGTAAGTGCCCCCCGGCCCCGTGTGTAAAAAGTAAGTGCCTCCCCGGCCCAATGTGTGAAAAGTAAGTGCCCCCCCGGCCACGTGTGTGAAAAGTAAGTGCCCCCCGGCCCTGTGTGTGAAAAGTAAGTGCCCCCCGGCCCCGTGTGTGAAAAGTAAGTGCCCCCCCCGGCCCCGTATGTGAAAAGTAAGTGCCCCCCGGCCCCGTGTGTGAAAAGTAAGTGCCCCCCGGCCCCGTGTGTGAAAAGTAAGTGCCCCCCGGCCCCGTGTGTGAAAAGTAAGTGCCCCCCCGGCCCCGTGTGTGAAAAGTAAGTGCCCCCCGGCCCCATGTGTGAAAAGTAAGTGCCCCCCCGGCCCCATGTGTGAAAAGTAAGTGCCCCCCCGGCCCCATGTGGGAAAAGTAAGTTCCGCCCCGTGTGTGAAAAGTAAGTGCCCCCCGACCCCGTGTGTGAAAAGTAAGTGCCCCCCCGGCCCCGTGTGTGAAAAGTAAGTGACCCACAACTCTGACCTGTATATAGGAGTCTGTTATAGGGGGATGTCTGTATATAGGAGTGGTGTCTGTATTTAGAGGAATGTCTGTATATAGGAGTGGTGTCTGTATATAGGGGGATGTCGGTATATAGGAGTGGTGTCTGTATATAGGGGATTGTCTGTATATTGGAGTGGTGTCTGTATATAGAGGGATGTCTGTATATAGGAGTGGTGTCTGTATATAGAGGGATGTCTGTATATAGGAGTGGTGTCTGTATATAGAGGGATGTCTGTATATAGGAGTGGTGCCTGTATACAGAGGGATGTCTGTATATAAGAGTGGTGTCTGAATATAGAGGGATGTCTGTATATAGGAGTGGTGTCTGTATATAGAGGGATGTCTGTATATAGGAGTGGTGTCTGTATACAGAGGGATGTCTGTATATAGGAGTGGTGTCTGTATACAGGGGGATGTCTGTATATAGGAGTGGTGTCTGTATATAGAGGGATGTCTGTATATAGGAGTGGTGTCTGTATATAGAGGGATGTCTGTATATAGGAGTGGTGTCTGTATATAGAGGGATGTCTGTATATAGGAGTGGTGTCTGTATATAGGGGGATGTCTGCATATAGGAGTAGTGTCTGTATATAGAGGGATGTCTGTATATAGGAGTGGTGTCTATATAGAGGGATGTCTGCATATAGGAGTGGTGTCTGTATACAGAGGGATGTCTGTATATAGATGTGGTGTCTGTATGTAGAGGGATGTCTGTATATAGGAGTGGTGTCTGTATACAGAGGGATGTCTGTATATAGGAGTGGTGTCTGTATATAGAGGGATGTATGTATATAGGAGTGGTGTCTGTATATAGAGGGATGTCTGTATATAGGAGTGGTGTCTGTATATAGAGGGATGTCTGTATATAGGAGTGGTGTCTGTATATAGAGGGATGTCTGTATATAGGAGTGGTGTCTGTATACAGAGGGATGTCTGTATATAGGAGTGGTGTCTGTATACAGGGGGATGTCTGTATATAGGAGTGGTGTCTGTATATAGAGGGATGTCTGTATATAGGAGTGGTGTCTGTATATAGGGGGATGTCTGTATATAGGAGTGGTGTCTGTATATAGGGGGATGTCTGTATATAGGAGTGGTGTCTGTATATAGGGGGATGTCTGTATATAGGAGTGGTGTTTGTATATAGAGGGATGTCTGTATATAAGAGTGGTGTCTGTATATAGGGGGATGTCTGTATATAGGAGTGGTGTCTGTATATAGAGGGATATCTGTATAAAGGAGAGATGTCTGTATATAGAGGGATGTCTGTATATAGGAGTGGTGTCTGTATATAGAGGGATGTCTGTATATAGGAGAGATGTCTGTATATAGAGGGATGTCTGTATATAGGAGTGGTGTCTGTACATAGAGGGATGTCTTTATATAGGAGTGGTGTCTGTATATAGAGGGATGTCTGCATATAGTAGTGGTGTCTGTATACAGAGGGATGTCTGTATATAGCAGTGGTGTCTGTATATAGAGGGATGTCTGTATATAAGAGTGGTATCTGTATATAGGGGGATGTCTGTATATAGGAGTGGTGTCTGTATATAGAGGGATGTCTGTATATAGGAGTTATGTCTGTATATAGAGGGATGTCTGTATATAGGAGTGGTGTCTGTATACAGAGGGATGTCTGTATATAGGAGTGGTGTCTGTATATAGGGGGATGTCTGTATATAGGAGTGTTGTCTGTATATAGGGGGATGTCTGTATATAGGAGTGGTGTCTGTATATAGAGGGATGTCTGTATATAGGAGAGATGTCTGTATATACAGGGATGTCTGTATATAGGAGTGGTGTCTGTATATAGAGGGATGTCTGTATATAGTAGTGGTGTCTGTATATAGAGGGATGTCTGTATATAGGAGTGGTGTCTCTATATATAGAGGGATGTCTGTATATAGGAGTGGTGTCTGTATACAGAGGGATGTCTGTATATAGGAGTGGTGTCTGTATATAGAGGGATGTCTGTATGTAGGAGTGGTGTCTGTATATAGAGATGTCTGTATATAGGAGTGGTGTCTGTATATAGGGGATTGTCTGTATATAGGAGTGGTGTCTGTATATAGAGGGATGTCTGTATATAGGAGTGGTGTCTGTATACAGAGGGATGTCTGTATATAGATGTGGTGTCTGTATGTAGAGGGATGTCTGTATATAGGAGTGGTGTCTGTATACAGAGGGATGTCTGTATATAGGAGTGGTGTCTGTATATAGAGGGATGTATGTATATAGGAGTGGTGTCTGTATATAGAGGGATGTCTGTATATAGGAGTGGTGTCTGTATATAGAGGGATGTCTGTATATAGGAGAGATGTCTGTATATAGAGGGATGTCTGTATATAGGAGTGGTGTCTGTACATAGAGGGATGTCTTTATATAGGAGTGGTGTCTGTATATAGAGGGATGTCTGCATATAGTAGTGGTGTCTGTATACAGAGGGATGTCTGTATATAGGAGTGGTGTCTGTATATAGAGGGATGTCTGTATATAAGAGTGGTGTCTGTATATAGGGGGATGTCTGTATATAGGAGTGGTGTCTGTATATAGAGGGATGTCTGTATATAGGAGTTATGTCTGTATATAGAGGGATGTCTGTATATAGGAGTGGTGTCTGTATACAGAGGGATGTCTGTATATAGGAGTGTTGTCTGTATATAGGGGGATGTCTGTATATAGGAGTGGTGTCTGTATATAGAGGGATGTCTGTATATAGGAGAGATGTCTGTATATACAGGGATGTCTGTATATAGGAGTGGTGTCTGTATATAGAGGGATGTCTGTATATAGTAGTGGTGTCTGTATATAGAGGGATGTCTGTATATAGGAGTGGTGTCTCTATATATAGAGGGATGTCTGTATATAGGAGTGGTGTCTGTATATAGGAGTGGTGTCTGTATATAGAGGGATGTCTGTATGTAGGAGTGGTGTCTGTATATAGAGAGATTTCTGTATATAGGAGTGGTGTCTGTATATAGAGGGATGTCTGTATATAGGAGTGGTGTCTGTATATAGGGGGATGTCTGCATATAGGAGTAGTGTCTGTATATAGAGGGATGTCTGTATATAGGAGTGGTGTCTATATAGAGGGATGTCTGCATATAGGAGTGGTGTCTGTATACAGAGGGATGTCTGTATATAGATGTGGTGTCTGTATGTAGAGGGATGTCTGTATATAGGAGTGGTGTCTGTATACAGAGGGATGTCTGTATATAGGAGTGGTGTCTGTATATAGAGGGATGTATGTATATAGGAGTGGTGTCTGTATATAGAGGGATGTCTGTATATAGGAGTGGTGTCTGTATATAGAGGGATGTCTGTATATAGGAGTGGTGTCTGTATATAGAGGGATGTCTGTATATAGGAGTGGTGTCTGTACACAGAGGGATGTCTGTATATAGGAGTGGTGTCTGTATATAGGGGGATGTCTGTATATAGTAGTGGTGTCTGTATATAGAGGGATGTCTGTATATAGGATTGTTGTCTGTATATAGAGGGATGTCTGTATATAGGAGTGGTGTCTGTATACAGAGGGATGTCTGTATATAAGAGTGGTGTCTGTATATAGGGGGATGTCTGTATATAGGAGTGGTGTCTGTATATAGGGGGATATCTGTATATAGGAGTGGTGTCTGTATATAGAGGGATGTCTGTATATAGGAGTGGTGTCTGTATATGGAGGGATGTTTGTATATAGGAGTGGTGTCTGTATATAGAGGGATGTCTGTATATAGGAGTGTTGTCTGTATATAGAGGGATGTCTGTATATAGGAGTGGTGTCTGTATATAGGGGGATGTCTGTATTTAGGAGTGGTGTCTGTATATAGATGGATATCTGTATATAGTAGAGATGTCTGTATATAGAGGGATGTCTGTATATAGGAGTGTTGTCTGTATATAGAGGGATGTCTGTATATAGGAGAGATGTCTGTATATAGAGGGATGTCTGTATATTGGAGTGGTGCCTGTATATAGAGGGATGTCTGTATATAGGAGTGGTGTCTGTATATAGAGGGATGTCTGTATATAGGAGTTGTGTCTGTATACAGAGGGATGTCTGTATATAGGAGTGGTGTCTCTATATAGGGGGATGTCTGAATATAGAAGATATGTCTGTATATAGAGGGATGTCTGTATATAGGAGTGGTGTCTGTATATAGAGGGATGTCTGTATATAGGAGTGGTGTCTGTATATAGAGGGATGTATGTATATAGGAGTGGTGTCTGTATGCAGAGGGATGTCTGTATATAGGAGTGGTGTCTGTATACAGAGGGATGTCTGTATATAGGAGTGGTGTCTGTATATAGGGGGATGTCTGTATATAGGAGTGGTGTCTGTATATAGAGGGATGTCTGTATATAGGATTGGTGTCTGTATATAGAGGGATGTTTGTATATAGGAGTGGTGTCTGTATACAGAGGGATGTCTGTATATAGGAGTGGTGTCTGTATATAGGGGGATGTCTGTATATAGGAGTGGTGTCTGTATATAGGGGGATGTCTGTATATAGGAGTGGTGTCTGTATATAGAGGGATGTCTGTATATAGGAGTGGTGTCTGTATATAAAGGGATGTCTGTATATAGGAGTGGTGTCTGTATATAGAGGGATGTTTGTATATAGGAGTGGTGTCTGTATATAGAGGGATGTCTGTATATAGGAGTGGTGTCTGTATATAGAGGGATGTCTGTATATAGGAGTGGTGTCTGTATATAGGGGGATGTCTGTATTTAGGAGTGGTGTCTGTATATAGATGGATATCTGTATATAGGAGAGATGTCTGTATATAGAGGGATGTCTGTATATAGGAGAGATGTCTGTATATAGAGGGATGTCTGTATATAGGAGTGGTGCCTGTATATAGAGGGATGTCTGTATATAGGAGTGGTGTCTGTATATAGAGGGATGTCTGTATATAGGAGTTGTGTCTGTATACAGAGGGATGTCTGTATATAGGAGTGGTGTCTCTATATAGGGGGATGTCTGAATATAGAAGATATGTCTGTATATAGAGGGATGTCTGTATATAGGAGTGGTGTCTGTATATAGAGGGATGTCTGTATATAGGAGTGGTGTCTGTATATAGAGGGATGTCTGTATATAGGAGTGGTGTCTGTATACAGAGGGATGTCTGTATATAGGAGTGGTGTCTGTATATAGGGGGATGCCTGTATATAGGAGTGGTGTCTGTATATAGGAGGATGTGTGTATATAGGAGTGGTGTCTGTATATAGAGGGATGTCTGTATATAGTAGTGGTGTCTGTATATAGAGGGATGTCTGGATATAGGAGTGGTGTCTCTATATATAGAGGGATGTCCGTATATAGGAGTGGTGTCTGTATACAGAGGGATGTCTGTATATAGGAGTGGTGTCTGTATATAGAGGGATGTCTGTATGTAGGAGTGGTGTCTGTATATAGAGGGATGTCTGTATATAGGAGTGGTGTCTGTATATAGGGGATTGTCTGTATATAGGAGTGGTGTCTGTATATAGAGGGATGTCTGTATATAGGAGTGGTGTCTGTATATAGAGGGATGTCTGTATATAGGAGTGGTGTCTGTATATAGGGGGATGTCTGCATATAGGAGTAGTGTCTGTATATAGAGTGATGTCTGTATATAGGAGTGGTGTCTATATACAGAGGGATGTCTGTATATAGATGTGGTGTCTGTATGTAGAGGGATGTCTGTATATAGGAGTGGTGTCTTTATACAGAGGGATGTCTGTATATAGGAGTGGTGTCTGTATATAGAGGGATGTATGTACATAGGAGTGGTGTCTGTATATGGAGGGATGTCTGTATATAGGAGTGGTGTCTGTATATAGGGGATTGTCTGTATATAGGAGTGGTGTCTGTATATAGAGGGATGTCTGTATATAGGAGTGGTGTCTGTATATAGAGGGATGTCTGTATATAGGAGTGGTGTCTGTATATAGGGGGATGTCTGTATATAGGAGTGGTGTCTGTATATAGAGGGATGTCTGTATATAGGAGTGGTGTCTGTATACAGAGGGATGTCTGTATATAGGAGTGGTGTCTGTATATAGGGGGATGTCTGTATATAGGTGTGGTGTCTGTATATAGGGGGATGTCTGTATATAGGAGTGGTGTCTGTATATAGAGGGATGTCTCTATATAGGAGAGATGTCTGTATATACAGGGATGTCTGTATATAGGAGTGGTGTCTGTATATAGAGGGATGTCTGTATATAGGAGTGGTGTCTGTATATAGAGGGATGTCTGTATATAAAAGTGGTGTCTGTATATAGAGGGATGTCTGTATATAGGATTGGTGTCTGTATATAGAGGGATGTCTGTATATAGGAGTGGTGTCTGTATACAGAGGGATGTCTGTATATAAGAGTGCTGTCTGTATATAGGGGGATATCTGTATATAGGAGTGGTGTCTGTATATAGGGGGATATCTGTATATAGGAGTGGTGTCTGTATATAGAGGGATGTCTGTATATAGGAGTGGTGTCTGTATATAGAGGGATGTCTGTATATAGGAGTGGTGTCTGTATATAGAGGGATGTCTGTATATAGGAGTGGTGTCTGTATATAGGGGGATGTCTGTATTTAGGAGTGGTGTCTGTATATAGATGGATATCTGTATATAGGAGAGATGTCTGTATATAGAGGGATGTCTGTATATAGGAGTGTTGTCTGTATATAGAGGGATGTCTGTATATAGGAGAGATGTCTGTATACAGAGGGATGTCTGTATATAGGAGTGGTGTCTGTATATAGAGGGATGTATGTACATAGGAGTGGTGTCTGTATATGGAGGGATGTCTGTATATAGGAGTGGTGTCTGTATATAGGGGATTGTCTGTATATAGGAGTGGTGTCTGTATATAGAGGGATGTCTGTATATAGGAGTGGTGTCTGTATATAGAGGGATGTCTGTATATAGGAGTGGTGTCTGTATATAGGGGGATGTCTGTATATAGGAGTGGTGTCTGTATATAGAGGGATGTCTGTATATAGGAGTGGTGTCTGTATACAGAGGGATGTCTGTATATAGGAGTGGTGTCTGTATATAGGGGGATGTCTGTATATAGGTGTGGTGTCTGTATATAGGGGGATGTCTGTATATAGGAGTGGTGTCTGTATATAGAGGGATGTCTCTATATAGGAGAGATGTCTGTATATACAGGGATGTCTGTATATAGGAGTGGTGTCTGTATATAGAGGGATGTCTGTATATAGGAGTGGTGTCTGTATATAGAGGGATGTCTGTATATAAAAGTGGTGTCTGTATATAGAGGGATGTCTGTATATAGGAGTGGTGTCTGTATACAGAGGGATGTCTGTATATAGGAGTGGTGTCTGTATATAGGGGGATGTCTGTATATAGTAGTGGTGTCTGTATATAGAGGGATGTCTGTATATAGGATTGGTGTCTGTATATAGAGGGATGTCTGTATATAGGAGTGGTGTCTGTATACAGAGGGATGTCTGTATATAAGAGTGCTGTCTGTATATAGGGGGATATCTGTATATAGGAGTGGTGTCTGTATATAGGGGGATATCTGTATATAGGAGTGGTGTCTGTATATAGAGGGATGTCTGTATATAGGAGTGGTGTCTGTATATAGAGGGATGTCTGTATATAGGAGTGGTGTCTGTATATAGAGGGATGTCTGTATATAGGAGTGGTGTCTGTATATAGGGGGATGTCTGTATTTAGGAGTGGTGTCTGTATATAGATGGATATCTGTATATAGGAGAGATGTCTGTATATAGAGGGATGTCTGTATATAGGAGTGTTGTCTGTATATAGAGGGATGTCTGTATATAGGAGAGATGTCTGTATATAGAGGGATGTCTGTATATAGGAGTGGTGCCTGTATATAGAGGGATGTCTGTATATAGGAGTGGTGTCTGTATATAGGAGTTGTGTCTGTATACAGAGGGATGTCTGTATATAGGAGTGGTGTCTCTATATAGGGGGATGTCTGAATATAGAAGATATGTCTGTATATAGAGGGATGTCTGTATATAGGAGTGGTGTCTGTAAATAGAGGGATGTCTGTATATAGGAGTGGTGTCTGTATATAGAGGGATGTCTGTATATAGGAGTGGTGTCTGTATACAGAGGGATGTCTGTATATAGGAGTGGTGTCTGTATATAGGGGGATGTCTGTATATAGGAGTGGTGTCTGTATATAGAGGGATGTCTGTATATAGGATTGGTGTCTGTATATAGAGGGATGTTTGTATATAGGAGTGGTGTCTGTATACAGAGGGATGTCTGTATATAGGAGTGGTGTCTGTATATAGGGGGATGTCTGTATATAGGAGTGGTGTCTGTATATAGGGGGATATCTGTATATAGGAGTGGTGTCTGTATATAGAGGGATGTCTGTATATAGGAGTGGTGTCTGTATATAGAGGGATGTCTGTATATAGGAGTGGTGTCTGTATATAGATGGATGTTTGTATATAGGAGCGGTGTCTGTATATAGAGGGATGTCTGTATATAGGAGTGGTGTCTGTATATAGAGGGATGTCTGTATATAGGAGTGGTGTCTGTATATAGGGGGATGTCTGTATTTAGGAGTGGTGTCTGTATATAGATGGATATCTGTATATAGGAGAGATGTCTGTATATAGAGGGATGTCTGTATATAGGAGTGTTGTCTGTATATAGAGGGATGTCTGTATATAGGAGAGATGTCTGTATATAGAGGGATGTCTGTATATAGGAGTGGTGCCTGTATATAGAGGGATGTCTGTATATAGGAGTGGTGTCTGTATATAGAGGGATGTCTGTATATAGGAGTGGTGTCTGTATATAGGGAATTGTCTGTATATAGGAGTGGTGTCTGTATATAGAGGGATGTCTGTATATAGGAGTGGTGTCTGTATATAGGGGGATGTCTGCATATAGGAGTAGTGTCTGTATATAGAGGGATGTCTGTATATAGGAGTGGTGTCTATATAGAGGGATGTCTGTATATAGGAGTGGTGTCTGTATACAGAGGGATGTCTGTATATAGATGTGGTGTCTGTATGTAGAGGGATGTCTGTATATAGGAGTGGTGTCTTTATACAGAGGGATGTCTGTATATAGGAGTGGTGTCTGTATATAGAGGGATGTATGTATATAGGAGTGGTGTCTGTATATAGAGGGATGTCTGTATATAGGAGTGGTGTCTGTATATAGGGGATTGTCTGTATATAGGAGTGGTGTCTGTATATAGAGGGATGTCTGTATATAGGAGTGGTGTCTGTATATAGAGGGATGTCTGTATATAGGAGTGGTGTCTGTATATAGGGGGATGTCTGTATATAGGAGTGGTGTCTGTATATAGAGGGATGTCTGTATATAGGAGTGGTGTCTGTATACAGAGGGATGTCTGTATATAGGAGTGGTGTCTGTATATAGGGGGATGTCTGTATATAGGTGTGGTGTCTGTATATAGGGGGATGTCTGTATATAGGAGTGGTGTCTGTATATAGAGGGATGTCTCTATATAGGAGAGATGTCTGTATATACAGGGATGTCTGTATATAGGAGTGGTGTCTGTATATAGAGGGATGTCTGTATATAGGAGTGGTGTCTGTATATAGAGGGATGTCTGTATATAGGAGTGGTGTCTGTATATAGAGGGATGTCTGTATATAGGAGTGGTGTCTGTATACAGAGGGATGTCTGTATATAGGAGTGGTGTCTGTATATAGGAGTGGTGTCTGTATATAGGGGGATGTCTGTATATAGTAGTGGTGTCTGTATATAGAGGGATGTCTGTATATAGGATTGGTGTCTGTATATAGAGGGATGTCTGTATATAGGAGTGGTGTCTGTATACAGAGGGATGTCTGTATATAAGAGTGCTGTCTGTATATAGGGGGATATCTGTATATAGGAGTGGTGTCTGAATATAGGGGGATATCTGTATATAGGAGTGGTGTCTGTATATAGAGGGATGTCTGTATATAGGAGTGGTGTCTGTATATAGAGGGATGTCTGTATATAGGAGTGGTGTCTGTATATAGAGGGATGTTTGTATATAGGAGTGGTGTCTGTATATAGAGGGATGTCTGTATATAGGAGTGGTGTCTGTATATAGAGGGATGTCTGTATATAGGAGTGGTGTCTGTATATAGGGGGAGTCTGTATTTAGGAGTGGTGTCTGTATATAGATGGATATCTGTATATAGGAGAGATGTCTGTATATAGAGGGATGTCTGTATATAGGAGTGTTGTCTGTATATAGAGGGATGTCTGTATATAGGAGAGATGTCTGTATATAGAGGATGTCTGTATATAGGAGTGGTGCCTGTATATAGAGGGATGTCTGTATATAGGAGTGGTGTCTGTATATAGAGGGATGTCTGTATCTAGGAGTTGTGTCTGTATACAGAGGGATGTCTGTATATAGGAGTGGTGTCTCTATATAGGGGGATGTCTGAATATAGAAGATATGTCTGTATATAGAGGGATGTCTGTATATACGAGTGGTGTCTGTATATAGAGGGATATCTGTATATAGGAGTGGTGTCTGTATATAGAGGGATGTCTGTATATAGGAGTGGTGTCTGAATACAGAGGGATGTCTTTATATAGGAGTGGTGTCTGTATATAGAGGGATGTCTGTATATAAGAGTGGTGTCTGTATATAGAGGGATGTCTGTATATAGGAGTGGTGTCTGTATATAGAGGGATGTCTGTATATAGGAGTGGTGTCTGTATATAGGGGGATGTCTGTATATAGGAGTGGTGTCTGTATATAGGGGGATGTCTGTATATAGGAGTGGTGTCTGTATATAGGGGGATGTCTGTATATAGGAGTGGTGTCTGTATATAGGGGGATGTCTGTATATAGGAGTGGTGTCTGTAAATAGGAGAGGTGTCTCTATATTGGGGGATGTCTGTATATAGTAGAGATGTCTGTATATAGGGGGATGTCTGTATATAGGGGGATGTCTGAATATAGGAGTGGTGTCTGTATATAGGGGGATGTCTGTATATAGGAGTGGTGTCTGTATATAGAGGGATGTCTGTATATAGGAGAGGTGCCTGCATATAGGAGTGGTGTCTGTATATAGGAGTGGTGTCTGTATATAGAGGGATGTCTTTATATAGAAGTGGTGTCTGTATATAGGGGGATTTCTGTATATTGTAGTGCTGTCTGTATATAGGGGTATGTCTGTATATAGGAGTGGTATCTGTATATAGAGGGATCTCTGTATATGGTAGTGGTGTCTGTATATAGAGGGATGTCTGTATATAGGAGTGGTGTCTGTATATAGGAGTGATGTTTGTATATAAGAGGATGTGGCCAAAGTGGCTACCAAGGATTCCTGCTTGCCAAAATGGCTACCAAGGGGCCAAAGTTGCTAACAAGGGGCCCCGCACATCAAAGTGGCTACCAAGGGGCCAAATTGGATACCCAGGGGCAGGTCCCTGCATGCCATACTTGCTCCTGAGGTTCATTGGCAGCTGGCAGCGCTGTTCAAGCACCATGTATTTCCTTCAGGAAATGCCCATCTAGTTCTTCTTCTTCTCCGCGTTTTCCGCAATTAATGCGGCCCGAACCGCTCGGCGCAGAGACCCCGTTCAGGCGGCGTTTCGAAGGCCTCGGTGGGGTCAGGTGTGCTATGACTTTTATAGTCGATCCGATATGTAGATTTTATTTAAATCGCATTTAAAAAAAAAAAATTCCCATAGGAAATAATGGCGAACTTTCCATTACCCCCAACTTGACCTTCCAAAGATGGCAGCTATGCAAATGTACGGTGTCCATTTTAGGACATGATCATTTATCAAAGTCAAACATCAGAATAAAGTGACTATGACACCCTCTTGTCCCGTGTGTGAAAAGTAAGTGCCCCCCCGGCCCCGTGTGTGAAAATTAAGTGCCCCCCAGCCCCGTGTGTGAAAAGTAAGTGCCCCCCCGGCCCCGTGTGTGAAAAGTAAGTGCCCCCCGGCCCCGTGTGTGAAAAGTAAGTGCCCCCCGGCACTGTGTGTGAAAAGTAAGTGCCCCCCCTGCCCCGTGTGTCAAAAGTAAGTGCCCCCCCCGGCCCCGTGTGTCAAAAGTAAGTGCCCCCCCGGCCCCATGTGTGAAAAGTAAGTGCCCCCCCGGCCCCGTGTGTGAAAAGTAAATGCCCCCCCGGCCCCGTGTGTGAAAAGTAAGTGCGCCCCCGGCCCCGTGTGCAAAAGTAAGTGCGCCCCCGGCCCCGTGTGCAAAAGTAAGTGCGCCCCCGGCCCCGTGTGCAAAAGTAAGTGCGCCCCCGGCCCCGTGTGCAAAAGTAAGTGCGCCCCCGGCCCCGTGTGCAAAAGTAAGTGCGCCCCCGGCCCCGTGTGCAAAAGTAAGTGCGCCCCCGGCCCCGTGTGTGAAAAGTAAGTGCCCCCCGGCCCCGTGTGTGAAAGGTAAGCACCCCCCCGGCCCCGTGTGTGAAAAGTAAGTGCCCCCCGGCCCCGTGTGTGAAAAGTAAGTGCCCCCCGGCCCCGTGTGTGAAAAGTAAATGCCCCCCGGCCCCGTGTGTGAAAAGTAAGTGCCCCCCCGGCCCCATGTGTGAAAAGTAAGTTCCGCCCCGTGTGTGAAAAGTAAGTGCCCCCCGGCCCCGTGTGTGAAAAGTAAGTGCCCCCCGGCCCCGTGTGTGAAAAGTAAGTGCCCCCCCGGCCCCGTGTGTGAAAAGTAAGTGACCCACAACTCTGACCTGTATATAGGAGTCTGTTATAGGGGGATGTCTGTATATAGGAGTGGTGTCTGTATTTAGAGGGATGTCTGTATATAGGAGTGGTGTCTGTATATAGGGGGATGTCTGTATATAGGAGTGGTGTCTGTATATAGGGGATTGTCTGTATATAGGAGTGGTGTCTGTATATAGAGGGATGTCTGTATATAGGAGTGGTGTCTGTATATAGGGGGATGTCTGTATATAGGAGTGGTGTCTGTATACAGAGGGATGTCTGTATATAGGAGTGGTGTCTGTATATAGAGGGATGTCTGTATATAGGGGGATGTCTGTATATAGGAGTGGTGTCTGTATATAGAGGGATGTCTGTATATAGGAGTGGTGTCTGTATATAGAGGGATGTCTGTATATAGGAGTGGTGTCTGTATACAGAGGGATGTCTGTATATAGGAGTGGTGTCTGTATATAGGGGGATGTCTGTATATAGGAGTGGTGTCTGTATACAGAGGGATGTCTGTATATAGGAGTGGTGTCTGTATATAGGGGGATGTCTGTATATAGGGGGATGTCTGTATATAGGAGTGGTGTCTGTATATAGTGGGATGCCTGTATATAGGAGTGGTGTCTGTATACAGAGGGATATCTGTATATAGGAGTGGTGTCTGTATACAGAGGGATGTCTGTATATAAGAGTGGTGTCTGTATATAGAGGGATGTCTGTATATAGGAGTGGTGTCTGTATATAGAGGGATGTCTGTATATAGGAGTGGTGTCTGTATATAGGGGGATGTCTGTATATAGGAGTGGTGTCTGTATATAGGGGGATGGCTGTATATAGGAGTGGTGTCTGTATATAGGGGGATGTCTGTATATAGGAGTGGTGTTTGTATATAGAGGGATGTCTGTATATAAGAGTGGTGTCTGTATATAGGGGGATGTCTGTATATAGGAGTGGTGTCTGTATATAGAGGGATATCTGTATAAAGGAGAGATGTCTGTATATAGAGGGATGTCTGTATATAGGATTGGTGTCTGTATATAGAGGGATGTCTGTATATAGGAGTGGTGTCTGTATACAGAGGGATGTCTGTATATAGGAGTGGTGTCTGTATATAGAGGGATGTCTGTATATAGGAGTGGTGTCTGTATATAGGGGGATGTCTGTACATAGGATTGGTGTCTGTATATAGGGTGATGTCTGTATATAGGAGTGGTGTCTGTATATAGAGGGATGTCTGTATATAGGAGTGGTGTCTGTATATAGAGGGATGTCTGTATATAGGAGTGGTGTCTGTATATAGGGGGATGTCTGTATATAGGAGTGGTGTCTGTATATAGAGCGATGTCTGTATATAGGAGAGATGTCTGTATATAGAGGGATGTCTGTATATAGGAGTGGTGTCTGTATATAGGAGTGATGTCTGTATATAGAGGGATGTCTGTATATAGGAGTGGTGTCTGTATATAGAGGGATGTCTGTATATAGGAGTGGTGTCTGTATATAGGGGGATGTCTGTATATAGGAGAGATGTCTGTATATAGAGTGATGTCTGTATATAGGAGTGTTGTATGTATATAGAGGGATGTCTGTATATAGGAGTGGTGTCTGTATATAGGGGGATGTCTGTATATAGGAGAGGTGTCTGTAAATAGAGGGATGTCTGTATATAGGAGTGGTGTCTGTATATAGAGGGATGTCTGTATATAGGAGTGGTGTCTGTATATAGAGGGATGTCTGTATATACGAGTGGTGTCTGTATATAGAGGGATGTCTGTATATAGGAGTGGTGTCTGTATTTAGGGGGATGTCTGTATATAGGAGTGGTGTCTGTATATAGAGGGATGTCTGTATATAGGAGAGATGTCTGTATATAGAGGGATGTCTGTATATAGGAGTGGTGTCTGTATATAGAGGGATGCCTGTATATAGGAGAGATGTCTGTATATAGAGGGATGTCTGTATATAGGAGTGGTGTCTGTATATAGAGGGATGTCTGTATATAGGAGAGATGTCTGTATATAGAGGGATGTCTGTATATAGGAGTGGTGTCTGTATATAGAGGGATGTCTGTATATAGGAGTGGTGTCTGTATATAGGGGGATGTCTGTATATAAGAGTGGTGTCTGTATATAGAGGGATGTCTGTATATAGGGGGATGTCTGTATATAGGAGAGATGTCTGTATATAGGGGGATGTTTGTATATTGGAGAGATGTCTGTATATAGGAGTGGTGTCTGTATATAGAGGGATGTCTGTTTATAGGAGTGGTGTCTGTATATAAGGGGGATGTCTGTATATAAGATTGGTGTCTGTATTTAGAGGGATGTCTGTATATAGGAGTGGTGTCTGTATATAGAGGGATGTCTGTATATAGGAGAGGTGCCTGCATATAGGAGTGGTGTCTGTATATAGGAGTGGTGTCTGTATATAGAGGGATGTCTGTATATAGAAGTGGTGTTTGTATATAGGGGGATGTCTGTATATAGGAGTGGTGTCTGTATATAGGGGGATGTCTGTATATAGGAGAGATGTCTGTATAAGGGAGAGATGTCTGTATATAGAGGGATGTCTGTATATAGGAGAGATGTCTGTATATAGAAGTGGTGTCTGTATATAGGGGGATGTCTGTATATAGGAGTGGTGTCTGTATATAGAAGGATGTCTGTATATTGTAGTGGTGTCTGTATATAGGTGTATGTCTGTATATAGGAGTGGTGTCTGTATATAGAGGGATGTCTGTATATAGGAGTGGTGTCTGTATATAGAGGGATGTCTGTATATGGTAGTGGTGTCTGTATATAGAGGGATGTCAGTATGTAGGAGTTGTGTCTGTATATAGGAGTGGTGTCTGTATATAGGAGTGATGTCTGTATATAAGAGGATGTGGCCAAAGTGGCTACCGAGAGGCTGTGTGCTCCAAAGTGGCTACCAAGGATTCCTGCATGCCAAAATGGCTACCAAGGGGCCAAAGTTGCTAACAAGGGGCCCCGCACATCAAAGTGGCTACCAAGGGGCCAAATTGGATACCCAGGGGCAGGGCCCTGCATGCCAGAATGCTCCTGAGGTTCATTGGCAGCTGGCAGCGCTGTTCAAGCACCATGTATTTCCTTCAGGAAATGCCCATCTAGTTATGGTGCTTGAACCTCCTAGGTTCAAGCAACATATTGTAATCCGATTTCTTATATTTTATTATTATTATTATTATTATTCTCCGCGTTTTCCGCTATTAATGCGGCCCGAACCGCTCGGCGCAAAGACCCCGTTCAGGCGGCGTTTCGAAGGCCTCGGTGGGGACAGGTGTGCTATGACTTTTATAGTCGATCCGATATGTAGATTTTATTTAAATCGCATTTAAAAAAAAAAATTTCCCATAGGAAATAATGGCGAACTTTCCATTACCCCCAGCTTGACCTTCCAAAGATGGCAGCTATGCAAATGTACGGTGTCCATTTTAGGACATGATCATTTATCACAGTCAAACATCAGAATAAAGTGAATATGACACCCTCTCGTCCCGTGTGTGAAAAGTAAGTGCCCCCCCCCCGGCCCCGTGTGTGAAAAGTAAGTGCCCCCCGGCCCCGTGTGTCAAAAGTAAGTGCCCCCCGGCCCCGTGTGTGAAAAGTAAGTGCCCCCCCGGCCCCGTGTGTAAAAAGTAAGTGCCCCCCCGGCCCCGTGTGTGAAAAGTAAGTGCCCCCCCGGCCCCGTGTGTGAAATCGGAGGCCGAGGGTCCCCGGCCACCAAATCGGAGGCCGAGGGTCCCCGGCCTCCAAATCGGAGGCCGAGGGTCCCCGGCCTCCAAATCGGAGGCCGAGGGTCCCCGGCCTCCAAATCGGAGGCCGAGGGTCCCCGGCCTCCAAATCGGAGGCCGAGGGTCCCCGGCCTCCAAATCGGAGGCCGAGGGTCCCCGGCCTCCAAATCGGAGGCCGAGGGTCCCCGGCCACCAAATCGGAGGCCGAGGGTCCCCGGCCTCCAAATCGGAGGCCGAGGGTCCCCGGCCACCAAATCGGAGGTCGAGGGTCCGCGGCCTCCAAATCGGAGGCCGAGGGTCCCCGGCCTCCAAATCGGAGGCCGAGGGTCCCCGGCCTCCAAATCGGAGGCCGAGGGTCCCCGGCCTCCAAATCGGAGGCCGAGGGTCCCCGGCCTCCAAATCGGAGGCCGAGGGTCCCCGGCCTCCAAATCGGAGGCCGAGGGTCCCCGGCCTCCAAATCGGAGGCCGAGGGTCCCCGGCCTCCAAATCGGAGGCCGAGGGTCCCCGGCCTCCAAATCGGAGGCCGAGGGTCCCCGGCCTCCAAATCGGAGGCCGAGGGTCCCCGGCCACCAAATCGGAGGCCGAGGGTCCCCGGCCTCCAAATCGGAGGCCGAGGGTCCCCGGCCTCCAAATCGGAGGCCGAGGGTCCCCGGCCTCCAAATCGGAGGCCGAGGGTCCCCGGCCTCCAAATCGATTAAAATGGCTACCGAGGATTCCTGCATGCCAAAATGGCTACCAAGGGGCCAAAGTTGCTAACAAGGGGCCCCGCACATCAAAGTTTCTACCAAGGGGCCAAAGTTGCTAACAAGGGGCCCCGCACATCAAAGTGGCTACCAAGGGGCCAAATTGGACACCCAGGGGCAGGGCCCTGCATGCCAGACTTGCTCCTGAGGTTCATTGGCAGCTGGCAGTGCTGTTCAAGCACCATGTATTTCCTTCAGGAAATGCCCATCTAGTTATTATTATTCTTCTTCTTCTCCACGTTTTCCGCAATTAATGCGGCCCGAACCGCTCGGCGCAGAGACCCCGTTCAGGCGGCGTTTCGAAGCCCTCGGTAAGGACAGGTGTGCTATGACTTTTATAGTCGATCCGATATGTAGATTTTATTTAAATCGCATTTAAAAAGAAAAATTTCCCATAGGAAATAATGGCGAACTTTCCATTACCCCAAACTTGACCTTCCAAAGATGGCAGCTATGCAAATGTACGGTATCCATCTTAGGACATGATCATTTATCACACGGCCCCGTGTGCAAAAGTAAGTGCGCCCCCGGCCCCGTGTGCAAAAGTAAGAGCGCCCCCGGCCCCGTGTGCAAAAGTAAGTGCGCCCCCGGCCCCGTGTGCAAAAGTAAGTGCGCCCCCGGCCCCGTGTGCAAAAGTAAGTGCGCCCCCGGCCCTGTGTGCAAAAGTAAGTGCGCCCCCGGCCCCGTGTGCAAAAGTAAGTGCGCCCCCGGCCCCGTGTGCAAAAGTAAGTGCGCCCCCGGCCCCGTGTGCAAAAGTAAGTGCGCCCCCGGCCCCGTGTGCAAAAGTAAGTGCGCCCCCGGCCCCGTGTGCAAAAGTAAGTGCGCCCCCGGCCCCGTGTGCAAAAGTAAGTGCGCCCCCGGCCCCGTGTGCAAAAGTAAGTGCGCCCCCGGCCCCGTGTGCAAAAGTAAGTGCGCCCCCGGCCCTGTGTGCAAAAGTAAGTGCGCCCCCGGCCCCGTGTGCAAAAGTATTTGCGACCCCGGCCCCGTGTGCAAAAGTAAGTGCGCCCCCGGCCCCGTGTGCAAAAGTAAGTGCGCCCCCGGCCCCGTGTGCAAAAGTAAGTGCGCCCCCGGCCCCGTGTGCAAAAGTAAGTGCGCCCCCGGCCCCGTGTGCAAAAGTAAGTGCGCCCCCGGCCCCGTGTGCAAAAGTAAGTGCGCCCCCGGCCCCGTGTGCAAAAGTAAGTGCGCCCCCGGCCCCGTGTGCAAAAGTAAGTGCGCCCCCGGCCCCGTGTGCAAAAGTAAGTGCGCCCCCGGCCCCGTGTGCAAAAGTAAGTGCCCCCCGGCCCCGTGTGTGAAAAGTAAGTGCCCCCCCGGCCCCGTGTGTGAAAAGTAAGTGACCCACAACTCTGACCTGTATATAGGAGTCTGTATATAGGGGGATGTCTGTATATAGGAGTGGTGTCTGTATTTAGAGGGATGTCTGTATATAGGAGTGGTGTCTGTATATAGGGGGATGTCTGTATAAAGGAGTGGTGTCTGTATATAGAGGGATGTCTGTATATAAGAGTGGTGTCTGTATATAGAGGGATGTCTGTATATAGGAGTGGTGTCTGTATATAGAGGGATGTCTGTATATAGGAGTGGTGTCTGTATATAGAGGGATGTCTGTATATAAGATTGGTGTCTCTATATAGGGGGATGTCTGTATATAGGAGTGGTGTCTGTATATAGAGGGATATCTGTATAAAGGAGAGATGTCTGTATATAGAGGGATGTCTGTATATAGGAGTGGTGTCTACATAGAGGGATGTCTGTATATAGGAGTGGTGTCTGTATATAGAGGGATGTCTGTATATAGGAGTGGTGTCTGTATACAGAGGGATGTCTGTATATATATGAGTGGTGTCTGTATACAGAGGGATGTCTGTATATAAGAGTGGTGTCTGTATATAGGGGGATGTCTGTATATAGGAGTGGTGTCTGTATATAGAGGGATGTCTGTATATAGGAGTGGTGTCTGTATATAGAGGGATGTCTGCATTTAGGAGTGGTGTCTGTATATTGGGGGATGTCTGTATATAGGAGTGTTGTCTATATATAGGGGGATGTCTGTATATAGGAGTAGTGTCTGTATATAGGGGATGTCTGTATATAGGAGTGGTGTCTGTATATAGGGGGATATCTGTATATAGGAGTGGTGTCTGTATATAGAGGGATGTCTCTATATAGGAGAGATGTCTGTATATACAGGGATGTCTGTATATAGGAGTGGTGTCTGTATACAGAGGGATGTCTGTATATAGGAGTGGTGTCTGTATATAGAGGGATGTCTGTATATAGGAGTGGTGTCTGTATATAGGGGGATGTCTGTATATAGGAGTGGTGTCTGTATATAGGGGGATATCTGTATATAGGAGTGGTGTCTGTATATAGAGGGATGTCTGTATATAGGAGTGGTGTCTGTATATAGAGGGATGTCTGTATATAGGAGTGGTGTCTGTATATAGAGGGATGTCTGTATATAGGAGTGGTGTCTGTATACAGGGGGATGTCTGTATATAGGAGTGGTGTCTGTATATAGAGGGATGTATGTATATAGGAGTGGTGTCTGTATATAGAGGGATGTCTGTATGTAGGAGTGGTGTCTGTATACAGAGGGATGTCTGTATATAGGAGTGGTGTCTGTATATAGGGGGATGTCTGTATATAGGAGTGGTGTCTGTATATAGAGGGATGTCTGTATATAGGAGTGGTGTCTGTATATAGAGGGATGTCTGTATATAGGAGTGGTGTCTGTATATAGAGGGATGTCTGTATATAGGAGTGGTGTCTGTATATAGATGGATGTCTGTATATAGCAGTGGTGTCTGTATATAGAGGGATGTCTGTATATAGGAGTGGTGTCTGTATATAGAGGGATGTCTGTATATAGGAGTGGTGTCTGTATACAGGGGGATGTCTGTATATAGGAGTGGTGTCTGTATATAGAGGGATGTATGTATATAGGAGTGGTGTCTGTATATAGAGGGATGTCTGTATGTAGGAGTGGTGTCTGTATACAGAGGGATGTCTGTATATAGGAGTGGTGTCTGTATATAGGGGGATGTCTGTATATAGGAGTGGTGTCTGTATATAGGGGGATATCTGTATATAGGAGTGGTGTCTGTATATAGAGGGATGTCTGTATATAGGAGTGGTGTCTGTATATAGAGGGATGTCTGTATATAGGAGTGGTGTCTGTATATAGGGGGATGTCTGTATATAGGAGTGGTGTCTGTATATAGAGTGATGTCTGTATATAGGAGTGGTGTCTGTATATAGAGGGATGTCTGTATATAGGAGTGGTGTCTGTATATAGAGGGATGTCTGTATATAGGAGTGGTGTCTGTATATAGAGGGATGTCTGTATATAGCAGTGGTGTCTGTATATAGAGGGATGTCTGTATATAGGAGTGGTGTCTGTATATAGAGGGATGTCTGTATATAGGAGTGGTGTCTGTATACAGGGGGATGTCTGTATATAGGAGTGGTGTCTGTATATAGAGGGATGTATGTATATAGGAGTGGTGTCTGTATATAGAGGGATGTCTGTATGTAGGAGTGGTATCTGTTTACAGAGGGATGTCTGTATATAGGAGTGGTGTCTGTATATAGGGGGATGTCTGTATATAGGAGTGGTGTCTGTATATAGGGGGATATCTGTATATAGGAGTGGTGTCTGTATATAGAGGGATGTCTGTATATAGGAGTGGTGTCTGTATATAGAGGGATGTCTGTATATAGGAGTGGTGTCTGTATATAGAGGGATGTCTGTATATAGCAGTGGTGTCTGTATATAGAGGGATGTCTGTATATAGGAGTGGTGTCTGTATATAGAGGGATGTCTGTATATAGGAGTGGTGTCTGTATATAGAGGGATGTCTGTATATAGGAGTGGTGTCTGTATATAGGGGGATGTCTGTATATAGGAGTGGTGTCTGTATATCGAGAGATGTCTGTATATAGGAGAGATTTCTGTATATAGAGGGATGTCTGTATATAGGAGTGGTGTCTGTATATAGAGGAATGTCTGTATATAGGAGTGGTGTCTGTATATAGAGGGATGTCTGTATATAGGAGAGATGTCTGTATATAGAGGGATGTCTGTATATAGGAGTTGTGTCTGTATACAGAGGGATGTCTGTATATAGGAGTGGTGTCTCTATATAAGGGATGTCTGAATATAGGAGATATGTCTGTATATAGAGTGATGTCTGTATATAGGAGTGGTGTCTGTATATAGAGGGATGTCTGTATATAGGAGTGGTGTCTGTATATAGAGGGATGTCTGTATATAGAAGTGGTGTCTGTATACAGAGGGTTGTCTGTATATAGGAGTGGTGTCTGTATATAGGGGAATGTCTGTATATAGGAGTGGTGTCTGTATATAGGGGGATGTCTGTATATAGGAGTGGTGTCTGTATATAGAGGGATGTCTGTATATAGGAGTGGTGTCTGTATATAGAGGGATGTCTGTATATAAGAGTGTTGTCTGTATATAGAGGGATGTCTGTTTATAGGAGTGGTGTCTGTATATAGAGGGATGTCTGTATATAGGAGTGGTGTCTGTATATAGAGGGATGTCTGTATATAGGAGTGGTGTCTGTATATAGGGGAATGTCTGTATATAGGAGAGATGTCTGTATATAGAGGGATGTCTGTATATAGGAGTGGTGTCTGTATATAGAGGGATGTCTGTATATAGGAGTGGTGTCTGTATATAGGGGGATGTCTGTATATAGGAGAGATGTCTGTATATAGAGGGATGTCTGTATGTAGGAGTGGTGTCTGTATATAGAGGGATGTCTGTATATAGGAGTGGTGTCTGTATATAGGGGGATGTCTGTATATAGGAGTGGTGTCTGTATATATATAGGGATGTCTGTATATAGGAGTGGTGTCTGTATATAGAGGGATGTCTGTATATAGGAGAGATGTCTGTATATAGAGGGATGTCTGTATATAGGAGTGGTGTCTGTATATAGAGGGATGTCTGTATATAGGAGTGGTGTCTGTATATAGGGGGATGTCTGTATATAGGAGTGGTGTCTGTATATAGGGGGATGTCTGTATATAGGAGTGGTGTCTGTATATAGGGGGATGTCTGTATATAGGAGTAGTGTCTGTATATAGAGGGATGTCTGTATATAGGAGTGGTGTCTGTATATAGGAGAGATGTCTGTATATAGAGGGATGTCTGTATATAGGAGAGATGTCTGTATATAGAGGGATGTCTGTATATAGGAGTGGTGTCTGTATACAGAGGGATGTCTTTATATAGAAGTGGTGTCTGTATATAGGGGGATGTCTGTATATTGTTGTGCTGTCTGTATATAGGGGTATGTCTGTATAAAGGAGTGGTATCTGTATATAGAGGGATCTCTGTATATGGTAGTGGTGTCTGTATATAGAGGGATGTCTGTATGTAGGAGTTGTGTCTGTATATAGGAGTGGTGTCTGTATATAGGAGTAATGTCTGTATATAAGAGGATGTGGCCAAAGTGGCTACCAAGGATTCCTGCAGGCCAAAATGGCTACCAAGGGGCCAATGTTGCTAACAAGGGCCCCCGCACATCAAAGTGGCTACCAAGGGGCCAAATTGGATACCCAGGGGCAGGGCCCTGCATGCCAGACTTGCTCCTGAGGTTAATTGGCAGCTGGCAGCGCTGTTCAAGCACCATGTATTTCCTTCAGGAAATGCCCATCTAGTTATTATGGTGCTTGAACCTCCTAGGTTCAAGCAACATATTGTAATCCGATTTCTTATATTTTATTATTCTTCTTCTTCTCCGCGTTTTCTGCAATTAATGCGGCCCGAACCGCTCGGCGCAGAGACCCCGTTCAGGCGGCGTTTCGAAGGCCTCGGTGGGGACAGGTGTGCTATGACTTTTATAGTCGATCCGATATGTAGATTTTATTTAAATCGCATTTTAAAAAAAAAATTTCCCATAGGAAATAATGGCGAACTTTCCATTACCCCGAACTTGACCTTACAAAGATGGCAGCTATGCAAATGTACGGTGTCCATTTTAGGACATGATCATTTATCAAAGTAAAACATCAGAATAAAGTGACTGACACCCTCCCGTCCCGTGTGTGAAAAGTAAGTGCCCCCCGGCCCCGTGTGTGAAAAGTAAGTGCCCCCCGGCCCCGTGTGTGAAAAGTAAGTGCCCCCCCGGCCCCGTGTGTGAAAAGTAAGTGCCCCCCCGGCCCCGTGTGTGAAAAGTAAGTGCCCCCCCGGCCCCGTGTGTGAAAAGTAAGTGCCCCCCGGCCCCGTGTGTGAAAAGTAAGTGCCCCCCGGCCCCGTGTGTGAAAAGTAAGTGCCCCCCGGCCCCGTGTGTCAAAAGTAAGTGCCCCCCCGGCCCCGTGTGTGAAAAGTAAGTGCCCCCCCGGCCCCGTGTGTGAAAAGTAAGTGCCCCCCCGGCCCCGTGTGTGAAAAGTAAGTGCCCTCCCGGCCCCGTGTGCAAAAGTAAGTGCGCCCCCGGCCCCGTGTGCAAAAGTAAGTGCGCCCCCGGCCCCGTGTGCAAAAGTAAGTGCGCCCCCGGCCCCGTGTGCAAAAGTAAGTGCGCCCCCGGCCCCGTGTGCAAAAGTAAGTGCGCCCCGTGTGTGAAAAGTAAGTGCGCCCCCGGCCCCGTGTGTGAAAAGTAAGTGCCCCCCCCGGCCCCGTGTGTGAAAAGTAAGTGCCCCCCGGCCCCGTGTGTGAAAAGTAAATGCCCCCGGCCCTGTGTGTGAAAAGTAAGTGCCCCCCGGCCCCGTGTGTGAAAAGTAAGTGCCCCCCGGCCCCGTGTGTGAAAAGTAAGTGCCCCCCGGCCCCGTGTGTGAAAAGTAAGTGCCCCCCGGCCCCGTGTGTGAAAAGTAAGTGCCCCCCGGCCCCGTGTGTGAAAAGTAAGCGACCCACAACTCTGACCTGTATATAGGAGTCTGTATATAGGGGAATGTCTGTATATAAGAGTGGTGTCTGTATTTAGAGGGATGTCTGTATATAGGAGTGGTGTCTGTATATAGGAGTGGTGTCTATATAGGGGATCGTCTGTATATAGGAGTGGTGTCTGTATAAAGAGGGATGTCTGTATATAGGAGTGGTGTCTGTATATAGAGGGATGTCTGTATATAGGAGTGATGTCTGTATATAGGGGGATGAATGTATATAGGAGTGGTGTCTGTATATAAGAGTGGTGTCTATATATAGAGGGATGTCTGTATATAGGAGTGGTGTCTGTATATAGAGGGATGTCTGTATATAGGAGTGGTTGTCTGTATATAGAGGGATGTCTGTATATAAGAGTGGTGTCTGTATATAGGGGGATGTCTGTATATAGGAGTGGTGTCTGTACATAGAGGGATATCTGTATAAAGGAGAGATGTCTGTATATAGAGGGATGTCTGTATATAGGAGTGGTGTCTGTATATAGAGGGATGTCTGTATATAGGAGAGATGTCTGTATATAGAGGGATGTCTGTATATAGGAGTGGTGTCTGTACATAGAGGGATGTCTGTATATAGGAGTGGTGTCTGTATATAGAGGGATGTCTGCATATAGTAGTGGTGTCTGTATACAGAGGGATGTCTGTATATAGGAGTGGTGTCTGTATATAGAGGGATGTCTGTATATAAGAGTGGTATCTGTATATAGGGGGATGTCTGTATATAGGAGTGGTGTCTGTATATAGAGGGATGTCTGTATATAGGAGTGGTGTCTGTATATAGAGGGATGTCTGTATATAGGAGTGGTGTCTGTATACAGAGGGATGTCTGTATATAGTAATGGTGTCTGTATATAGGCAGATGTCTGTATATAGGAGTGGTGTCTGTATATAGAGGGATGTCTGTATATAGGATTGGTGTCTGTATATAGAGGGATGTCTGTATATAGGAGTGGTGTCTGTATATAAGGGGATGTCTGTATATAGGAGTGGTGTCTGTATATAGAGGGATGTCTGTATATAGGAGTGGTGTCTGTATACAGAGGGATGTCTGTATATAGGAGTGGTGTCTGTATACAGAGGGATGTCTGAATATAGGAGTGGTGTCTGTATATAGGGGGATGTCTGTATATAGGAGTTTTGTCTGTATATAGGGGGATGTCTGTATATAGGATTGGTGTCTGTATATAGAGGGATGTCTGTATATAGGAAAGATTTTTGTATATACAGGGATGTCTGTATATAGGAGTGGTGTCTGTATATAGAGGGATGTCTGTATATAGGAGTGGTGTCTGTATATAGAGATATGTCTGTATATAGGAGTGGTGTCTGTATATAGAGAGATGTCTGTATATAGGAGTGGTGTCTGTATACAGAGGGATGTCTGTATAGAGGAGTGGTGTCTGTATACAGAGGGATGTCTTTATATAGGAGTGGTGTCTGTATATAGGGGGATGTCTGTATATAGGAGTGGTGTCTGTATATAGGGGGATGTCTGTATCTAGGAGTGGTGTCTGTATATAGGGGGATGTCTGTATATAGGAGTGTTGTCTGTATATAGAGGGATGTCTGTATATAGGAGAGGTGTCTCTATATAGAGGGATGTCTGTATATAGGAGTGGTGTCTGTATATAGGGGGATGTCTGTATATAGGAGTGGTGTCTGTATATAGAGGGATGTCTGTATATAGGAGTGGTGTCTGTACATAGAGGGATGTCTGTGTATAGGATTGGTGTCTGTATACAGTGGGATGTCTGTATATAGGAGTGGTGTCTGTACATAGAGGGATGTCTGTGTATAGGAGTGGTGTCTGTATATAGGGGAATGTCTGTATATAGGAGTGGTGTCTGTATACAGAGGGATGTCTGTATATAGGAGTGGTGTCTGTGCATAGGGGGATGTCTGTATATAGGGGGATGTCTGTATATAGGAGTGGTGTCTGTATACAGAGGGATGTCTGTATATAGGAGTGGTGTCTGTATACAGAGGGATGTCTGTATATAGGAGTGGTGTCTGTATATAGAGGAATGTCCGTATATAGGAGAGATGTCTGTATATAGGGGGATGTCTGTATATAGGAGTGGTGTCTGTATATAGGAGAGGTGCCTGCATATACGAGTGGTGTCTGTATATAGGAGTGGTGTCTGTATATAGAGGGATGTCTGTATACAGGAGTGGTGTCTGTATATAGGGGGATGTCTGTATATCGGAGGGGTGTCTGTATATAGGGGGATGTCTGTATATAGGAGAGATGTCTGTATAAGGGAGAGATGTCTGTATATAGAGGGATGTCTGTATACAGGAGAGATGTCTGTATATAGGAGTGGTGTCTGTATATAGGGGATGTCTGTATATAGTGGGATGTCTGTATATAGGAGTGGTGTCTGTATATAGAAGGATGTCTGTATATTGTAGTGGTGTCTGTATATAGGGGTATGTCTGTGTATAGGAGTGGTGTCTGTATATAGAGGGATGTCTGTATATAGGAGTGGTGTCTGTATATAGAGGGATGTCTGTATATGGTAGTGGTGTCTGTATATAGAGGGATGTCTGTATATAGGCGTGTTGTCTGTATATAGGAGTGATGTCTGTATATAAGAGGATGTGGCCAAAGTGGCTACCGAGAGGCTGTGTGCTCCAAAGTGGCTACCTAGGATTCCTGCATGCCAAAATGGCTACCAAGGGGCCAAAGCTGCTAACAAGGGGCCCTGCACATCAAAGTGGCTGCCAAGGGGCCAAAGTGGATACCCAGGGGCAGAGCCCTGCATGCCAGAATGCTCCTGAGGTTCATTGGCAGCTGGCAGCGCTTTTCAAGCACCATGTATTTCCTTCAGGAAATGCCCATCTAGTTATTATGGTGCTTGAACCCTCCTAGGTTCAAGCAACATATTGTAATCCGATTTCTTATATTTTATTATTATTATTCTTCTCCGCGTTTTCCGCAATTAATGCGGCCCGAACCGCTCGGCGCAGAGACCCCGTTCAGGCGGCGTTTCGAAGGCCTCAGTGGGGACAGGTGTGCTATGACTTTTATAGTCGATCCGATATGTAGATTTTATTTAAATCGCATTTTAGAAAAAAAATTTCCCATAGGAAATAATGGCGAACTTTCCATTACCCCCAACTTGACCTTCCAAAGATGGCAGCTATGCAAATGTACGGTGTCCATTTTAGGACACGATCATTTATCAAAGTCAAACATCAGAATAAAGTGACTATGACACCCTCTCGTCCCGTGTGTGAAAAGTAAGTGCCCCCCCCCGGCCACGTGTGCAAAAATAAGTGCGCCCCCGGCCCCGTGTGCAAAAGTAAGTGCGCCCCCGGCCACGTGTGCAAAAGTAAGTGCACCCCCGGCCCCGTGTGCAAAAGTAAGTGCGCCCCCGGCCCCGTGTGCAAAAGTAAGTGCGCCCCCGGCCCCGTGTGCAAAAGTAAGTGCGCCCCCGGCCCCGTGTGCAAAAGTAAGTGCACCCCCGGCCCCGTGTGCAAAAGTAAGTGCGCCCCCGGCCCTGTGTGCAAAAGTAAGTGCGCCCCCGGCCTCGTGTGCAAAAGTAAGTGCGCCCGCGGCCCCGTGTGCAAAAGTAAGTGCGCCCCCGGCCCCGTGTGCAAAAGTAAGTGCGCCCCCGGCCCCGTGTGCAAAAGTAAGTGCGCCCCCGGCCCCGTGTGCAAAAGTAAGTGCGCCCCCGGCCCCGTGTGCAAAAGTAAGTGCGCCCCCGGCCCCGTGTGCAAAAGTAAGTGCCCCCGGCCCCGTGTGTGAAAAGTAAGTGCCCCCCCGGCCCCGTGTGTGAAAAGTAAGTGACCCACAACTCTGACCTGTATATAGGAGTCTGTATATAGGGGGATGTCTGTATATAGGAGTGGTGTCTGTATTTAGAGGGATGTCTGTATATAGGAGTGGTGTCTGTATATAGGGGGATGTCTGTATATAGGAGTGGTGTCTGTATATAGGGGATTGTCTGTATATAGGGGATTGTCTGTATATAGGAGTGGTGTCTGTATATAGAGGGATGTCTGTATATAGGATTGGTGTCTGTATATAGAGGGATGTCTGTATATAGGAGTGATGTCTGTATATAGGGGGATGTCTGTATATAGGAGTGGTGTCTGTATATAGAGGGATGTCTGTATATAAGAGTGGTGTCTGTATATAGAGGGATGTCTGTATATAGGAGTGGTGTCTGTATATAGAGGGATGTCTGTATATAGGAGTGGTGTCTGTATATAGAGGGATGTCTGTATATAAGATTGGTGTCTGTATATATGGGGATGTCTGTATATAGGAGTGGTGTCTGTATATAGAGGGATATCTGTATAAAGGAGAGATGTATGTATATAGAGGGATGTCTGTATATAGGAGTGGTGTCTACATTCAGGGATGTCTGTATATAGGAGTGGTGTCTGTATATAGAGGGATGTCTGTATATAGGAGTGGTGTCTGTATACAGAGGGATGTCTGTATATATATGAGTGGTGTCTGTATACAGAGGGATGTCTGTATATAAGAGTGGTGCCTGTATATAGGGGGATGTCTGTATATAGGAGTGGTGTCTGTATATAGAGGGATGTCTGTATATAGGAGTGGTGTCTGTATATAGAGGGATGTCTGCATTTAGGAGTGGTGTCTGTATATTGGGGGTTGTCTGTATATAGGAGTGTTGTCTGTATATCGGGGGATGTCTGTATATAGGAGTAGTGTCTGTATATAGGGGATGTCTGTATATAGGAATGGTGTCTGTATATAGGGGGATATCTGTATATAGGAGTGGTGTCTGTATATAGGGGGATGTCTGTATATAGGAGTGGTGTCTGTATATAGAGGGATGTCTGTATATAGCAGTGGTGTCTGTATATAGAGGGATGTCTGTATATAGGAGTGGTGTCTGTATATAGAGGGATGTCTGTATATAGGAGTGGTGTCTGTATATAGAGGGATGTCTGTATATAGTAGTGGTGTCTGTATATAGAGGGATGTCTGTATATAGCAGTGGTGTCTGTATATAGAGGGATGTCTGTATATAGGAGTGGTGTCTGTATATAGAGGGATGTCTGTATATAGGAGTGGTGTCTGTATACAGGGGGATGTCTGTATATAGGAGTGGTGTCTGTATATAGAGGGATGTATGTATATAGGAGTGGTGTCTGTATATAGAGGGATGTCTGTATGTAGGAGTGGTGTCTGTATACAGAGGGATGTCTGTATATAGGAGTGGTGTCTGTATATAGGGGGATGTCTGTATATAGGAGTGGTGTCTGTATATAGGGGGATATCTGTATATAGGAGTGGTGTCTGTATATAGAGGGATGTCTGTATATAGGAGTGGTGTCTGTATATAGAGGGATGTCTGTATATAGGAGTGGTGTCTGTATATAGAGGGATGTCTGTATATAGGAGTGGTGTCTGTATATAGAGGGATGTCTGTATATAGGAGAGATGTCTGTATATAGAGGGATGTCTGCATATAGGAGTTGTGTCTGTATACAGAGGGATGTCTGTATATAGGAGTGGTGTCTCTATATAGGGATGTCTGAATATAGGAGATATGTCTGTATATAGAGTGATGTCTGTATATAGGAGTGGTGTCTGTATATAGAGGGATGTCTGTATATAGGAGTGGTGTCTGTATATAGAGGGATGTCTGTATATAGAAGTGGTGTCTGTATACAGAGGGATGTCTGTATATAGGAGTGGTGTCTGTATATAGGGGGATGTCTGTATATAGGAGTGGTGTCTGTATATAGGGGGATGTCTGTATGTAGGAGTGGTGTCTGTATATAGAGGGATGTCTGTATATAGGAGTGGTGTCTGTATATAGAGGGATGTCTGTATAGAAGAGTGTTGTCTGTATATAGAGGGATGTCTGTTTATAGGAGTGGTGTCTGTATATAGAGGGATGTCTGTATATAGGAGTGGTGTCTGTATATAGAGGGATGTCTGTATATAGGAGTGGTGTCTGTATATAGGGGAATGTCTGTATATAGGAGAGATGTCTGTATATAGAGGGATGTCTGTATATAGGAGTGGTGTCTGTATATAGAGGGATGTCTGTATATAGGAGTGGTGTCTGTATATAGAGGGATGTCTGTATATAGGAGTGATGTCTGTATATAGATGGATGTCTGTATATAGCAGTGGTGTCTGTATATAGAGGGATGTCTGTATATAGGAGTGGTGTCTGTATATAGAGGGATGTCTGTATATAGGAGTGGTGTCTGTATATAGGGGGATGTCTGTATATAGGAGTGGTGTCTGTATATAGGGGGATGTCTGTATATAGGAGTGGTGTCTGTATATAGAGGGATGTATGTATATAGGAGTGGTGTCTGTATATAGAGGGATGTCTGTATATAGGAGTGGTGTCTGTATATAGAGGGATGTCTGTATATAGGAGTGATGTCTGTATATAGATGGATGTCTGTATATAGCAGTGGTGTCTGTATATAGAGGGATGTCTGTATATAGGAGTGGTGTCTGTATATAGAGGGATGTCTGTATATAGGAGTGGTGTCTGTATATAGGGGGATGTCTGTATATAGGAGTGGTGTCTGTATATAGGGGGATGTCTGTATATAGGAGTGGTGTCTGTATATAGAGGGATGTATGTATATAGGAGTGGTGTCTGTATATAGAGGGATGTCTGTATGTAGGAGTGGTGTCTGTATACAGAGGGATGTCTGTATATAGGAGTGGTGTCTGTATATAGGGGGATGTCTGTATATAGGAGTGGTGTCTGTATATAGGGGGATATCTGTATATAGGAGTGGTGTCTGTATATAGAGGGATGTCTGTATATAGGAGTGGTGTCTGTATATAGAGGGATGTCTGTATATAGGAGTGGTGTCTGTATACAGGGGGATGTCTGTATATAGGAGTGGTGTCTGTATATAGAGGGATGTATGTATATAGGAGTGGTGTCTGTATATAGAGGGATGTCTGTATGTAGGAGTGGAGTCTGTATACAGAGGGATGTCTGTATATAGGAGTGGTGTCTGTATATAGGGGGATGTCTGTATATAGGAGTGGTGTCTGTATATAGAGGGATGTCTGTATATAGGAGTGGTGTCTGTATATAGAGGGATGTCTGTATATAGGAGTGGTGTCTGTATATAGAGGGATGTCTGTATATAGGAGTGGTGTCTGTATATAGATGGATGTCTGTATATAGCAGTGGTGTCTGTATATAGAGGGATGTCTGTATATAGGAGTGGTGTCTGTATATAGAGTGATGTCTGTATATAGGAGTGGTGTCTGTATACAGGGGGATGTCTGTATATAGGAGTGGTGTCTGTATATAGAGGGATGTATGTATATAGGAGTGGTGTCTGTATATAGAGGGATGTCTGTATGTAGGAGTGGTGTCTGTATACAGAGGGATGTCTGTATATAGGAGTGGTGTGTGTATATAGGGGGATGTCTGTATATAGGAGTGGTGTCTGTATATAGGGGGATATCTGTATATAGGAGTGGTGTCTGTATATAGAGGGATGTCTGTATATAGGAGTGGTGTCTGTATATAGAGGGATGTCTGTATATAGGAGTGGTGTCTGTATATAGGGGGATGTCTGTATATAGGAGTGGTGTCTGTATATAGAGTCATGTCTGTATATAGGAGTGGTGTCTGTATATAGAGGGATGTCTGTATATAGGAGTGGTGTCTGTATATAGAGGGATGTCTGTATATAGGAGTGGTGTCTGTATATAGAGGGATGTCTGTATATAGCAGTGGTGTCTGTATATAGAGGGATGTCTGTATATAGGAGTGGTGTCTGTATATAGAGGGATGTCTGTATATAGGAGTGGTGTCTGTATACAGGGGGATGTCTGTATATAGGAGTGGTGTCTGTATATAGAGGGATGTATGTATATAGGAGTGGTGTCTGTATATAGAGGGATGTCTGTATGTAGGAGTGGTGTCTGTATACAGAGGGATGTCTGTATATAGGAGTGGTGTCTGTATATAGGGGGATGTCTGTATATAGGAGTGGTGTCTGTATATAGGGGGATATCTGTATATAGGAGTGGTGTCTGTATATAGAGGGATGTCTGTATATAGGAGTGGTGTCTGTATATAGAGGGATGTCTGTATATAGGAGTGGTGTCTGTATATAGAGGGATGTCTGTATATAGCAGTGGTGTCTGTATATAGAGGGATGTCTGTATATAGGAGTGGTGTCTGTATATAGAGGGATGTCTGTATATAGGAGTGGTGTCTGTATATAGAGGGATGTCTGTATATAGGAGTGGTGTCTGTATATAGAGGGATGTCTGTATATAGGAGAGATGTCTGTATATAGAGGGATGTCTGCATATAGGAGTTGTGTCTGTATACAGAGGGATGTCTGTATATAGGAGTGGTGTCTCTATATAGGGATGTCTGAATATAGGAGATATGTCTGTATATAGAGTGATGTCTGTATATAGGAGTGGTGTCTGTATATAGAGGGATGTCTGTATATAGGAGTGGTGTCTGTATATAGAGGGATGTCTGTATATAGAAGTGGTGTCTGTATACAGAGGGATGTCTGTATATAGGAGTGGTGTCTGTATATAGGGGGATGTCTGTATATAGGAGTGGTGTCTGTATATAGGGGGATGTCTGTATGTAGGAGTGGTGTCTGTATATAGAGGGATGTCTGTATATAGGAGTGGTGTCTGTATATAGAGGGATGTCTGTATATAAGAGTGTTGTCTGTATATAGAGGGATGTCTGTTTATAGGAGTGGTGTCTGTATATAGAGGGATGTCTGTATATAGGAGTGGTGTCTGTATATAGAGGGATGTCTGTATATAGGAGTGGTGTCTGTATATAGGGGAATGTCTGTATATAGGAGAGATGTCTGTATATAGAGGGATGTCTGTATATAGGAGTGGTGTCTGTATATAGAGGGATGTCTGTATATAGGAGTGGTGTCTGTATATAGGGGGATGTCTGTATATAGGAGAGATGTCTGTATATAGATGGATGTCTGTATATAGGAGTGGTGTCTGTATATAGAGGGATGTCTGTATATAGGAGTGGTGTCTGTATATAGAGGGATGTCTGTATATAGGAGTGGTGTCTGTATATAGAGGGATGTCTGTATATAGGAGTGGTGTCTGTATATAGAGGGATGTCTGTATATAGGAGAGATGTCTGTATATAGAGGGATGTCTGTATATAGGAGTGGTGTCTGTATATAGAGGGATGTCTGTATATAGGAGTGGTGTCTGTATATAGGGGGATGTCTGTATATAGGAGTGGTGTCTGTATATAGGGGGATGTCTGTATATAGGAGTGGTGTCTGTATATAGGGGGATGTCTGTATATAGGAGTGGTGTCTGTATATAGAGGGATGTCTGTATATAGGAGTGGTGTCTGTATATAGAGGGATGTCTGTATATAGGAGAGATGTCTGTATATAGAGGGATGTCTGTTTATAGGAGAGATGTCTGTATATAGAGGGATGTCTGTATATAGGAGTGGTGTCTGTATACAGAGGGATGTCTTTATATAGAAGTGGTGTCTGTATATAGGGGGATGTCTGTATATTGTTGTGCTGTCTGTATATAGGGGTATGTCTGTATAAAGGAGTGGTATCTGTATATAGAGGGATCTCTGTATATGGTAGTGGTGTCTGTATATAGAGGGATGTCTGTATGTAGGAGTTGTGTCTGTATATAGGAGTGGTGTCTGTATATAGGAGTAATGTCTGTATATAAGAGGATGTGGCCAAAGTGGCTACCAAGGATTCCTGCAGGCCAAAATGGCTACCAAGGGGCCAATGTTGCTAACAAGGGCCCCCGCACATCAAAGTGGCTACCAAGGGGCCAAATTGGATACCCAGGGGCAGGGCCCTGCATGCCAGACTTGCTCCTGAGGTTAATTGGCAGCTGGCAGCGCTGTTCAAGCACCATGTATTTCCTTCAGGAAATGCCCATCTAGTTATTATGGTGCTTGAACTTCCTAGGTTCAAGCAACATATTGTAATCCGATTTCTTATATTTATAGTGCTTTGGAACAAAGCACTATACTGTTATTCCACCGTGGTAAACTTCTTCTTATTCTTATTATTCAGTCCGCACGTAATGCGGCCCGAACCGCTAAACTCACAGACTCCAGTGAGGTGTCATTTCGAAGCCAGCGTTCCTGAGAGGTGTGCTAAGTATTTTTCGTGTCGATCGGATTTGTAGTTTTTGCGCAATTTGTGTTTGAAAAAAGTCTTTCAATGCGTTTCAATGGAGAAATTTTCCTATACGTTTATAATGGGCTGGTTTCTGAGGCAATTTCTAAAAATAACTGCCACCTGGCTGATTAGCTCATTGATATGCGCAGTCAGACACAGTTACTATGCCAACTCCTATGAAATCTACATCAGCTCACCAGGTCACAAGTTTTGTCAGATAATATCAGCTCTTAAAGTGACAGTACAGCACAATTCCAAACCACTATCCGTAGTCTTATGATTATTAGACTGTGGCCCGATTCTAACTCATCGGGTATTCTAGAATATGCATGTCCACGTAGTATATTGCACAGCCACGCAGTATACAGTGCAGAGCCGTGCAGTACACAGCGCAGAGCCGCGCAGTACACAGCGCAGAGCCGCGCAGTACACAGCGCAGAGCCGCGCAGTATAAAGCGCAGAGCCGCGCAGTACACAGCGCAGAGCCGCGCAGTACACAGCGCAGAGCCGTGCAGTACACAGCGCAGAGCCGCGCAGTATAAAGCGCAGAGCCGTGCAGTACACAGCGCAGAGCCGCGCAGTACACAGCGCAGAGCCGTGCAGTACACAGCGCAGAGCCGCGCAGTATAAAGCGCAGAGCCGTGCAGTACACAGCGCAGAGCCACGCAGTACACAGCGCAGAGCCGCGCAGTACACAGCGCAGAGCCGCGCAGTATAAAGCGCAGAGCCGCGCAGTACACAGCGCAGAGCCGCGCAGTACACAGCGCAGAGCCACGCAGTTTAAAGCGCAGAGCCGTGCAGTACACAGTGCAGAGCCACGCAGTACACAGCGCAGAGCCGTGCAGTACACAGCGCAGAGCCGCGCAGTATAAAGCGCAGAGCCGTACAGTACACAGCGCAGAGCCGCGCAGTACACAGCGCAGAGCCGCGCAGTACACAGCGCAGAGCCGCGCAGTATAAAGCGCAGAGCCGCGCAGTATAAAGCGCAGAGCCGCGCAGTACACAGCGCAGAGCCGCGCAGTACACAGCGCAGAGCCGTGCAGTACACAGCGCAGAGCCGCGCAGTTTAAAGCGCAGAGCCGTGCAGTACACAGCGCAGAGCCGCGCAGTACACAGCGCAGAGCCGTGCAGTACACAGCGCAGAGCCGCGCAGTATAAAGCGCAGAGCCGTGCAGTACACAGCGCAGAGCCGTGCAGTACACAGCGCAGAGCCGCGCAGTACACAGCGCAGAGCCATGCAGTACACAGCGCAAAGCCGCGCAGTATAAAGCGCAGAGCCGCGCAGTATAAAGCGGAGAGCCGCGCAGTACACAGCGCAGAGCCGAGCAGTACACAGCGCAGAGCCGCGCAGTAGACAGCGCAGAGCCGTGCAGTACAGAGCGCAGAGCCGCACAGTATAAAGCGCAGAGCCGCGCAGTATACCGCGCAGAGCCGTGCAGTACACAGCGCAGAGCCGCGCAGTACACAGCGCAGAACCGCGCAGTACACAGCGCAGAGCCGCGCAGTACACAGCGCAGAGCCGCGCAGTACACAGCGCAGAGCCGCGCACTACACAGCGCAGAGCCACGCAGTATACAGCGCAGAGCTGCGCAGTACACAGCGCAGAGCCACGCAGTACAGAGCGCAGAGCCGCACAGTATAAAGCGCAGAGCCGCGCAGTACACAGCGCAGAGCCGCGCAGTACACAGCGCAGAGCCGCGCAGTACACAGTGCAGAGCCGCACAGTACACAGCACAGAGCCGCGCAGTACACAGCGCAGAGCCACCCAGTATACAGCGCAGAGCCGCGCAGTACGCAGCGTAGAGCCACGCAGTATGCAGCGCAGAGCCGCGCAGTATACAGCGCAGAGCCCCGCAGTATACAGTGCAGAGCCCCGCAGTATACAGCGCAGACACACGCAGTACACAGCACGGACACGCGCAGTACACAGCGCAGAGCCGCGCAGTACACAGCGCAGAGCCATGTAGTATATAGCGAAGAGCCACGCAGTATATAGCGCAGAGCCGCGCAGTACAAAGCGCAGAGCTGCGCAGTATACAGCGCAGAGCCGCGCAGTATACAGCGCAGAACGCGCAGTACACAGTGCAGAGCCGCGCAGTACACAGCGCAGAGCCGTGCAGTACACAGCGCAGAGCCACGCAGTACACAGCGCAGAGCCACGCAGTATACAGCGCAGAGCCGCGTAGTATACAGCGCAGAGCCGCGTAGTATACAGCGCAGAGCCACGCAGTATACAGCACAGAGCCACGCAGTATACAGCGCAGAGCCACGTAGTTATACTGCCCAGTCACGTAGTATATTGTCCAGTCACATAGTATACTGCATATCCCTGTTAAAAAAAAAAAGAATTAAAATAAAAAAGTTACATACTCACCTCCTGGAGCGGCCGGTATCTGATGGTTGTTGCACCTCCTAGAGCGGCCGGTACACGATGCTTGTTGCACCTGGAGTGGCCGGTACCCGATGCTTGTTGCGCGCTCCGGTCCCAAGAGTGCATTGCGGTCTCACGAGATGATGACGTAGCGGTGTTGTGAGACAGAAAGACGGAAGTGCCCTTAGATAATTAGATAGTAGATTACCCCGCTCACCAATTCGGAACCCGAGAGGCCCGGCCCACCAAATCGGACCCCGAGGGGCCCGGCCCACCAAATCGGACCCAGTGACCCGGGCCACCAAATCGGACCCAGAGTGACCCGGGCCACCAAATCGGACCCAGAGTGACCCGGGCCACCAAATCGGACCCAGAGTGACCCGGGCCACCAAATCGGACCCAGAGTGACCCGGGCCACCAAATCGGACCCAGAGTGACCCGGGCCACCAAATCGGAGCCGGAGTGACCCGGGCCACCAAATCGGACCCGGAGTGACCCGGGCCACCAAATCGGACCCGGAGTGACCCGGGCCACCAAATCGGACCCAGAGTGACCCGGGCCACCAAATCGGACCCAGAGTGACCCGGGCCACCAAATCGGACCCAGAGTGACCCGGGCCACCAAATCGGACCCAGAGTGGCCCGGGCCACCAAATCGGACCCAGAGTGAACCGGGCCACCAAATCGGACCCAGAGTGACCCGGGCCACCAAATCGGACCCAGAGTGACCCGGGCCACCAAATCGGACCCAGAGTGGCCTGGCCCACCAAGTCGGACCCAGAGTGACCCGGGCCACCAAATCGGACCCAGAGTGACCCGGGCCACCAAATCGGACCCAGAGTGACCCGGGCCACCAAATCGGACCCAGAGTGACCCGGGCCACCAAATCGGACCCAGAGTGACCCGGGCCAACAAATCGGACCCAGAGTGACCCGGGCCACCAAATCGGACCCAGAGTGACCCGGGCCACCAAATCGGACCCAGAGTGACCCGGGCCACCAAATCGGACCCATAGTGGCCTGGCCCACCAAATCGGACCCATAGTGGCCCGGCCCACCAAATCGGACCCAGAGTGACCCAGCCCACCAAATCGGACCCAGAGTGGCTCCACCCCCCAAATCGGACCCAGAGTGGCCCCGCCCACCAAATCCTCAACCCTGAGGGGCTACAACTACCAAACCAGCATCTGAGGGGCACCCAAGTGTGAAAGTCTTGCAGGGGCAGCCCGGGCACCTTTCCAAAGCACTATCTGTAGTTCCTTCAGGAAATACCCATCTAGTTATAGTGCTTTGGAACAAAGCACTATACTGTTATTCCACCGTGGTAAACTTCTTCTTATTCTTATTATTCAGTCCGCACGTAATGCGGCCCGAACCGCTAAACTCACAGACTCCAGTGAGGTGTCATTTCGAAGCCAGCGTTCCTGAGAGGTGTGCTAAGTATTTTTCGTGTCGATCGGATTTGTAGTTTTTGCGCAATTTGTGTTTGAAAAAAGTCTTTCAATGCGTTTCAATGGAGAAATTTTCCTATACGTTTATAATGGGCTGGTTTCTGAGGCAATTTCTAAAAATAACTGCCACCTGGCTGATTAGCTCATTGATATGCGCAGTCAGACACAGTTACTATGCCAACTCCTATGAAATCTACATCAGCTCACCAGGTCACAAGTTTTGTCAGATAATATCAGCTCTTAAAGTGACAGTACAGCACAATTCCAAACCACTATCCGTAGTCTTATGATTATTAGACTGTGGCCCGATTCTAACTCATCGGGTATTCTAGAATATGCATGTCCACGTAGTATATTGCACAGCCACGCAGTATACAGTGCAGAGCCGTGCAGTACACAGCGCAGAGCCGCACAGTACACAGCGCAGAGCCGCGCAGTACACAGCGCAGAGCCGCGCAGTATAAAGCGCAGAGCCGCGCAGTACACAGCGCAGAGCCGCGCAGTACACAGCGCAGAGCCGTGCAGTATAAAGCGCAGAGCCGCGCAGTATAAAGCGCAGAGCCGTGCAGTACACAGCGCAGAGCCGCGCAGTACACAGCGCAGAGCCGCGCAGTATAAAGCGCAGAGCCGCGCAGTACACAGCGCAGAGCCGCGCAGTACACAGCGCAGAGCCGCGCAGTATACAGCGCAGAGCTGCGCAGTACACAGCGCAGAGCCGCGCAGTACAGAGCGCAGAGCCGCACAGTATAAAGCGCAGAGCCGCGCAGTATACCGCGCAGAGCCGTGCAGTACACAGCGCAGAGCCGCGCAGTACACAGCGCAGAGCCGCGCAGTACACAGCGCAGAGCCGCGCAGTACACAGCGCAGAGCCGCGCAGTACACAGCGCAGAGCCGAGCAGTACACAGCGCAGAGCCGCGCAGTACACAGCGCAGAGCCGCGCAGTACACAGCGCAGAGCCGCGCAGTATACAGCGCAGAGCTGCGCAGTACACAGCGCAGAGCCGCGCAGTACAGAGCGCAGAGCCGCACAGTATAAAGCGCAGAGCCGCGCAGTACACAGCGCAGAGCCGCGCACTACACAGCGCAGAGCCGCGCAGTACACAGTGCAGAGCCGCACAGTACACAGCACAGAGCCGCGCAGTACACACCGCAGAGCCACCCAGTATACAGCGCAGAGCCGCGCAGTACGCAGCGCAGAGCCACGCAGTATACAGCACAGAGCCACGCAGTATACAGCGCAGAGCCACGTAGTTATACTGCCCAGTCACGTAGTATATTGTCCAGTCACATAGTATACTGCATATCCCTGTTAAAAAAAAAAAGAATTAAAATAAAAAAGTTACATACTCACCTCCTGGAGCGGCCGGTATCTGATGGTTGTTGCACCTCCTAGAGCGGCCGGTACACGATGCTTGTTGCACCTGGAGTGGCCGGTACCCGATGCTTGTTGCGCGCTCCGGTCCCAAGAGTGCATTGCGGTCTCACGAGATGATGACGTAGCGGTGTTGTGAGACAGAAAGACGGAAGTGCCCTTAGATAATTAGATAGTAGATTACCCCGCTCACCAATTCGGAACCCGAGAGGCCCGGCCCACCAAATCGGACCCCGAGGGGCCCGGCCCACCAAATCGGACCCAGAGTGACCCCGCCCCCTAAATCAGACCCAGAGTGACCCCGCCCACCAAATCGGACCCAGAGTGGCTCCGCCCACCAAATCGGACCCAGAGTGACCCCTTCCACCAAATCAGACCCAGAGTGACCCCTTCCACCAAATCGGACCCAGAGTGACCCCTTCCACCAAATCGGGCCCAGAGTGACCCCGCCCACCAAATCGGACCCAGAGTGACCCCACCCACCAAATCGGACCCTGAGGTGCCCAGCCCACCAAATCAGACCCTGAGGTGCCCAGCCCACCAAATCGGACCGAGTGACCCCACCCACCAAATTGGTCCCTAAGGTGCCCCGCCCACCAAATCGGACCCAGAGTGGCTCCGCCCACCGAATCGGACCCAGAGTGGCCGCGCCCACAGAATCGGACCAAAAGTGACCCCGCCCACCGAATCGGACCTAGATTTACCCCGCCCACAAAATCAGACCCAGATTGACCCAACCCACCAAATCGGACCGCCTGAGGGGCACCCAAGTGTGAAAGTCTTGCAGGGGCAGCCCGGGCACCATTCCAAAGCACTATCTGTAGTTCCTTCAGGAAATACCCATCTAGTATTATTATTGTAATCCGAACTTGGTAAGCTTATTATTCAGTTTTTGTCCGCAATTAATGCGGCCCGAACCGCTGCACGCACAGACTCCAGTGAGGCGTCATTTCGAAGCCAGCGTACACGAGAGGTGTGCTAAGTATTTTTCATGTTGATCCTATTTGTAGTTTTTTTTAAAAAAATTGCATTTAAAAAAAAAAAATTCCCATAGGAAATAATGGCGAATTTCCATTACCCCAACTTGACCTTCCAAAGATGGCAGCTATGCAAATGTACGGTGTCCATTTTACGACATGATCATTTATCAAAGTCAAACATCAGAATAAAGTGACTATGCCACCCTTTCGTCCCGTGTGTGAAAAGTAAGTGCACCCCCGTTCCCGTGGGTGCAAAGTAAGCGCACCCAAATCCCGTGGCACCGCCCGCCAAATCGGACCCAGAGTGGCGCCGCCCGCCAAATCGGACCCAGAGTGGCGCCGCCCGCCAAATCGGACCCAGAGTGGCGCCGCCTGCCAAATCGGACCCGGAGTGGCGCCGCCCGCCAAATCGGACCCGGAATGGCGCCGCCCGCCAGAGTGGCGCCGCCCGCCAAATCGGACCCAGAGTGGCGCCGCCCGCCAAATCGGACCCAGAGTGGGCCGCCCGCCAAATCGGACCCAGAGTGGCGCCGCTCGCCAAATCGGACCCAGAGTGGCGCCGCCCGCCAAATCGGACCCAGAGTGGCGCCGCCCGCCAAATCGGACCCAGAGTGGCGCCGCCCGCCAAATCGGACCCAGAGTGGTGCCGCCCGCCAAATCGGACCCAGAGTGGCGCCGCCCGCCAAATCGGACCCAGAGTGGCGCCGCCCGCCAAATCGGACCCAGTGTGGCGCCGCCCGCCAAATCGGACCCAGAGTGGCCCGGCCCACCAAATCGTACCCAGAGTGACCCGGGCCACCAAATCGGACCCAGAGTGACCCGGGCCACCAAATCGGACCCAGAGTGACCCGGGCCACCAAATCGGACCCAGAGTGACCCGGGCCACCAAATCGGACCCAGAGTGACCCGGGCCACCAAATCGGACCCAGAGTGACCCGGCCCACCAAATCGGACCCAGAGTGACCCGGCCCACCAAATCGGACCCAGAGTGACCCGGCCCACCAAATCGTACCCAGAGTGACCCGGCCCACCAAATCGTACCCAGAGTGACCCGGGCCACCAAATCGGACCCAGAGTGACCCGGGCCACCAAATCGGACCCAGAGTGACCCGGGCCACCAAATCGGACCCAGAGTGACCCGGGCCACCAAATCGGACCCAGAGTGACCCGGGCCACCAAATCGGACCCAGAGTGACCCGGCCCACCAAATCGGACCCAGAGTGACCCGGCCCACCAAATCGGACCCAGAGTGACCCGGCCCACCAAATCGGACCCAGAGTGACCCGGCCGACCAAATCGGACCCAGAGTGACCCGGCCGACCAAATCGGACCCAGAGTGACCCGGCCGACCAAATCGGACCCAGAGTGACCCGGCCGACCAAATCGGACCCAGAGTGACCCGGCCGACCAAATCGGACCCAGAGTGACCCGGCCGACCAAATCGGACCCAGAGTGACCCGGGCCACCAAATCGGACCCAGAGTGACCCGGGCCTCCAAATCGGACCCAGAGTGACCCGGGCCACCAAATCGGACCCAGAGTGACCCGGGCCACCAAATCGGACCCAGAGTGACCCGGGCCACCAAATCGGACCCAGAGTGACCCGGGCCACCAAATCGGACCCAGAGTGACCCGGCCGACCAAATCGGACCCAGAGTGACCCGGCCGACCAAATCGGACCCAGAGTGACCCGGCCGACCAAATCGGACCCAGAGTGACCCGGCCGACCAAATCGGACCCAGAGGGACCCGGCCCACCAATTCGGACCCAGAGTGACCCGGTCGACCAAATCGGACCCAGAGTGACCCGGCCGACCAAATCGGACCCAGAGTGACCCGGCCGACCAAATCGGACCCAGAGTGACCCGGCCGACCAAATCGGACCCAGAGTGACCCGGCCGACCAAATCGGACCCAGAGGGACCCGGCCCACCAATTCGGACCCAGAGTGACCCGGGCCACCAAATCGGACCCAGAGTGACCCGGGCCTCCAAATCGGACCCAGAGTGACCCGGGCCTCCAAATCGGACCCAGAGTGACCCGGGCCACCAAATCGGACCCAGAGTGACCCGGGCCACCAAATCGGACCCAGAGTGACCCGGGCCACCAAATCGGACCCAGAGTGACCCGGGCCACCAAATCGGACCCAGAGTGACCCGGCCCACCAAATCGGACCCAGAGTGACCCGGCCCACCAAATCGGACCCAGAGTGACCCGGCCCACCAAATCGGACCCAGAGTGACCCGGCCCACCAAATCGGACCCAGAGTGACCCGGGCCACCAAATCGGACCCAGAGTGACCCGGCCCACCAAATCGGACCCAGAGTGACCCGGCCCACCAAATCGGACCCAGAGTGACCCGGCCCACCAAATCGGACCCAGAGTGACCCGACCCACCAAATCGGACCCAGAGTGACCCGGCCCACCAAATCGGACCCAGAGTGACCCGGCCCACCAAATCGGACCCAGAGTGACCCGGCCCACCAAATCGGACCCAGAGTGACCCGGCCCACCAAATCGGACCCAGAGTGACCCGGGCCACCAAATCGGACCCAGAGTGACCCGGGCCACCAAATCGGACCCAGAGTGCCCCGGGCCACCAAATCGGACCCAGAGTGCCCCGGGCCACCAAATCGGACCCAGAGTGCCCCGGGCCACCAAATCGGACCCAGAGTGCCCCGGGCCACCAAATCGGACCCAGAGTGCCCCGGGCCACCAAATCGGACCCAGAGTGACCCGGCCCACCAAATCGGACCCAGAGTGACCCGGCCCACCAAATCGGACCCAGAGTGACCCGGGCCACCAAATCGGACCCAGAGTGACCCGGGCCACCAAATCGGACCCAGAGTGACCCGGCCCACCAAATCGGACCCAGAGTGACCCGGCCCACCAAATCGGACCCAGAGTGACCCGGCCCACCAAATCGGACCCAGAGTGACCCGGCCCACCAAATCGGACCCAGAGTGACCCGACCCACCAAATCGGACCCAGAGTGACCCGGCCCACCAAATCGGACCCAGAGTGACCCGGCCCACCAAATCGGACCCAGAGTGACCCGGCCCACCAAATCGGACCCAGAGTGACCCGGCCCACCAAATCGGACCCAGAGTGACCCGGGCCACCAAATCGGACCCAGAGTGACCCGGGCCACCAAATCGGACCCAGAGTGACCCGGGCCACCAAATCGGACCCAGAGTGCCCCGGGCCACCAAATCGGACCCAGAGTGCCCCGGGCCACCAAATCGGACCCAGAGTGCCCCGGGCCACCAAATCGGACCCAGAGTGACCCGGCCCACCAAATCGGACCCAGAGTGACCCGGCCCACCAAATCGGACCCAGAGTGACCCGGCCCACCAAATCGGACCCAGAGTGACCCGGGCCACCAAATCGGACCCAGAGTGACCCGGGCCACCAAATCGGACCCAGAGTGACCCGGGCCACCAAATCGGACCCAGAGTGACCCGGGCCACCAAATCGGACCCAGAGTGACCCGGGCCACCAAATCGGACCCAGGCCACCAAATCGGACCCAGAGTGACCCGGGCCACCAAATCGGACCCAGAGTGACCCGGGCCACCAAATCGGACCCAGAGTGACCCGGCCCACCAAATCGGACCCAGAGTGACCCGGCCGACCAAATCGGACCCAGAGTGACCCGGCTGACCAAATCGGACCCAGAGTGACCCGGCCGACCAAATCGGACCCAGAGTGACCCGGCCGACCAAATCGGACCCAGAGTGACCCGGCCGACCAAATCGGACCCAGAGTGACCCGGCCGACCAAATCGGACCCAGAGTGACCCGGGCCACCAAATCGGACCCAGAGTGACCCGGGCCTCCAAATCGGACCCAGAGTGACCCGGGCCACCAAATCGGACCCAGAGTGACCCGGGCCACCAAATCGGACCCAGAGTGACCCGGGCCACCAAATCGGACCCAGAGTGACCCGGGCCACCAAATCGGACCCAGAGTGACCCGGCCGACCAAATCGGACCCAGAGTGACCCGGCCGACCAAATCGGACCCAGAGTGACCCGGCCGACCAAATCGGACCCAGAGTGACCCGGCCGACCAAATCGGACCCAGAGGGACCCGGCCCACCAATTCGGACCCAGAGTGACCCGGTCGACCAAATCGGACCCAGAGTGACCCGGCCGACCAAATCGGACCCAGAGTGACCCGGCCGACCAAATCGGACCCAGAGTGACCCGGCCGACCAAATCGGACCCAGAGTGACCCGGCCGACCAAATCGGACCCAGAGGGACCCGGCCCACCAATTCGGACCCAGAGTGACCCGGGCCACCAAATCGGACCCAGAGTGACCCGGGCCTCCAAATCGGACCCAGAGTGACCCGGGCCTCCAAATCGGACCCAGAGTGACCCGGGCCACCAAATCGGACCCAGAGTGACCCGGGCCACCAAATCGGACCCAGAGTGACCCGGGCCACCAAATCGGACCCAGAGTGACCCGGGCCACCAAATCGGACCCAGAGTGACCCGGCCCACCAAATCGGACCCAGAGTGACCCGGCCCACCAAATCGGACCCAGAGTGACCCGGCCCACCAAATCGGACCCAGAGTGACCCGGCCCACCAAATCGGACCCAGAGTGACCCGGGCCACCAAATCGGACCCAGAGTGACCCGGCCCACCAAATCGGACCCAGAGTGACCCGGCCCACCAAATCGGACCCAGAGTGACCCGGCCCACCAAATCGGACCCAGAGTGACCCGACCCACCAAATCGGACCCAGAGTGACCCGGCCCACCAAATCGGACCCAGAGTGACCCGGCCCACCAAATCGGACCCAGAGTGACCCGGCCCACCAAATCGGACCCAGAGTGACCCGGCCCACCAAATCGGACCCAGAGTGACCCGGGCCACCAAATCGGACCCAGAGTGACCCGGGCCACCAAATCGGACCCAGAGTGCCCCGGGCCACCAAATCGGACCCAGAGTGCCCCGGGCCACCAAATCGGACCCAGAGTGCCCCGGGCCACCAAATCGGACCCAGAGTGCCCCGGGCCACCAAATCGGACCCAGAGTGCCCCGGGCCACCAAATCGGACCCAGAGTGCCCCGGGCCACCAAATCGGACCCAGAGTGACCCGGCCCACCAAATCGGACCCAGAGTGACCCGGCCCACCAAATCGGACCCAGAGTGACCCGGGCCACCAAATCGGACCCAGAGTGACCCGGGCCACCAAATCGGACCCAGAGTGACCCGGCCCACCAAATCGGACCCAGAGTGACCCGGCCCACCAAATCGGACCCAGAGTGACCCGGCCCACCAAATCGGACCCAGAGTGACCCGGCCCACCAAATCGGACCCAGAGTGACCCGACCCACCAAATCGGACCCAGAGTGACCCGGCCCACCAAATCGGACCCAGAGTGACCCGGCCCACCAAATCGGACCCAGAGTGACCCGGCCCACCAAATCGGACCCAGAGTGACCCGGCCCACCAAATCGGACCCAGAGTGACCCGGGCCACCAAATCGGACCCAGAGTGACCCGGGCCACCAAATCGGACCCAGAGTGACCCGGGCCACCAAATCGGACCCAGAGTGCCCCGGGCCACCAAATCGGACCCAGAGTGCCCCGGGCCACCAAATCGGACCCAGAGTGCCCCGGGCCACCAAATCGGACCCAGAGTGACCCGGCCCACCAAATCGGACCCAGAGTGACCCGGCCCACCAAATCGGACCCAGAGTGACCCGGCCCACCAAATCGGACCCAGAGTGACCCGGGCCACCAAATCGGACCCAGAGTGACCCGGGCCACCAAATCGGACCCAGAGTGACCCGGGCCACCAAATCGGACCCAGAGTGACCCGGGCCACCAAATCGGACCCAGAGTGACCCGGGCCACCAAATCGGACCCAGGCCACCAAATCGGACCCAGAGTGACCCGGGCCACCAAATCGGACCCAGAGTGACCCGGGCCACCAAATCGGACCCAGAGTGGCCCCGCCCACCAAATCCTCAACTACCAAACCAGCGTCTGAGGGGCACCCAAGTGTGAAAGTCTTGCAGGGGCAGCCCGGGCACCATTCCAAAGCACTATCTGTAGTTCCTTCAGGAAATACCCATCTAGTTTATTATTCTTCTTCTTCTCCGCGTTTTCTGCAATTAATGCGGCCCGAACCGCTCGGCGCAGAGACCCCGTTCAGGCGGCGTTTCGAAGGCCTCGGTGGGGACAGGTGTGCTATGACTTTTATAGTCGATCCGATATGTAGATTTTATTTAAATCGCATTTAAAAAAAAAAATTTCCCATAGGAAATAATGGCGAACTTTCCATTACCCCGAACTTGACCTTCCAAAGATGGCAGCTATGCAAATGTACGGTGTCCATTTTAGGACATGATCATTTATCAAAGTCAAACATCAGAATAAAGTGACTATGACACCCTCCCGTCCCGTGTGTGAAAAGTAAGTGCCCCCCGGCCCCGTGTGTGATAAGTAAGTGCCCCCCGGCCCCGTGTGTGAAAAGTAAGTGCCCCCCCGGCCCCGTGTGTGAAAAGTAAGTGCCCCCCTGGCCCCGTGTGTGAAAAGTAAGTGCCCCCCCGGCCCCGTGTGTGAAAAGTAAGTGCCCCCCGGCCCCGTGTGTGAAAAGTAAGTGCCCCCCGGCCCCGTGTGTCAAAAGTAAGTGCCCCCCCCGGCCCCGTGTGTGAAAAGTAAGTGCCCACCCGGCCCCGTGTGTGAAACGTAAGTGCCCCCCCGGCCCCGTGTGTGAAAAGTAAGTGCCCTCCCGGCCCCGTGTGCAAAAGTAAGTGCGCCCCCGACCCCGTGTGCAAAAGTAAGTGCGCCCCCGGCCCCGTGTGCAAAAGTAAGTGCGCCCCCGGCCCCGTGTGCAAAAGTAAGTGCGCCCCCGGCCCCGTGTGCAAAAGTAAGTGCGCCCCCGGCCCCGTGTGCAAAAGCAAGTGCGCCCCCGGCCCCGTGTGCAAAAGTAAGTGCGCCCCCGGCCCCGTGTGCAAAAGTAAGTGCGCCCCCGGCCCCGTGTGTGAAAAGTAAGTGCGCCCCCGGCCCCGTGTGTGAAAAGTAAGTGCCCCCCCCGGCCCCGTGTGTGAAAAGTAAGTGCCCCCCCGGCCCCGTGTGTGAAAAGTAAATGCCCCCGGCCCTGTGTGTGAAAAGTAAGTGCCCCCCGGCCCCGTGTGTGAAAAGTAAGTGCCCCCCGGCCCCGTGTGTGAAAAGTAAGTGCCCCCCGGCCCCGTGTGTGAAAAGTAAGTGCCCCCCGGCCCCGTGTGTGAAAAGTAAGTGCCCCCCGGCCCCGTGTGTGAAAAGTAAGCGACCCACAACTCTGACCTGTATATAGGAGTCTGTATATAGGGGAATGTCTGTATATAAGAGTGGTGTCTGTATTTAGAGGGATGTCTGTATATAGGAGTGGTGTCTGTATATAGGGGGATGTCTGTATATAGGAGTGGTGTCTGTATATAGGGGATCGTCTGTATATAGGAGTGGTGTCTGTATAAAGAGGGATGTCTGTATATAGGAGTGGTGTCTGTATATAGAGGGATGTCTGTATATAGGAGTGATGTCTGTATATAGGGGGATGAATGTATATAGGAGTGGTGTCTGTATATAGAGGGATGTCTGTATATAAGAGTGGTGTCTATATATAGAGGGATGTCTGTATATAGGAGTGGTGTCTGTATATAGAGGGGTGTCTGTATATAGGAGTGGTGTCTGTATATAGAGGGATGTCTGTATATAAGAGTGGTGTCTGTATATAGGGGGATGTCTGTATATAGGAGTGGTGTCTGTACATAGAGGGATATCTGTATAAAGGAGAGATGTCTGTATGTAGATGGATGTCTGTATATAGGAGTGGTGTCTGTATATAGAGGGATGTCTGTATATAGGAGAGATGTCTGTATATAGAGGGATGTCTGTATATAGGAGTGGTGTCTGTACATAGAGGGATGTCTGTATATAGGAGTGGTGTCTGTATATAGAGGGATGTCTGCATATAGTAGTGGTGTCTATATACAGAGGGATGTCTGTATATAGGAGTGGTGTCTGTATATAGAGGGATGTCTGTATATAAGAGTGGTATCTGTATATAGGGGGATGTCTGTATATAGGAGTGGTGCCTGTATATAGAGGGATGTCTGTATATAGGAGTGGTGTCTGTATATAGAGGGATATCTGTATATAGGAGTGGTGTCTGTATACAGAGGGATGTCTGTATATAGTAATGGTGTCTGTATATAGGCAGATGTCTGTATATAGGAGTGGTATCTGTATATAGAGGGATGTCTGTATATAGGATTGGTGTCTGTATATAGAGGGATGTCTGTATATAGGAGTGGTGTCTGTATATAGGGGGATGTCTGTATATAGGAGTGGTGTCTGTATATAGAGGGATGTCTGTATATAGGAGTGGTGTCTGTATACAGAGGGATGTCTGTATATAGGAGTGGTGTCTGTATACAGAGGGATGTCTGAATATAGGAGTGGTGTCTGTATATAGGGGGATGTCTGTATATAGGAGTTTTGTCTGTATATAGGGGGATGTCTGTATATAGGATTGGTGTCTGTATATAGAGGGATGTCTGTATATAGGAGAGATTTCTGTATATACAGGGATGTCTGTATATAGGAGTGGTGTCTGTATATAGAGGGATGTTTGTATATAGGAGTGGTGTCTGTATATAGAGAGATGTCTGTATATAGGAGTGGTGTCTGTATATAGAGAGATGTCTGTATATAGCAGTGGTGTCTGTATACAGAGGGATGTCTGTATAGAGGAGTGGTGTCTGTATACAGAGGGATGTCTGTATATAGGAGTGGTGTCTGTATATAGGGGGATGTCTGTATATAGGAGTGGTGTCTGTATATAGGGGGATGTCTGTATATAGGAGTGGTGTCTGTATATAGGGGGATGTCTGTATATAGGAGTGTTGTCTGTATATAGAGGGATGTCTGTATATAGGAGAGGTGTCTGTATATAGAGGGATGTCTGTATATAGGAGTGGTGTCTGTATATAGGGGGATGTCTGTATATAGGAGTGGTGTCTGTATATAGAGGGATGTCTGTATATAGGAGTGGTGTCTGTATATAGAGGGATGTCTGTATATAGAAGTGGTGTCTGTATACAGAGGGATGTCTGTATATAGGAGTGGTGTCTGTATATAGAGGGATGTCTGTATATAGGAGTGGTGTCTGTATATAGAGGGATGTCTGTATATAGGAGTGGTGTCTGTATAAAGAGGGATGTCTGTATATAGGAGTGGTGTCTGTACATAGAGGGATGTCTGTGTATAGGATTGGTGTCTGTATACAGAGGGATGTCTGTATATAGGAGTGGTGTCTGTATATAGGGGGATGTTTGTATATAGGAGTGGTGTCTGTATATAGAGGGATGTCTGTATATAGGAGAGATGTCTGTATATAGAGGGATGTATGTATATAGGTGTGGTGTCTGTATATAGAGGGATGTCTGTATATAGGAGTGGTGTCTGTATATAGGGGGATGTCTGAATATAGGAGAGATGTCTGTATATATAGGGATGTCTGTATATATAGGGATGTCTGTGTATAGGAGTGGTGTCTGTATATAGGGGGATATCTGTATATAGGAGTGGTGTCTGTATATAGAGGGATGTCTGTATATAGGAGTGGTGCCTGTATATAGAGGGATGTCTGTATATAGGAGTGGTGTCTGTATATAGGGGGATGTCTGTATATAGGAGTGGTGTCTGTATATAGGGGGATGTCTGTATATAGGAGTGGTGTGTATATAGAGGGATGTCTGTATATAGGAGAGATGTCTGTATATAGAGGGATGTCTGTATATAGGCTTGGTGTCTGTATATAGTGGGATGTCTGTATATAAGAGTGGTGTCTGTATATAGGGGAATGTCTGAATATAGGAGAGATGTCTGTATATATAGGGATGTCTGTGTATAGGAGTGGTGTCTGTATATAGGGGTATGTCTGTATATAGGAGTGTTGTCTGTATATAGAGGGATGTCTGTTTATAGGAGTGGTGTCTCTATATAGGGGGATGTCTGAATATAGGAGATATGTCTGTATATAGAGGGATGTCTGTATATAGGAGTGGTGTCTATATAGAGGGATGTCTGTATATAGGAGTGGTGTCTGTATACAGAGGGATGTCTGTATATAAGAGTGGTGTCTTTATATAGGGGATGTCTGTATATAGGAGTGGTGTCTGTATATAGAGGGATGTCTGTATATAGGAGTGGTGTCTGTATATAGAGGGATGTCTGTACATAGGAGTGGTGTCTGTATATAGAGGGATGTCTGTGTATAGGAGTGGTGTCTGTATATAGAGGGATGTCTGTATATAGGAGTGGTGTCTGTATATAGGGGATGTCTGTATATAGGAGTGGTGTCTGTATATAGAGGGATGTCTGTATATAGGAGTGATGTCTGTATAAAGAGGGATGTCTGTATATAGGAGTGCTGTCTGTATAAAAAGGGATGTCTGTATATAGGAGTGGTGTCTGTATATAGAGGGATGTCTGTATATAGGAGTGGTGTCTTTATATAGAGGGATGTCTGTATATAGGAGTGGTGTCTGTATATAGAGGGATGTCTGTATATAGGAGTGGTGTCCATATATAGGGGGATGTCTGTATATAGGAGTAGTGTCTGTATATAGAGGGATGTCTGTATATAGGAGAGATGTCTGTATATAGAGGGATGTCTGTATATAGGAGTGGTTTCTGTATATAGAGGGATGTCTGTATATAGGAGTGGTGTCTGTATATAGGGGGATGTCTGTATATAGGAGAGATGTCTGTATATAGAGGGATGTCTGTATATAGGAGTGGTGTCTGTATATAGAGGGTTGTCTGTATATAGGAGTGGTGTCTGTATATAGGGGGATGTCTGTATATAGGGGGATGTCTGTATATAGGAGTGGTGTCTGTATATAGGGGGATGTCTGTATATAGGAGTGGTGTCTGTATATGCAGGGATGTCTGTATATAGGAGAGATGTCTGTATATAGAGGGATGTCTGTATATAGGAGTGGTGTCTGTATATAGAGGGATGTCTGTATATAAGAGTGGTGTCTGTATATAGGAGTGGTGTCTGTATATAGAGGGATGTCTGTATATAGGAGTGGTGTCTGTATATAGGGGGATGGCTGTATATAGGAGTGGTGTCTGTATTTAGAGGGATGTCTGTATATAGGAGTGGTGTCTGTATATAGGGGGATGTCTGTATATAGGAGTGGTGTCTGTATATAGAGGGATGTCTGTATATAGGAGTGGTGTCTGTATATAGAGGGATGTCTGTATATAGGAGTGGTGTCTGTATACAGAGGGATGTCTGTATATAGGAGTGGTGTCTGTATATAGGGGGATGTCTGTATATAGGAGTGGTGTCTGTATATAGGGGGATATCTGTATATAGGAGTGGTGTCTGTATATAGAGGGATGTCTGTATATAGGAGTGGTGTCTGTATATAGGGGGATATCTGTATATAGGAGTGGTGTCTGTATATAGAGGGATGTCTGTATATAGGAGTGGTGTCTGTATATAGAGGGATGTCTGTATATAGGAGTGGTGTCTGTATATAGAGGGATGTCTGTATATAGGAGTGGTGTTTGTATATAGAGGGATGTCTGTATATAGGAGTGGTGTCTGTATATGGAGGGATGTCTGTATATAGGAGTGGTGTCTGTATAAAGGGGGATGTCTGTATATAGGAGTGGTGTCTGTATATAGAGGGATGTCTGTATATAGGAGAGATGTCTGTATATTGAGGGATGTCTTTATATAGGAGTGGTGTCTGTATATAGAGGGATGTCTGTATATAGGAGAGATGTCTGTATATAGAGATATGTCTGTATATAGGAGTGGTGTCTGTATATAGAGGGATGTCTGTATATAGGAGTGGTGTCTGTATATAGAGGGATGTCTGTATATAGGAGTGGTGTCTGTATAAAGAGGGATGTCTGTATATAGGAGTGGTGTCTGTATACAGAGAGATGTCTGTATATAGGAGTGGTGTCTGTATACGGAGGGATGTCTGTATATAAGAGTGGTGTCTGTATATAGGGGTATGTCTGTATATAGGAGTGGTGGCTGTATATAGAGGGATGTCTGTATATAAGAGTGTTGTCTGTATATAGAGGGATGTCTGTATATAGGAGTGGTGTCTTTATATAGAGGGATGTCTGTATATAGGAGTGGTGTCTGTATATAGAGGGATGTCTGTATATAGGAGTGGTGTCCATATATAGGGGGATGTCTGTATATAGGAGTGGTGTCTGTATATAGAGGGATGTCTGTATATAGGAGAGATGTCTGTATATAGAGGGATGTCTGTATATAGGAGTGGTTTCTGTATATAGAGGGATGTCTGTATATAGGAGTGGTGTCTGTATATAGGGGGATGTCTGTATATAGGAGAGATGTCTGTATATAGAGGGATGTCTGTATATAGGAGTGGTGTCTGTATATAGAGGGTTGTCTGTATATAGGAGTGGTGTCTGTATATAGGGGGATGTCTGTATATAGGGGGATGTCTGTATATAGGAGTGGTGTCTGTATATAGGGGGATGTCTGTATATAGGAGTGGTGTCTGTATATACAGGGATGTCTGTATATAGGAGAGATGTCTGTATATAGAGGGATGTCTGTATATAGGAGTGGTGTCTGTATATAGAGGGATGTCTGTATATAAGAGTGGTGTCTGTATATAGGAGTGGTGTCTGTATATAGAGGGATGTCTGTATATAGGAGTGGTGTCTGTATATAGGGGGATGGCTGTATATAGGAGTGGTGTCTGTATTTAGAGGGATGTCTGTATATAGGAGTGGTGTCTGTATATAGGGGGATGTCTGTATATAGGAGTGGTGTCTGTATATAGAGGGATGTCTGTATATAGGAGTGGTGTCTGTATATAGAGGGATGTCTGTATATAGGAGTGGTGTCTGTATACAGAGGGATTTCTGTATATAGGAGTGGTGTCTGTATATAGGGGGATGTCTGTATATAGGAGTGGTGTCTGTATATAGGGGGATATCTGTATATAGGAGTGGTGTCTGTATATAGAGGGATGTCTGTATATAGGAGTGGTGTCTGTATATAGGGGGATATCTGTATATAGGAGTGGTGTCTGTATATAGAGGGATGTCTGTATATAGGAGTGGTGTCTGTATATAGAGGGATGTCTGTATATAGGAGTGGTGTCTGTATATAGAGGGATGTCTGTATATAGGAGTGGTGTTTGTATATAGAGGGATGTCTGTATATAGGAGTGGTGTCTGTATATGGAGGGATGTCTGTATATAGGAGTGGTGTCTGTATATAGAGGGATGTCTGTATATAGGAGTGGTGTCTGTATAAAGGGGGATGTCTGTATATAGGAGTGGTGTCTGTATATAGAGGGATGTCTGTATATAGGAGAGATGTCTGTATATTGAGGGATGTCTTTATATAGGAGTGGTGTCTGTATATAGAGGGATGTCTGTATATAGGAGAGATGTCTGTATATAGAGGGATGTCTGTATATAGGAGTGGTGTCTGTATATAGAGGGATGTCTGTATGTAGGAGTGGTGTCTGTATATAGAGGGATGTCTGTATATAGGAGTTGTGTCTGTATGCAGAGGGATGTCTGTATATAGGAGTGGTGTCTATATAGGGGGATGTCTGAATATAGGAGATATGTCTGTATATAGAGGGATGTCTGTATATAGGAGTGGTGTCTGTATATAGAGGGATGTCTGTATATAGGAGTGGTGTCTGTATATAGAGGGATGTCTGTATACAGGAGTGGTGTCTGTATACAGAGGGATGTCTGTATATAGGAGTGGTGTCTGTATATAGGGGGATGTCTGTATATAGGAGTGGTGTCTGTATATAGGGGGATGTCTGTATATAGGAGTGGTGTCTGTATATAGAGGGATGTCTGTATATAGGAGTGGTGTCTGTATATAGAGGGATGTCTGTATATAAGAGTGTCTGTATATAGAGGGATGTCTGTATATAGGAGTGGTGTCTGTATAAAGGGGGATGTCTGTATATAGGAGTGGTGTCTGTATATAGAGGGATGTCTGTATATAGGAGAGATGTCTGTATATTGAGGGATGTCTTTATATCGGAGTGGTGTCTGTATATAGAGGGATGTCTGTATATAGGAGAGATGTCTGTATATAGAGGGATGTCTGTATATAGGAGTGGTGTCTGTATATAGAGGGATGTCTGTATGTAGGAGTGGTGTCTGTATATAGAGGGATGTCTGTATATAGGAGTTGTGTCTGTATGCAGAGGGATGTCTGTATATAGGAGTGGTGTCTATATAGGGGGATGTCTGAATATAGGAGATATGTCTGTATATAGAGGGATGTCTGTATATAGGAGTGGTGTCTGTATATAGAGGGATGTCTGTATATAGGAGTGGTGTCTGTATATAGAGGGATGTCTGTATACAGGAGTGGTGTCTGTATACAGAGGGATGTCTGTATATAGGAGTGGTGTCTGTATATAGGGGGATGTCTGTATATAGGAGTGGTGTCTGTATATAGGGGGATGTCTGTATATAGGAGTGGTGTCTGTATATAGAGGGATGTCTGTATATAGGAGTGGTGTCTTATATACAGACATCCCTCTATATACAGACACCACTCCTATATACAGACATCCCTCTATATACAGACACCACTCCTATATACAGACATCCCCCTATATACAGACACCACTCCTATATACAGACATCCCCCTATATACAGACACCACTCCTATATACAGACATCCCTCTGTATACAGACACCACTCCTGTATACAGACATCCCTCTATATACAGACACCACTCCTATATACAGACATCCCTCTATATACAGACATATCTCCTATATTCAGACATCCCCCTATATAGACACCACTCCTATATACAGACATCCCTCTGCATACAGACAACTCCTATATACAGACATCCCTCTATATACAGACACCACTCCTATATACAGACATCCCTCTATATACAGACACTCTTATATACAGACATCCCTCTATATACAGAGTGTCTGTATATAGAGGGATGTCTGTATATAGTGGTGTCTGTATATAGAGGGATGTCTGTATATAGGAGTGGTGTCTGTATATAGAGGGATGTCTGTATATTGGAGTGGTGTCTGTATATAGGGGTATGTCTGTATATAGGAGTGGTGTCTGTATATAGAGGGATGTCTGTATATAGGAGTGGTGTCTGTATATAGAGGGATGTCTGTATATAGGAGTGGTGTCTGTATATAGGGGGATGTCTGTATATAGGAGAGATGTCTGTATATAGAGGGATGTCTGTATATAGGAGTGGTGTCTGTATATAGAGGGATGTCTGTATATAGGAGTGGTGTCTGTATATAGAGGGATGTCTGTATATAGGAGTGGTGTCTGTATATAGAGGGATGTCTGTATATAGAAGTGGTGTCTGTATATAGGGGGATGTCTGTATATAGGAGAGATGTCTGTATATAGGGGGATGTTTGTATATAGGAGAGATGTCTGTATATAGGAGTGGTGTCTGTATATAGAGGGATGTCTGTTTATAGGAGTGGTGTTTGTATATAGGGGGATGTCTGTATATAGGAGTGGTGTCTGTATTTAGAGGGATGTCTGTATATAGGAGTGGTGTCTGTATACAGAGGGATGTCTGTATATAGGAGTGGTGTTTGTATATAGAGGGATGTCTGTATATAGGGCGATGTCTGCATATAGGAGTGGTGTCTGTGTATATAAGGGGATGTCTGTATATAGAAGTGGTGTCTGTATGTAGGGGGATGTCTGTATAAAGGAGTGGTGTCTGTATATAGAGGGATGTCTGTATATAGGAGTGGTGTCTCTATATAGAGGGATGTCTGTATATAGGAGAGGTGCCTGCATATAGGAGTGGTGTCTGTATATAGGAGTGGTATCTGTATATAGAGGGATGTCTTTATATAGAAGTGGTGTCTGTACATAGGGGGATGTCTGTATATTGTAGTGCTGTCTGTATATAGGGGTGGTGTCTGTATATAGGAGTGGTATCTGTATATAGAGGGATCTCTGTATATGGTAGTGGTGTCTGTATATAGAGGGATGTCTGTATGTAGGAGTTGTGTCTGTATATAGGAGTGGTGTCTGTATATAGGAGTGATGTCTGTATATAAGATGATGTGGCCAAAGGGGCTACCAAGGATTCCTGCTTGTCAAAATGGCTACCAAGGGGCCAAAGTTGCTAACAAGGGGCCCCACACATCAAAGTGGCTACCAAGGGGCCAAATTGGATACCCAGGGTCAGGGCCCTGCATGCCAGACTTGCTCCTGAGGTTCATTGGCAGCTGGCAGCGCTGTTCAAGCACCATGTATTTCCTTCAGGAAATGCCCATCTAGTTATTATGGTGCTTGAACCCTCCTAGGTTCAAGCAACATATTGTAATCCGATTTCTTATATTTATGGTGCTTGAACCCTCCTAGGTTCAAGCAACATATTGTAATCCGATTTCTTATATTTTATTATGGTGCTTGAACCCTCCTAGGTTCAAGCAACATATTGTAATCCGATTTCTTATATTTATGGTGCTTGAACCTCCTAGGTTCAAGCAACATATTGTAATCCGATTTCTTATATTTTATTATTATTATTATTCTTCTTCTTCTCCGCGTTTTCTGCAATTAATGCGGCCCGAACCGCTCGGCGCAGAGACCCCGTTCAGGCGGCGTTTCGAAGGCCTCGGTGGGGACAGGTGTGCTATGACTTTTATAGTCGATCCGATATGTAGATTTTATTTAAATCGCATTTAAAAAAAAAAATTTCCCATAGGAAATAATGGCGAACTTTCCATTACCCCCAACTTGACCTTCCAAAGATGGCAGCTATGCAAATGTACGGTGTCCATTTTAGGACATGATCATTTATCAAAGTCAAACATCAGAATAAAGTGACTATGACACCCTCTCGTCCCGTGTGTGAAAAGTAAGTGCCCCCCCGGCCCCGTGTGTGAAAAGTAAGTGCCCCCCCGGCCCCGTGTGTGAAAAGTAAGTGCCCCCCGACCCCGTGTGTGAAAAGTAAGTGCCCCCCCGGCCCCGTGTGTGAAAAGTAAGTGCCCCCCCGGCCCCGTGTGTGAAAAGTAAGTGCCCCCCGGCCCCGTGTGTGAAAAGTAAGTGCCCCCCGGCCCCGTGTGCAAAAGTAATGGCGCCCCCGGCCCCGTGTGCAAAAGTAATGGCGCCCCCGGCCCCGTGTGCAAAAGTAAGCGTGCCCTTGGCCCCGTGTGCAAAAGTAAGCGCGCCCCCGGCCCCGTGTGCAAAAGTAAGCGCGCCCCCGGCCCCGTGTGCAAAAGTAAGCGCGCCCCCGGCCCCGTGTGCAAAAGTAATGGCGCCCCCGGCCCCTTGTGGAAAAGTAATGGCGCCTCCGGCCCCGTGTGCAAAAGTAATGGCGCCCCCGGCCCCGTGTGCAAAAGTAATGGCGCCCCCGGCCCCGTGTGCAAAAGTAATGGCGCCCCCGGCCCCGTGTGCAAAAGTAATGGCGCCCCGTGTGCAAAAGTAATGGCGCCCCCGGCCCCGTGTGCAAAAGTAATGGCGCCCCCGTCCCCGTGTGCAAAAGTAATGGCGCCCCCGGCCCCGTGTGCAAAAGTAAGCGCGCCCCCGTCCCCGTGTGCAAAAGTAATGGCGCCCCCGTCCCCGTGTGCAAAAGTAATGGCGCCCCCGTCCCCGTGTGCAAAAGTAATGGCGCCCCCGTCCCCGTGTGCAAAAGTAATGGCGCCCCCGGCCCCGTGTGCAAAAGTAATGGCGCCCCCGGCCCCGTGTGCAAAAGTAATGGCGCCCCCGGCCCCGTGTGCAAAAGTAATGGCGCCCCCGGCCCCGTGTGCAAAAGTAATGGCGCCCCCGGCCCCGTGTGCAAAAGTAATGGCGCCCCCGGCCCCGTGTGCAAAAGTAATGGCGCCCCCGGCCCCGTGTGCAAAAGTAATGGCGCCCCCGGCCCCGTGTGCAAAAGTAAGCGCGCCCTTGGCCCCGTGTGCAAAAGTAAGCGCGCCCCCGGCCCCGTGTGCAAAAGCAATGGCGCCCCCGGCCCCGTGTGCAAAAGTAATGGCGCCCCCGGTCCCGTGTGCAAAAGTAATGGCGCCCCGGCCCCGTGTGCAAAAGTAATGGCGCCCCCGGCCCCGTGTGCAAAAGTAATGGCGCCCCCGGCCCCGTGTGCAAAAGTAATGGCGCCCCCGGCCCCGTGTGCAAAAGTAATGGCGCCCCCGGCCCCGTGTGCAAAAGTAATGGCGGCCCCGTGTGCAAAAGTAATGGCGCCCCCGGCCCCGTGTGCAAAAGTAATGGCGCCCCCGGCCCCGTGTGCAAAAGTAATGGCGCCCCCGGCCCCGTGTGCAAAAGTAATGGCGCCCCCGGCCCCGTGTGCAAAAGTAATGGCGCCCCCGTCCCCGTGTGCAAAAGTAATGGCGCCCCCGGCCCCGTGTGCAAAAGTAAGCGCGCCCCCGGCCCCGTGTGCAAAAGTAAGCGCGCCCCCGACCCCGTGTGCAAAAGTAAGCGCGCCCCCGGCCCCGTGTGCAAAAGTAAGCGCGCCCCCGGCCCCGTGTGCAAAAGTAAGCGCGCCCCCGGCCCCGTGTGCAAAAGTAATGGCGCCCCCGGCCCCGTGTGCAAAAGTAATGGCGCCCCCGGCCCCGTGTGAAAAAGTAATGGCGCCCCCGGCCCCTTGTGCAAAAGTAATGGCGCCCCCGGCCCCGTGTGCAAAAGTAATGGCGCCCCCGGCCCCGTGTGCAAAAGTAATGGCGCCCCCGGCCCCGTGTGCAAAAGTAATGGCGCCCCCGGCCCCGTGTGCAAAAGTAATGGCGCCCCCGGGCCCGTGTGCAAAAGTAATGGCGCCCCCCGGCCCCGTGTGCAAAAGTAATGGCGCCCCCCGGCCCCGTGTGCAAAAGTAATGGCGCCCCCCGGCCCCGTGTGCAAAAGTAATGGCGCCCCCGGCCCCGTGTGCAAAAGTAAGCGCGCCCCCGGCCCCGTGTGCAAAAGTAATGGCGCCCCCCGGCCCCGTGTGCAAAAGTAATGGCGCCCCCGGCCCCGTGTGCAAAAGTAATGGCGCCCCCGGCCCCATGTGCAAAAGTAATGGCGCCCCCGGTCCCGTGTGCAAAAGTAATGGCGCCCCCGGCCCCGTGTGCAAAAGTAATGGCGCCCCCGGCCCCGTGTGCAAAAGTAAGCGCGCCCCCGGCCCCGTGTGCAAAAGTAAGCGCGCCCCGGCCCCGTGTGCAAAAGTAATGGCGCCCCCGGCCCCGTGTGAAAAAGTAATGGCGCCCCCGGCCCCGTGTGCAAAAGTAATGGCGCCCCCGGCCTCGTGTGCAAAAGTAATGGCGGCCCCGTGTGCAAAAGTAATGGCGCCCCCGGCCCCGTGTGCAAAAGTAATGGCGCCCCCGGCCCCGTGTGCAAAAGTAATGGCGCCCCCGGCCCCGTGTGCAAAAGTAATGGCGCCCCCGGCCCCGTGTGCAAAAGTAATGGCGCCCCCGGCCCCGTGTGCAAAAGTAAGCGCGCCCCCGGCCCCGTGTGCAAAAGTAATGGCGCCCCGGCCCCGTGTGCAAAAGTAATGGCGCCCCCGGCCCCGTGTGCAAAAGTAATGGCGCCCCCGGCCCCGTGTGCAAAAGTAATGGCGCCCCCGGCCCCGTGTGCAAAAGTAATGGCGCCCCCGGCCCCGTGTGCAAAAGTAAGCGCGCCCCCGGCCCCGTGTGCAAAAGTAATGGCGGCCCCGTGTGCAAAAGTAATGGCGCCCCCGGCCCCGTGTGCAAAAGTAATGGCGCCCCCGGCCCCGTGTGCAAAAGTAATGGCGCCCCCGGCCCCGTGTGCAAAAGTAATGGCGCCCCCGGCCCCGTGTGCAAAAGTAATGGCGCCCCCGGCCCCGTGTGCAAAAGTAAGCGCGCCCCCGGCCCCGTGTGCAAAAGTAATGGTGCCCCCGGCCCCGTGTGCAAAAGTAATGGTGCCCCCGGCCCCGTGTGCAAAAGTAATGGCGCCCCCAGCCCCGTGTGCAAAAGTAATGGCGCCCCCGGCCCCGTGTGCAAAAGTAATGGCGCCCCCGGCCCCGTGTGCAAAAGTAATGGCGCCCCGGTCCCGGGTGTGCAAAAGTAAGTGCTCCCCTGGTGTGTGAAGTGCTGCTGTAAAGCTGGCAGCGCTGTTCAAGCACCATGTATTTCCTTCAGGAAATGCCCATCTAGTTTATTATTATTATTCTTCTCCGCGTTTTCCGCAATTAATGCGGCCCGAACCGCTCGGCGCAGAGACCCCGTTCAGGCGGCGTTTCGAAGGCCTCAGTGGGGACAGGTGTGCTATGACTTTTATAGTCGATCCGATATGTAGATTTTATTTAAATCGCATTTTAGAAAATAAATTTCCCATAGGAAATAATGGCGAACTTTCCATTACCCCCAACTTGACCTTCCAAAGATGGCAGCTATGCAAATGTACGGTGTCCATTTTAGGACACGATCATTTATCAAAGTCAAACATCAGAATAAAGTGACTATGACACCCTCTCGTCCCGTGTGTGAAAAGTAAGTGCCCCCCCCCGGCCACGTGTGCAAAAATAAGTGCGCCCCCGGCCCCGTGTGCAAAAGTAAGTGCGCCCCCGGCCACGTGTGCAAAAGTAAGTGCACCCCCGGCCCCGTGTGCAAAAGTAAGTGCGCCCCCGGCCCCGTGTGCAAAAGTAAGTGCGCCCCCGGCCCCGTGTGCAAAAGTAAGTGCGCCCCCGGCCCCGTGTGCAAAAGTAAGTGCACCCCCGGCCCCGTGTGCAAAAGTAAGTGCGCCCCCGGCCCTGTGTGCAAAAGTAAGTGCGCCCCCGGCCTCGTGTGCAAAAGTAAGTGCGCCCGCGGCCCCGTGTGCAAAAGTAAGTGCGCCCCCGGCCCCGTGTGCAAAAGTAAGTGCGCCCCCGGCCCCGTGTGCAAAAGTAAGTGCGCCCCCGGCCCCGTGTGCAAAAGTAAGTGCGCCCCCGGCCCCGTGTGCAAAAGTAAGTGCGCCCCCGGCCCCGTGTGCAAAAGTAAGTGCCCCCGGCCCCGTGTGTGAAAAGTAAGTGCCCCCCCGGCCCCGTGTGTGAAAAGTAAGTGACCCACAACTCTGACCTGTATATAGGAGTCTGTATATAGGGGTGGTGTCTGTATTTAGAGGGATGTCTGTATATAGGAGTGGTGTCTGTATATAGGGGGATGTCTGTATATAGGAGTGGTGTCTGTATATAGGGGATTGTCTGTATATAGGGGATTGTCTGTATATAGGAGTGGTGTCTGTATATAGAGGGATGTCTGTATATAGGATTGGTGTCTGTATATAGAGGGATGTCTGTATATAGGAGTGATGTCTGTATATAGGGGGATGTCTGTATATAGGAGTGGTGTCTGTATATAGAGGGATGTCTGTATATAAGAGTGGTGTCTGTATATAGAGGGATGTCTGTATATAGGAGTGGTGTCTGTATATAGAGGGATGTCTGTATATAGGAGTGGTGTCTGTATATAGAGGGATGTCTGTATATAAGATTGGTGTCTGTATATATGGGGATGTCTGTATATAGGAGTGGTGTCTGTATATAGAGGGATATCTGTATAAAGGAGAGATGTATGTATATACAGGGATGTCTGTATATAGGAGTGATGTCTACATTGAGGGATGTCTGTATATAGGAGTGGTGTCTGTATATAGAGGGATGTCTGTATATAGGAGTGGTGTCTGTATACAGAGGGATGTCTGTATATATATGAGTGGTGTCTGTATACAGAGGGATGTCTGTATATAAGAGTGGTGTCTGTATATAGGGGGATGTCTGTATATAGGAGTGGTGTCTGTATATAGAGGGATGTCTGTATATAGGAGTGGTGTCTGTATATAGAGGGATGTCTGCATTTAGGAGTGGTGTCTGTATATTGGGGGTTGTCTGTATATAGGAGTGTTGTCTGTATATAGGGGGATGTCTGTATATAGGAGTAGTGTCTGTATATAGGGGATGTCTGTATATAGGAGTGGTGTCTGTATATAGGGGGATATCTGTATATAGGAGTGGTGTCTGTATATAGAGGGATGTCTCTATATAGGAGAGATGTCTGTATATACAGGGATGTCTGTATATAGGATTGGTGTCTGTATACAGAGGGATGTCTGTATATAGGAGTGGTGTCTGTATATAGAGGGATGTCTGTATATAGGAGTGGTGTCTGTATATAGGGGGATGTCTGTATATAGGAGTGGTGTCTGTATATAGGGGGATATCTGTATATAGGAGTGGTGTCTGTATATAGAGGGATGTCTGTATATAGGAGTGGTGTCTGTATATAGAGGGATGTCTGTATATAGGAGTGGTGTCTGTATATAGAGGGATGTCTGTATATAGGAGTGGTGTCTGTATACAGGGGGATGTCTGTATATAGGAGTGGTGTCTGTATATAGAGGGATGTATGTATATAGGAGTGGTGTCTGTATATAGAGGGATGTCTGTATGTAGGAGTGGAGTCTGTATACAGAGGGATGTCTGTATATAGGAGTGGTGTCTGTATATAGGGGGATGTCTGTATATAGGAGTGGTGTCTGTATATAGAGGGATGTCTGTATATAGGAGTGGTGTCTGTATATAGAGGGATGTCTGTATATAGGAGTGGTGTCTGTATATAGAGGGATGTCTGTATATAGGAGTGATGTCTGTATATAGATGGATGTCTGTATATAGCAGTGGTGTCTGTATATAGAGGGATGTCTGTATATAGGAGTGGTGTCTGTATATAGAGGGATGTCTGTATATAGGAGTGGTGTCTGTATACAGGGGGATGTCTGTATATAGGAGTGGTGTCTGTATATAGAGGGATGTATGTATATAGGAGTGGTGTCTGTATATAGAGGGATGTCTGTATGTAGGAGTGGTGTCTGTATACAGAGGGATGTCTGTATATAGGAGTGGTGTCTGTATATAGGGGGATGTCTGTATATAGGAGTGGTGTCTGTATATAGGGGGATATCTGTATATAGGAGTGGTGTCTGTATATAGAGGGATGTCTGTATATAGGAGTGGTGTCTGTATATAGAGGGATGTCTGTATATAGGAGTGGTGTCTGTATACAGGGGGATGTCTGTATATAGGAGTGGTGTCTGTATATAGAGGGATGTATGTATATAGGAGTGGTGTCTGTATATAGAGGGATGTCTGTATGTAGGAGTGGAGTCTGTATACAGAGGGATGTCTGTATATAGGAGTGGTGTCTGTATATAGGGGGATGTCTGTATATAGGAGTGGTGTCTGTATATAGAGGGATGTCTGTATATAGGAGTGGTGTCTGTATATAGAGGGATGTCTGTATATAGGAGTGGTGTCTGTATATAGGGGGATGTCTGTATATAGGAGTGGTGTCTGTATATACAGGGATGTCTGTATATAGGAGAGATGTCTGTATATAGAGGGATGTCTGTATATAGGAGTGGTGTCTGTATATAGAGGGATGTCTGTATATAGGAGTGGTGTCTGTATACAGGGGGATGTCTGTATATAGGAGTGGTGTCTGTATATAGAGGGATGTATGTATATAGGAGTGGTGTCTGTATATAGAGGGATGTCTGTATATAGAAGTGGTGTCTGTATACAGAGGGATGTCTGTATATAGGAGTGGTGTCTGTATATAGGGGGATGTCTGTATATAGGAGTGGTGTCTGTATATAGGGGGATGTCTGTATGTAGGAGTAGTGTCTGTATATAGAGGGATGTCTGTATATAGGAGTGGTGTCTGTATATAGAGGGATGTCTGTATATAAGAGTGTTGTCTGTATATAGAGGGATGTCTGTTTATAGGAGTGGTGTCTGTATATAGAGGGATGTCTGTATATAGGAGTGGTGTCTGTATATAGAGGGATGTCTGTATATAGGAGTGGTGTCTGTATATAGGGGAATGTCTGTATATAGGAGAGATGTCTGTATATAGAGGGATGTCTGTATATAGGAGTGGTGTCTGTATATAGAGGGATGTCTGTATATAGGAGTGGTGTCTGTATATAGGGGGATGTCTGTATATAGGAGAGATGTCTGTATATAGAGGGATGTCTGTATGTAGGAGTGGTATCTGTTTACAGAGGGATGTCTGTATATAGGAGTGGTGTCTGTATGTAGTGGATGTCTGTATATAGGAGTGGTGTCTGTATATATGGGGATATCAGTATATAGGAGTGGTGTCTGTATATAGAGGGATGTCTGTACATAGGAGTGGTGTCTGTATATAGAGGGATGTCTGTATATAGGAGTGGTGTCTGTATATAGAGGGATGTCTGTATATAGGAGTGGTGTCTGTATATAGAGTGATGTCTGTTTATAGGAGTGGTGTCTGTATACAGGGGGATGTCTGTATATAGGAGTGGTGTCTGTATATAGAGGGATGTATGTATATAGGAGTGGTGTCTGTATATAGAGGGATGTCTGTATGTAGGAGTGGTGTCTGTATACAGAGGGATGTCTGTATATAGGAGTGGTGTCTGTATATAGGGGGATGTCTGTATATAGGAGTGGTGTCTGTATATAGGGGGATATCTGTATATAGGAGTGGTGTCTGTATATAGAGGGATGTCTGTATATAGGAGTGGTGTCTGTATATAGAGGGATGTCTGTATATAGGAGTGGTGTCTGTATATAGGGGGATGTCTGTATATAGGAGTGGTGTCTGTATATAGAGTGATGTCTGTATATAGGAGTGGTGTCTGTATATAGAGGGATGTCTGTATATAGGAGTGGTGTCTGTATATAGAGGGATGTCTGTATATAGGAGTGGTGTCTGTATATAGAGGGATGTCTGTATATAGCAGTGGTGTCTGTATATAGAGGGATGTCTGTATATAGGAGTGGTGTCTGTATATAGAGGGATGTCTGTATATAGGAGTGGTGTCTGTATACAGGGGGATGTCTGTATATAGGAGTGGTGTCTGTATATAGAGGGATGTATGTATATAGGAGTGCTGTCTGTATATAGAGGGATGTCTGTATGTAGGAGTGGTGTCTGTATACAGAGGGATGTCTGTATATAGGAGTGGTGTCTGTATATAGGGGGATGTCTGTATATAGGAGTGGTGTCTGTATATAGGGGGATATCTGTATATAGGAGTGGTGTCTGTATATAGAGGGATGTCTGTATATAGGAGTGGTGTCTGTATATAGAGGGATGTCTGTATATAGGAGTGGTGTCTGTATATAGAGGGATGTCTGTATATAGCAGTGGTGTCTGTATATAGAGGGATGTCTGTATATAGGAGTGGTGTCTGTATATAGAGGGATGTCTGTATATAGGAGTGGTGTCTGTATATAGAGGGATGTCTGTATATAGGAGTGGTGTCTGTATATAGAGGGATGTCTGTATATAGGAGAGATGTCTGTATATAGAGGGATGTCTGTATATAGGAGTTGTGTCTGTATACAGAGGGATGTCTGTATATAGGAGTGGTGTCTCTATATAGGGATGTCTGAATATAGGAATATGTCTGTATATAGAGTGATGTCTGTATATAGGAGTGGTGTCTGTATATAGAGGGATGTCTGTATATAGGAGTGGTGTCTGTATATAGAGGGATGTCTGTATATAGAAGTGGTGTCTGTATACAGAGGGATGTCTGTATATAGGAGTGGTGTCTGTATATAGGGGGATGTCTGTATATAGGAGTGGTGTCTGTATATAGGGGGATGTCTGTATGTAGGAGTAGTGTCTGTATATAGAGGGATGTCTGTATATAGGAGTGGTGTCTGTATATAGAGGGATGTCTGTATATAAGAGTGTTGTCTGTATATAGAGGGATGTCTGTTTATAGGAGTGGTGTCTGTATATAGAGGGATGTCTGTATATAGGAGTGGTGTCTGTATATAGAGGGATGTCTGTATATAGGAGTGGTGTCTGTATATAGGGGAATGTCTGTATATAGGAGAGATGTCTGTATATAGAGGGATGTCTGTATATAGGAGTGGTGTCTGTATATAGAGGGATGTCTGTATATAGGAGTGGTGTCTGTATATAGGGGGATGTCTGTATATAGGAGAGATGTCTGTATATAGAGGGATGTCTGTATATAGGAGTGGTGTCTGTATATAGAGGGATGTCTGTATATAGGAGTGGTGTCTGTATATAGAGGGATGTCTGTATATAGGAGTGGTGTCTGTATATAGAGGGATGTCTGTATATAGGAGTGGTGTCTGTATATAGAGGGATGTCTGTATATAGGAGAGATGTCTGTATATAGAGGGATGTCTGTATATAGGAGTGGTGTCTGTATATAGAGGGATGTCTGTATATAGGAGTGGTGTCTGTATATAGGGGGATGTCTGTATATAGGAGTGGTGTCTGTATATAGGGGGATGTCTGTATATAGGAGTGGTGTCTGTATATAGGGGGATGTCTGTATATAGGAGTGGTGTCTGTATATAGAGGGATGTCTGTATATAGGAGTGGTGTCTGTATATAGAGGGATGTCTGTATATAGGAGAGATGTCTGTATATAGAGGGATGTCTGTTTATAGGAGAGATGTCTGTATATAGAGGGATGTCTGTATATAGGAGTGGTGTCTGTATACAGAGGGATGTCTTTATATAGAAGTGGTGTCTGTATATAGGGGGATGTCTGTATATTGTTGTGCTGTCTGTATATAGGGGTATGTCTGTATAAAGGAGTGGTATCTGTATATAGAGGGATCTCTGTATATGGTAGTGGTGTCTGTATATAGAGGGATGTCTGTATGTAGGAGTTGTGTCTGTATATAGGAGTGGTGTCTGTATATAGGAGTAATGTCTGTATATAAGAGGATGTGGCCAAAGTGGCTACCAAGGATTCCTGCAGGCCAAAATGGCTACCAAGGGGCCAATGTTGCTAACAAGGGCCCCCGCACATCAAAGTGGCTACCAAGGGGCCAAATTGGATACCCAGGGGCAGGGCCCTGCATGCCAGACTTGCTCCTGAGGTTAATTGGCAGCTGGCAGCGCTGTTCAAGCACCATGTATTTCCTTCAGGAAATGCCCATCTAGTTTATTATTATTATTCTTCTCCGCGTTTTCCGCAATTAATGCGGCCCGAACCGCTCGGCGCAGAGACCCCGTTCAGGCGGCGTTTCGAAGGCGTCGGTGGGGACAGGTGTGCTATGACTTTTATAGTCAATCCGATATGTAGATTTTATTTAAATCGCATTTAAAAAAAAAAATTTCCCATAGGAAATAATGGCGAACTTTCCATTACCCCCAACTTGACCTTCCAAAGATGGCAGCTATGCAAATGTACGGTGTCCATTTTAGGACATGATCATTTATCAAAGTCAAACATCAGAATAAAGTGACTATGACACCCTCTCGTCCCGTGTGTGAAAAGTAAGTGCCCCCCCGGCCCCTTGTGTGAAAAGTAAGTGCACCCCCAGACCCGTGTGTGAAAAGTAAGTGCCCCCTGGCCCCGTGTGTGAAAAGTAAGTGCCCCCCGGCCCCGTGTGTGAAAAGTAAGTGCCCCCCGGTCCCCTGTGTGAAAAGTAAGTGCCCCCCCGGCCCCGTGTGTGAAAAGTAAGTGCCCCCCGGCCCCGTGTGTGAAAAGTAAGTGCCCCCCGGCCCCGTGTGTGAAAAGTAAGTGCCCCCAGGCCCCGTGTGTGAAAAGTAAGTGCACCCCTGATCCCCTGTGTGAAAAGTAAGTGCCCCCCCGGTCCCTAAGTGCCCCTCGGCCCCGTGTGTGAAAAGTAAGTGCACCCCCGGTCCCGTGGGTGAAAAGTAAGTGCATCCCCGATCCCCTGTGTGAAAAGTAAGTGCCCCCCCAGGCCCCGTGTGCAAAAGTAAGCGCGCCCCCGTCCCCGTGTGCAAAAGTAATGGCGCCCCCGGCCCCGTGTGCAAAAGTAATGGCGCCCCCGGCCCCGTGTGCAAAAGTAATGGCGCCCCCGGCCCCGTGTGCAAAAGTAATGGCGCCCTTGGCCCCGTGTGCAAAAGTAAGCGCGCCCCCGGCCCCGTGTGCAAAAGTAAGCGCGCCCCCGGCCCCGTGTGCAAAAGTAAGCGCGCCCCCGGCCCCGTGTGCAAAAGTAAGCGCGCCCCCGGCCCCGTGTGCAAAAGTAAGCGCGCCCCCGGCCCCGTGTGCAAAAGTAAGCGCGCCCCCGGCCCCGTGTGCAAAAGTAATGGCGCCCCCGGCCCCGTGTGCAAAAGTAATGGCGCCCCCGGCCCCGTGTGCAAAAGTAATGGCGCCCCCGGTCCCGTGTGCAAAAGTAATGGCGGCCCCGTGTGCAAAAGTAATGGCGCCCCCGGCCCCGTGTGCAAAAGTAATGGCGCCCCCGGCCCCGTGTGCAAAAGTAATGGCGCCCCCGGCCCCGTGTGCAAAAGTAATGGCGCCCCCGGCCCCGTGTGCAAAAGTAATGGCGCCCCCGGCCCCGTGTGCAAAAGTAATGGCGCCCCCGGCCCCGTGTGCAAAAGTAAGCGCGCCCCCGGCCCCGTGTGCAAAAGTAAGCGCGCCCCCGGCCCCGTGTGCAAAAGTAAGCGCGCCCCCGGCCCCGTGTGCAAAAGTAAGCGCGCCCCCGGCCCCGTGTGCAAAAGTAAGCGCGCCCCCGGCCCCGTGTGCAAAAGTAATGGCGCCCCCGGCCCCGTGTGCAAAAGTAATGGCGCCCCCGGCCCCGTGTGCAAAAGTAAGCACGCCCCGGCCCCGTGTGCAAAAGTAAGCACGCCCCCGGCCCCGTGTGCAAAAGTAAGCACGCCCCCGGCCCCTTGTGCAACAGTAATGGCGCCTCCGGCCCCGTGTGCAAAAGTAATGGCGCCCCCGGCCCCGTGTGCAAAAGTAATGGCGCCCCCGGCCCCGTGTGCAAAAGTTATAGCGCCCCCGGCCCCGTGTGCAAAAGTAATGGCGCCCCCGGCCCCGTGTGCAAAAGTAAGCGCGCCCCCGGCCCCATGTGCAAAAGTAAGCGCGCCCCCGGCCCCGTGTGCAAAAGTAAGCGCGCCCCCGGCCCCGTGTGCAAAAGTAAGCGCGGCCCCGTGTGCAAAAGTAAGCGCGCCCCCGGCCCCGTGTGCAAAAGTAATGGCGCCCCCGGCCCCGTGTGCAAAAGTAATGGCGCCCCCGGCCCCGTGTGCAAAAGTAATGGTGCCCCCGGCCCCGTGTGCAAAAGTAAGCGCGCCCTTGGCCCCGTGTGCAAAAGTAAGCGCGCCCCCGGCCCCGTGTGCAAAAGTAAGCGCGCCCCCGGCCCCGTGTGCAAAAGTAAGCGCGCCCCCGGCCCCGTGTGCAAAAGTAATGGCGCCTTCGGCCCCGTGTGCAAAAGTAATGGCGCCCCCGGCCCCGTGTGCAAAAGTAATGGCGCCCTCGGCCCCGTGTGCAAAAGTAATGGCGCCTTAGGCCCCGTGTGCAAAAGCAATGGCGCCCCCGGCCCCGTGTGCAAAAGTAATGGCGCCCCCGGCCCCGTGTGCAAAAGTAAGCGCGCCCCCGGCCCCGTGTGCAAAAGTAATGGTGCCCCCGGCCCCGTGTGCAAAAGTAATGGCGCCTCCGGCCCCGTGTGCAAAAGTAATGGCGCCCCCGGCCCCGTGTGCAAAAGTAATGGCGCCTCCGGCCCCGTGTGCAAAAGTAATGGCGCCCCCGGCCCCGTGTGCAAAAGTAATGGCGCCCCCGGCCCCGTGTGCAAAAGTAAGCACGCCCCCGTCCCCGTGTGCAAAAGTAATGGCGCCCCCGGCCCCGTGTGCAAAAGTAATGGCGCCCCCGGTCCCGTGTGCAAAAGTAATGGCGCCCCCGGCCCCGTGTGCAAAAGTAATGGAGCCCCCGGCCCCGTGTGCAAAAGTAATGGCGCCCCCGGCCCCGTGTGCAAAAGTAATGGCGCCCCCGGCCCCGTGTTTAAAAGTAATGGCGCCCCCGGCCCCGTGTGCAAAAGTAAGCGCGCCCTTGGCCCCGTGTGCAAAAGTAAGCGCGCCCCTGGCCCCGTGTGCAAAAGTAAGCGCGCCCCCGGCCCCGTGTGCAAAAGTAAGCGCGCCCCCGGCCCCGTGTGCAAAAGTAAAGGCGCCCCCGGCCCCGTGTGCAAAAGTAAAGGCGCCCCCGGCCCCGTGTGCAAAAGTAATGGCGCCCCCGGCCCCGTGTGCAAAAGTAATGGCGCCCCCGGCCCCGTGTGCAAAAGTAATGGCTCCCCCGGCCCCGTGTGCAAAAGTAAGCGCGCCCCCGGCCCCGTGTGCAAAAGTAATGGCGCCCCCGGCCCCGTGTGCAAAAGTAATGGCGCCCCCGGCCCCGTGTGCAAAAGTAATGGCGCCCCCGGCCCCGTGTGCAAAAGTAATGGCGCCCCCGGCCCCGTGTGCAAAAGTAATGGCGCCCCCGGCCCCGTGTGCAAAAGTAATGGCGCCCCCGGCCCCGTGTGCAAAAGTAAGTGCGCCCCCGGCCCCGTGTGCAAAAGTAAGTGCGCCCCCGGCCCCGTGTGCAAAAGTAATGGCGCCCCCGGCCCCGTGTGCAAAAGTAATGGCGCCCCCGGCCCCGTGTGCAAAAGTAATGGCGCCCCCGGCCCCGTGTGCAAAAGTAATGGCGCCCCCGGCCCCGTGTGCAAAAGTAAGCGCGCCCCCGGCCCCGTGTGCAACAGTAATGGCGCCCCCGGCCCCGTGTGCAAAAGTAATGGCGCCTCCGGCCCCGTGTGCAAAAGTAATGGCGCCCCCGGCCCCGTGTGCAAAAGTAATGGCGCCCCCGTCCCCGTGTGCAAAAGTAATGGCGCCCCCGGCCCCGTGTGCAAAAGTAATGGCGCCCCCGGCCCCGTGTGCAAAAGTAATGGCGCCCCCGGCCCCGTGTGCAAAAGTAAGTGCGCCCCGGTCCCGGGTGTGCAAAAGTAAGTGCTCCCCTGGTGTGTGAAGTGCTGCTGTAAAGCTGGCAGCGCTGTTCAAGCACCATGTATTTCCTTCAGGAAATGCCCATCTAGTTTATTATTATTATTCTTCTCCGCGTTTTCCGCAATTAATGCGGCCCGAACCGCTCGGCGCAGAGACCCCGTTCAGGCGGCGTTTCGAAGGCCTCGGTGGGGACAGGTGTGCTATGACTTTTATAGTCGATCCGATATGTAGATTTTATTTAAATCGCATTTAAAAAAAAAAATTTCCCATAGGAAATAATGGCGAACTTTCCATTACCCCGAACTTGACCTTCCAAAGACGGCAGCTATGCAAATGTACGGTGTCCATTTTAGGACATGATCATTTATCAAAGTCAAACATCAGAATAAAGTGACTATGACACCCTCTCGTCCCGTGTGTGAAAAGTAAGTGCCCCCCCGACCCCGTGTGTGAAAAGTAAGTGCCCCCCGGCCCCGTGTGTTAAAAGTAAGTGCCCCCTCGGCCCCGTGTGTGAAAATTAAGTGCCCCCCGGCCCCGTGTGTGAAAAGTAAGTGCCCCCCCGGCCCCGTGTGTCAAAAGTAAGTGCCCCCCCGGCCCCGTGTGTGAAAAGTAAGTGCCCCCCGGCCCCGTGTGTAAAAAGTAAGTGCCCCCCCGGCCCCGTGTGCAAAAGTAAGTGCGCCCCCGGCCCCGTGTGCAAAAGTAAGTGCGGCCCCGTGTGCAAAAGTAAGTGCGCCCCCGGCCCCGTGTGCAAAAGTAAGTGCGTCCCCGGCCCCGTGTGCATAAGTAAGTGCGCCCCCGGCCCCGTGTGCAAAAGTAAGTGCGCCCCCGGCCCCGTGTGCAAAAGTAAGTGCGCCCCCGGCCCCGTGTGCAAAAGTAAGTGCGCCCCCGGCCCCGTGTGCAAAAGTAAGTCCCCCCCCGGCCCCGTGTGTGAAAAGTAAGTGCGCCCCCGGCCCCGTGTGCAAAAGTAAGTGCGTCCCCGGCCCCGTGTGCAAAAGTAAGTGCGCCCCCGGCCCCGTGTGCAAAAGTAAGTGCGCCCCCGGCCCCGTGTGCAAAAGTAAGTGCGCCCCCGGCCCCGTGTGCAAAAGTAAGTGCGCCCCCGGCCCCGTGTGCAAAAGTAAGGGCGCCCCCGGACCCGTGTGCAAAAGTAAGTGCGCCCCCGGCCCCGTGTGCAAAAGTAAGTGCGCCCCCGGCCCCGTGTGTGAAAAGTGCTGCTGTAAAGCTGGCAGCGCTGTTCAAGCACCATGTATTTCCTTCAGGAAATGCCCATCTAGTTATTATTCTTCTTCTTCTCCGCGTTTTCCGCAATTAATGCGGCCCGAACCGCTCGGCGCAGAGACCCCGTTCAGGCGGCGTTTCGAAGGACTCGGTGGGGACAGGTGTGCTATGACTTTTATAATCGATCCGATATGTAGATTTTATTTAAATCGCATTTAAAAAAAAAAAATTCCCATAGGAAATAATGGCGAACTTTCCATTACCCCCCAACTTGACCTTCCAAAGATGGCAGCTATGCAAATGTACGGTGTCCATTTTAGGACATGATCATTTATCAAAGTCAAACATCAGAATAAAGTGACTATGACACCCTCTCGTCCCATGCGCAAAAGTAAGTGCGCCCCCGGCCCCGTGTGCAAAAGTAAGTGCGCCCCCGGCCCCGTGTGCAAAAGTAAGTGCGCCCCCGGCCCCGTGTGCAAAAGTAAGTGCGCCCCCGGCCCCGTGTGCAAAAGTAAGTGCGCCCCCGGCCCCGTGTGCAAAAGTAAGTGCGCCCCCGGCCCCGTGTGCAAAAGTAAGTGCGCCCCCGGCCCCGTGTGCAAAAGTAAGTGCGCCCCCGGCCCCGTGTGCAAAAGTAAGTGCGCCCCCGGCCCCGTGTGCAAAAGTAAGTGCGCCCCCGGCCCCGTGTGCAAAAGTAAGTTCCCCCCCGGCCCCGTGTGCAAAAGTAAGTGCCCCCCCGGCCCCGTGTGTGAAAAGTAAGTGCGCCCCCGGCCCCGTGTGCAAAAGTAAGTGCGCCCCAGGCCCCGTGTGCAAAAGTAATTGCGCCCCCGGCCCCGTGTGTGAAAAGTAAGTGCCCCCCGGCCCCGTGTGTGAAAAGTAAGTGCCCCCCCGGCCCCGTGTGTGAAAAGTAAGTGCCCCCCGGCCCTGTGTGTGAAAAGTAAGTGCCCCCCGGCCCCGTGTGCAAAAGTAAGTGCGCCCCCGGCCCCGTGTGTGAAAAGTAAGTGCCCCCCGGCCTCGTGTGTGAAAAGTAAGTGCCCCCCCGGCCCCGTGTGTGAAAAGTAAGTGCCCCCCGGCCCCGTGTGTGAAAAGTAAGTGCCCCCCCGGCCCCGTGTGTGAAAAGTAAGTGCCCCCCCGGCCCCGTGTGTGAAAAGTAAGTGCCCCCCCGGCCCCGTGTGTGAAAAGTAAGTGTCCCCCGGCCCCGTGTGCAAAAGTAAGTGCCCCCCGGCCCCGTGTGCAAAAGTAAGTGCGCCCCCGGCCCCGTGTGTGAAAAGTAAGTGCCCCCCCGGCCCCGTGTGTGAAAAGTAAGTGCCCCCCCGGCCCCGTGTGAAAAGTAAGTGCCCCCCCGGCCCCATGTGTGAAAAGTAAGTGCCCCCCCGGCCCCTTGTGTGAAAAGTAAGTGCCCCCCGGCCCCGTGTGTGAAAAGTAAGTGCCCCCCCCGGCCCCGTGTGTGAAAAGTAAGTGCCCTCCCGGCCCCGTGTGTGAAAAGTAAGTGCCCCCCCGGCCCCGTGTGTGAAAAGTAAGTGCCCCCCCGGCCCCGTGTGTGAAAAGTAAGTGCCCCCCGGCCCCGTGTGTGAAAAGTAAGTGCCCCCCGGCCCCGTGTGTGAAAAGTAAGTGACCCACAACTCTGACCTGTATATAGGAGTCTGTATATAGGGGGATGTCTGTATATAGGAGTGGTGTCTGTATTTAGAGGGATGTCTGTATATAGGAGTGGTGTCTGTATATAGGGGATGTTTGTATATAGGAGTGGTGTCTGTATATAGGGGATTGTCTGTATATAGGAGTGGTGTCTGTATATAGAGGGATGTCTGTATATAAGAGTGTTGTCTGTATATAGAGGGATGTCTGTATATAGGAGCGATGTCTGTATATAGGGGGATGTCTGTCTATAGGAGTGATGTCTGTATATAGAGGGATGTCTGTATATAGAGGGATGTCTGTATATAGGAGTGGTGTCTGTATATAGAGGGATGTCTGTATATAAGAGTGGTGTCTGTATATAGAGGCATATCTGTATAAAGGAGAGATGTCTGTATATAGGGGGATGTCTGTATATAGGAGTGGTGTCTGTATATAGAGGGATGTCTGTATATAGGAGTGGTGTCTGTATATAGGGGGATGTCTGTATATAGGAGTGGTGTCTGTATATAGGGGGATATCTGTATATAGGAGTGGTGTCTGTATATAGAGGGATGTCTGTATATAGGAGTGGTGCCTGTATACAGAGGGATATCTGTATATAGGAGTGGTGTCTGTATATAGAGGGATGTCTATATATAGGAGTGGTGTCTGTATATAGAGGGATGTCTGTATATAGGAGTGGTGTCTGCATATAGAGGGATGTCTGTATATAGGAGTGGTGTCTGTATACAGAGGGATGTCTGTATATAGGAGTGGTGTCTGTATATAGGGGCATGTCTGTATATAGGAGTGGTGTCTGTATATAGAGGGATGTCTGTATGTAGGAGTGGTGTCTGTATATAGAGGGATGTCTGTATATAGGAGTGGTGTCTGTATACAGAGGTATGTCTGTATATAGGAGTGGTGTCTGTATGTAGGGGATGTCTGTATATAGGAGTGGTGTCTGTATATAGGGGGATATCAGTATATAGGAGTGGTGTCTGTATATAGAGGGATGTCTGTATATAGGAGTGGTGTCTGTATATAGAGGGATGTCTGTATATAGGAGTGGTGTCTGTATATAGAGGGATGTCTGTATATAGGAGTGGTGTCTGTATATAGAGGGATGTCTGTATATAGGAGTGGTGTCTGTATATAGAGGGATGTCTGTATATAGGAGTGGTGTCTGTATATAGGGGGATGTCTGTATATAGGAGTGGTGTCTGTATATAGAGGGATGTCTGTATATAGGAGAGATGTCTGTATATAGAGGGATGTCTGTATATAGGAGTGGTGTCTGTATATACAGGGATGTCTGTATATAAGAGAGATGTCCGTATATAGAGGGATGTCTGTGTATAGGAGTGGTGTCTGTATATAGAGGGATGTCTGTATATAGGAGTGGTGTCTGTATATAGAGGGATGTCTGTATATAGGAGTGGTGTCTGTATACAGAGGGATGTCTGTATATAGGAGTGGTGTCTGTATACAGGGGGATGTCTGTATATAGGAGTGGTGTCTGTATACAGGGGGATGTCTGTATATAGGAGTGGTGTTTGTATATAGAGGGATGTCTGTATATAGGAGGGATGTCTGCATATAGGAGTGGTGTCTGTATATAGAGGGATGTCTGTATATAAGAGTGTTGTCTGTATATAGAGGGATGTCTGTATATAGGAGTGGTGTCTGTATATAGAGGGATGTCTGTATATAGGAGTGGTGTCTGTATATAGAGGGATGTCTGTATATAGGAGTGGTGTCTGTATATAGGGGGATGTCTGTATATAGGAGAGATGTCTGTATATAGAGGGATGTCTGTATATAGAGGGATGTCTATATAGGAGTGGTGTCTGTATATAGAGGGATGTCTGTATATAGGAGAGATGTCTGTATATAGAGGAATGTCTGTATATAGGAGTGGTGTCTGTATATAGAGGGATGTCTGTATATAAGAGTGGTGTCTGTATATAGAGGGATATCTGTATAAAGGAGAGATGTCTGTATATAGGGGGATGTCTGTATATAGGAGTGGTGTCTGTATATAGAGGGATGTCTGTATATAGGAGTGGTGTCTGTATATAGGGAAATGTCTGTATATAGGAGTGGTGTCTGTATATAGGGGGATATCTGTATATAGGAGTGGTGTCTGTATATAGAGGGATGTCTGTATATAGGAGTGGTGCCTGTATACAGAGGGATGTCTGTATATAGGAGTGGTGTCTGTATATAGAGGGATGTCTGTATATAGGAAAGGTGTCTGCATATAGAGGGATGTCTGTATATAGGAGTGGTGTCTGTATACAGAGGGATGTCTGTATATAGGAGTGGTGTCTGTATATAGGGGGATGTCTGTATATAGGAGTGGTGTCTGTATATAGAGGGATGTCTGTATGTAGGAGTGGTGTCTGTATATAGAGGGATGTCTGTATATAGGAGTGGTGTCTGTATACAGAGGTATGTCTGTATATAGGAGTGGTGTCTGTATGTAGTGGATGTCTGTATATAGGAGTGGTGTCTGTATATATGGGGATATCAGTATATAGGAGTGGTGTCTGTATATAGAGGGATGTCTGTACATAGGAGTGGTGTCTGTATATAGAGGGATGTCTGTATATAGGAGTGGTGTCTGTATATAGAGGGATGTCTGTATATAGGAGTGGTGTCTGTATATAGAGGGATGTCTGTATATAGGAGTGGTGTCTGTATATAGAGGGATGTCTGTATATAGGAGTGGTGTCTGTATATAGGGGGATGTCTGTATATAGGAGTAGTGTCTGTATATAGAGGGATGTCTGTATATAGGAGAGATGTCTGTATATAGAGGGATGTCTGTTTATAGGAGTGGTGTCTGTATATACAGGGATGTCTGTATATAGGAGAGATGTCCGTATATAGAGGGATGTCTGTGTATAGGAGTGGTGTCTGTATATAGAGGGATGTCTGTATATAAGAGTGTTGTCTGTATATAGAGGGATGTCTGTATATAGGAGTGGTGTCTGTATATAGAGGGATGTCTGTATATAGGAGTGGTGTCTGTATATAGAGGGATGTCTGTATATAGGAGTGGTGTCTGTATATAGGGGGATGTCTGTATATAGGAGAGATGTCTGCATATAGAGGGATGTCTGTATATAGGAGTGGTGTCTGTATATAGAGGGATGTCTGTATATAGGAGTGGTGTTTGTATATAGGGGGATGTCTGTATATAGGAGAGATGTCTGTATATAGAGGGATGTCTGTATATAGGAGTGGTGTCTGTATATAGAGGGATGTCTGTATATAGGAGTCGTGTCTGTATATAGAGGGATGTCTGTATATAGGAGTGGTGTCTGTATACAGAGGGATGTCTGTATATAGGAGTGGTGTCTGTATATAGAGGGATGTCTGTATATAGGAGTGATGTCTGTATATAGAGGAATGTCTGTATATAGGAGAGATGTCTGTATATAGGGGGATGTTGGTATATAGGAGAGATGTCTGTATATAGGAGTGGTGTCTGTATATAGGGGGATGTCTATATAGGAGTGGTGTCTGTATTTAGAGGGATGTCTGTATATAGGAGTGGTGTTTGTATATAGAGGGATGTCTGTATATAGGGGGATGTCTGCATATAGGAGTGGTGTCTGTATATAGGGGGATGTCCGCATATAGAAGTGATGTCTGTATATAGAGGGATGTCTGTATATAGGATAGATGTCTGTATATAGGAGTGGTATCTGTATATAGAGGGATCTCTGTATATGGTAGTGGTGTCTGTATATAGAGGGATGTCTGTATGTAGGAGTTGTGTCTGTATATAGGAGTGGTGTCTGTATATAGGAGTGATGTCTGTATATAAGAGGATGTGGCCAAAGTCGCTACCAAGGATTCCTGCATGCCAAAATGGCTACCAAGGGGCCACAGTTGCTAACAAGGGGCCCCGCACATCAAAGTGGCTACCAAGGGGCCAAATTGGATACCCAGGGTCAGGGCCCTGCATGCCAGACTTGCTCCTGAGGTTCATTGGCAGCTGGCATCGCTGTTCAAGCACCATTTATTTCCTTCAGGAAATGCCCATCTAGTTATTATTCTTCTTCTTCTTCGCGTTTTCCGCAATTAATGCAGCCCGAACCGCTCGGCGCAGAGACCCCGTTCAGGCGGCGTTTCGAAGGCCTCGGTGGGGACAGGTGTGCTATGACTTTTATAGTCGATCCGATATGTAGATTTTATTTAAATTGCATTTAAAAAAAAAAATTCCCATTGGAAATAATGGCGAACTTTCCATTACCCCCCAACTTGACCTTCCAAAGATGGCAGCTATGCAAATGTACTTTGTCCATTTTAGGACATGATCATTTATCAAAGTCAAACATCAGAATAAAGTGACTATGACACCCTCTCGTCCCGTGTGCAAAGTAAGTGCGCCCCCGGCCCCGTGTGCAAAAGTAAGTGCATCCCCGGCCCCGTGTGCAAAAGTAAGTGCGCACCCGACCCCGTGTGCAAAAGTAAGTGCGCCCCCGGCCCCGTGTGCAAAATTAAGTGCGCCCCCGGCCCCGTGTGCAAAAGTAAGTGCCCCCCGGCCCCGTGTGTGCAAAGTAAGTGCCAAGCCGGCCCCATGTGTGAAAAGTAAGTGCCCCCCCCGGCCCCGTGTGTGAAAAGTAAGTGACCCAGAACTCTGACCTGTATATAGGATTGGTGTCTGTATTTAGAGGGATGTCTGTATATAGGAGTGGTGTCTGTATTTAGGGGATGTCTGTATATAGGAGTGGTGTCTGTATATAGAGGGATGTCTGTACATAGGAGTGATGTCTGTATATAGGAGTGGTGTCTGTATATAGGGAGATGTCTGTATAAAGGAGTGGTGTCTCTATATAGGGGGATGTCTGAATATAGGAGAGATGTCTGTATATAGAGGGATGTCTGTATATAGGAGTGGTGTCTGTATGTAGGGGGATGTCTGTATATAGGAGTGGTGTCTGTATATAGAGGGATTTCTGTATATAGGAGTGGTGTCTGTATATAGGGGGATGTCTGTATATAGGAGTGGTGTCTCAATATAGGGGGATGTCTGAACATAGGAGAGATGTCTGTATATAGAGGGATATCTGTATATAGGAGTGGTGTCTGTATATAGGGGGATGTCTGAATATAGGAGAGATGTCTGTATATAGAGGGATGTCTGTATATAGGAGTGGTGTCTGTATATAGGGGGATGTCTGTATATAGGAGTGGTGTCTGTATATAGGGGGATGTCTGTATATAGGAGTGGTGTCTCTATATAGGGGGATGTCGGTATATAGGAGTGGTGTCTGTATATAGGGGATGTCTGTATATAGGAGTGGTGTCTGTATATAGGGGGGTGTCTGTATATAGGAGTGGTGTCTGTATATAGTGGGATGTCTGTATATAGGAGTGGTGTCTGTATATAGAGGGATGTCTGTATATAGGAGTGGTGTCTGTATATATAGGGATGTCTGTATATAGGAGTGGTGTTTGTATATAGGGGGATGTCTGTATATAGGAGTGGTGTCTGTATATAGGGGGATGTCTGTATATAGGAGTGGTGTCTCTATATAGGGGGATGTCTGTATATAGGAGTGGTGTCTGTATATAGGGGATGTCTGTATATAGGAGTGGTGTCTGTATATAGGGGGGTGTCTGTATATAGGAGTGGTGTCTGTATATAGAGGGATGTCTGTATATAGGAGTGGTGTCTGTATATAGGGGGATGTCTGTATATAGGAGTGGTGTCTGTATATATAGGGATGTCTGTATATAGGAGTGGTGTCTGTATATAGAGGGATGTCTGTATATAGGAGAGATGTCTGTATATAGAGTGATGTCTGTATATAGGAGAGATGTCTGTATATAGAGGGATGTCTGTATATAGTAGTGGTGTCTGTATATAGGAGTGGTGTCTGTATATAGAGGGATGTCTGTATATAGGAGAGATGTCTGTATATAGAGGGATGTCTGTATATAGGAGTGGTGTCTGTATAGAGAGGGATGTCTGTATATAGGAGTGGTGTCTGTATACAGAGGGATGTCTGTATATAGGAGTGGTGTCTGTATACAGAGTGATGTCTGTATATAGGAGTGGTGTCTGTATATAGAGGGATGTCTGTATATAGGAGTGGTGTCTGTATATAGAGGGATGTCTGTATATAGGAGTGGTGTCTGTATATAGGGGGATGTCTGTATATAGGAGTGGTGTCTGTATATAGGGGGATGTCTGTATATAGTAGTGGTGTCTGTATATAGAGGGATGTCTGTATATAGGAGTGGTGTCTGTATATAGGAGTGGTGTCTGTATATAGAGGGGTGTCTGTGTATAGGAGTGGTGTCTGTATATAGAGGGATGTCTGTATATAGGAGTGGTGTCTGTATATAGAGGGATGTCTGTATATAGGAGTGGTGTCTGTATATAGAGGGATGTCTGTATATAGGAGTGGTGTCTGTATATAGGAGTGGTGTCTGTATATAGAGGGATGTCTGTATATAGGAGTGGTGTCTGTATATAGGGGGATGTCTGTATATAGGAGTGGTGTCTGTATATAGGGGGATGTCTGTATATAGTAGTGGTGTCTGTATATAGAGGGATGTCTGTATATAGGAGTGGTGTCTGTATATAGGAGTGGTGTCTGTATATAGAGGGGTGTCTGTGTATAGGAGTGGTGTCTGTATATAGAGGGATGTCTGTATATAGGAGTGGTGTCTGTATATAGAGGGATGTCTGTATATAGGAGTGGTGTCTGTATATAGAGGGATGTCTGTATATAGGAGTGGTGTCTGTATATAGGAGTGGTGTCTGTATATAGAGGGATGTCTGTATATAGGAGAGATGTCTGTATATAGAGGGATGTCTGTATATAGGAGTGGTGTCTGTATATAGAGGGATGTCTGTATATTGGAGTGGTGTCTGTATACAGAGGGATGTATGTATATTGGAGTGGTGTCTGTATACAGAGGGATGTCTGTATATAGGAGTGGTGTCTGTATACAGAGGGATGTCTGTATATAGGAGTGGTGTCTGTATATAGAGGGATGTCTGTATATAGGAGTGGTGTCTGTATATAGAGGGATGTCTGTATATAGGAGTGGTGTCTGTATACAGAGGGATGTCTGTATATAGGAGTGGTGTCTGTATATAGAGGGATGTCTGTATATAGGAGTGGTGTCTGTATATAGAGGGATGTCTGTATATAGGAGTGGTGTCTGTATATAGAGGGATGTCTGTATATAGGAGTGGTGTCTGTATATAGGGGGATGTCTGTATATAGGAGTGGTGTCTGTATATAGAGGGATGTCTGTATATAGGAGAGATGTCTGTATATAGAGGGATGTCTGTATATAGGAGTGGTGTCTGTATATAGGAGTGGTGTCTGTATATAGAGGGTTGTCTGTATATAGGAGAGATGTCTGTATATAGAAGGATGTCTGTATATAGGAGTGGTGTCTGTATATAGAGGGATGTCTGTATATAGGAGTGGTGTCTGTATATAGAGGGATGTCTGTATATAGGAGTGGTGTCTGTATACAGAGGGATGTCTGTATATAGGAGTGGTGTTTGTATACAGAGGGATGTCTGTATATAGGAGTGGTGTTTGTATATAGAGGGATGTCTGTAAATAGGAGTGGTGTCTGTATATAGAGGGATGTCTGTATATAGGAATGGTGTCTGTATATAGAGGGATGTCTGTTTATAGGAGTGGTGTCTGTATATAGGGGGATGTCTGTATATAAGAGTGGTGTCTGTATTTAGAGAGATGTCTGTATATAGGAGTGGTGTCTGTATATAGGAGAGGTGCCTGCATATAGGAGAGATGTCTGTATAAGGGAGAGATGTCTGTATATAGAGGGATGCCTGTATATAGGAGAGATGTCTGTATATTGTAGTGGTGTCTGTATATAGGGGTATGTCTGTATATAGGAGTGGTGTCTGTATATAGAGGGATGTCTGTATATAGGAGTGGTGTCTGTATATAGAGGGATGTCTGTATATGGTAGTGGTGTCTGTATATAGAGGGATGTCAGTATGTAGGAGTTGTGTCTGTATATAGGAGTGGTGTCTGTATATGGGAGTGATGTCTGTATATAAGAGGATGTGGCCAAAGTGGCTACCGAGAGGCTGTGTGCTCCAAAGTGGCTACCAAGGATTCCTGCATGCCAAAATGGCTACCAAGGGGCCAAAGTTGATAACAAGGGGCCCCGCACATCAACGTGGCTACCAAGGGGCCAAATTGGATACCCAGGGGCAGAGGCCTGCATGCCAGAATGCTCCTGAGGTTCATTGGCAGCTGGCATGTTCAAGCACCATGTATTTCCTTCAGGAAATGCCCATCTAGTTATTATTCTTCTTCTTCTCCGCGTTTTCCGCAATTAATGCGGCCCGAACCGCTCGGCGCAGAGACCCCGTTCAGGCGGCGTTTCAAAATCCTCGGTGGGGACAGGTGTGCTATGACTTTTATAGTCGATCCGATATGTAGATTTTATTTAAATCGCATTTAAAAAAAAAATTTCCCATAGGAAATAATGGCGAACTTTCCATTACCCCCAACTTGACCTTCCAAAGATGGCAGCTATGCAAATGTGCGGTGTCCATTTTAGGACATGATCATTTATCAAAGTCAAACATCAGAATAAAGTGACTATGACACCCTCTCGTCCCGTGTGTGAAAAGTAAGTGCCCCCCCGACCCCGTGTGTAAAACGTAAGTGCCCCCCGGCCCCGCCCACCAAATCGGAGGCCGAGGGGCCCCGCATACCAAATCGGAGGCCGAGGGTCCCCGCCCACCAAATCGGAGGCCGAGGGTCCCCGCCCACCAAATCGGAGGCCGAGGGTCCCCGCCCACCAAATCGGAGGCCGAGGGTCCCCGCCCACCAAATCGGAGGCCGAGGGTCCCCGCCCACCAAATCGGAGGCCGAGGGTCCCCGCCCACCAAATCGGAGGCTGTGGGTCCCCGCCCACCAAATCGGAGGCCGAGGGTCCCCGCCCACCAAATCGGAGGCTGAGGGTCCCCGCCCACCAAATCGGAGGCCGAGGGTCCCCGCCCACCAAATCGGAGGCCGAGGGGCCCCGCCCACCAAATCGGAGGCCGAGGGTCCCCGCCCACCAAATCGGAGGCCGAGGGTCCCCGCCCACCAAATCGGAGGCCGAGGGTCCCGCCCACCAAATCGGAGGCCGAGGGGCCCCGCCCACCAAATCGGAGGCCGAGGGTCCCCGCCCACCAAAGCGGAGGCCGAGGGTCCCCGCCCACCAAATCGGAGGCCGAGGGTCCCCGCCCACCAAATCGGAGGCCGAGGGTCCCCGCCCACCAAAGTGGAGGCCGAGGGTCCCCGCACACCAAATCGGAGGCCGAGGGTCCCCGCCCACCAAATCGGAGGCCGAGGGTCCCCGCCCACCAAATCGGAGGCTGAGGGTCCCCGCCCACCAAATCGGAGGCCGAGGGGCCCGCCCACCAAATCGGAGGCAGAGGGGCCCCGCCCACCAAATCGGAGGCCGTGGGGCCCCGCCCACCAAATCGGAGGCCGAGGGTCCCCGCCCACCAAATCGGAGGCCGAGGGTCCCCGCCCACCAAATCGGAGGCCGAGGGTCCCCGCCCACCAAATCGGAGGCCGAGGGTCCCCTCCCACCAAAGCGGAGGCCGAGGGTCCCCGCCCACCAAAGCAGAGGCCGAGGGTCCCCGCCCACCAAATCGGAGGCCGAGGGTCACCGCCCACCAAATCGGAGGCCGAGGGTCCCCGCTGTTATGATTTTCCCAATGGCAGGGAAAACAGAATAACAACGGACTAGCTCTCGGGTGATGGGAACTAAAGTGACCGTGACCTGAACCTGACACAACACTGGAAGTAGCCGGGGAGTGTTTCCTACGATGCCCTAGACACCACGCGCCAGCCGGAGATCTAACTACCCCTATCAGAGGAATATACAGGCCTGCCTTACCTCCAGAGATGAACCCCAAAGGAGATAGCAGCCCCCCACAGATATTGACGGTGAGTCAAGAGGAAAAGACATACGTAGGATGAACAGCAGATTTAGCACAGTGAGGTCCGCTTACTAGATAGCAGAAGTACAGGAAAGAGTCACTTCACGGTCAACTTCAAAACACTACTCAAAAACACCATCCTGAAATTACTTTAAGACTCCAGTGACAACTCATGCCACTGGAGTGGCAATTTCAGTCCACGAGAGCTTCCAGCTACAGAGAGTCACATTGCAAATAGCTGGACAAAAATAGCATTAACTAGAAACAAAATTCAACTTAGCTGAACAGGATCTTGAGGCAGGAGAATGCAACAGAATGCTACTGATACATTGTTGGCCGGCATCGGACCAGCAGCCAAGCAGCCTTAAATAGGAAACTCCCCTAATGGGTGTCAACAGGTGATCAATGATAGAAGAAGGCAAATAAGTGGCACTACCATAAAACACCACCGGGGGAGCCCACAAACAGAATTCACAACAGTACCCCCCCCTTAAGGAGGGGGCACCGAACCCTCACCAGAACCACCAGGGCGATCTGGATGAGCACTATGAAATGCACGAACCAAATCAGGAGCATGAACATCAGATGCTGTCACCCACGAATTATCCTCCTGACCATAGCCTTTCCACTTAACCAGATACTGAAGTTTCCGTCTGGAAACACGGGAGTCCAAGATCTTTTCCACCACATACTCCAACTCACCCTCAACCAGCACAGGAGCAGGAGGATCAGCAGACGGAACAACCGGCACCTCATACCTCCGCAATAATGACCGATGAAAAACATTATGAATAGTAAAAGATGCCGGGAGGTCCAAACGAAAGGACACAGGATTGAGAACCTCCAGAATCCTATAAGGGCCGATAAACCGAGGCTTAAACTTAGGAGACGAGACCTTCATAGGAACAAATCGAGAAGACAACCAAACCAGGTCCCCAACACAAAGACGAGGACCGACACGCCGATGACGATTAGTGAACTGTTGAGTCTTCTCCTGGGACAACTTCAGATTGTCCACAACCTGTCCCCAAATCTGATGCATTCTATCAACCACAGCATCTACTCCAGGACAATCCGAAGACTCCAATTGACCGGACGAAAAGCGAGGGTGAAACCCTGAATTACAAAAAAATGGAGAAACCAAAGTGGCAGAACTGGCCCGATTGTTAAGGGCAAACTCTGCCAATGGCAAAAAATCAAGCCAATCGTCCTGATCAGCGGACACAAAACACCTCAAGTAAGTCTCCAAGGTCTGATTAGTACGCTCAGTCTGGCCATTAGTCTGAGGATGGAATGCAGACGAAAAAGACAAGTCGATGCCCATCCTGGCACAGAACGCCCGCCAAAATCTAGACACAAACTGAGTACCCCTGTCAGACACTATATTCTCAGGAATACCATGCAAACGCACAACATTCTGAAAAAATAGAGGGCCAATCCATGAGACTCAGAGCGGCGCCAGAATCCACATAAGCATCCACAGTAACAGATGATAAAGTACAAATCAATGTCACGGACAAAAGAAATTTAGACTGCAAGGTACCCATAGAAAAAGATTTATCAACCTTTTTATTAACCTTCTTTATGCGTTTAGAGCATGCTGATATAACATGAGCTGGATCTCCACAATAGAAGCACAACCCATTTTTGCGCCTGTAATTCTGTCGTTCGCCTCTAGACAATACACTATCGCATTGCATATGCTCTGGTGCCTTTTCAGAGGTCACCGCCAAATGATGCACAGGTTTTTGCTCAGAAGATACCGCCATATGGTGCACAGGTTTTTGCTCAGAAGATACCGCCATATGGTGCACAGGTTTTTGCTCAAAAGATACCGCCATATGGTGCACAGATCTTTGCTCAGAAGATACCGCCATATGGTGCACAGATTTGCGCTCCCGTAAACGCCGATCAATCTGGATAGCCAATTTCATGGCATCATTCAGACCTGTAGGCACAGGGAACCCCACCATGACATCCTTCACGGCATCAGAGAGACCTTCTCTGAAACTAGCTGCTAGAGCGCACTCATTCCATTTAGTAAGCACCGACCATTTACGAAATTTCTGGCAGTATATCTCAGCTTCATCTTGCCCTTGGGAAAGAGCTATCAAGGCTTTCTCAGCCAAAATCTCTAAATTAGGTTCTTCATAAAGCAACCCCAAAGCCAGAAAAAACGCATCTACATTTAATAACGCAGGATCCCCTGGCGACAATGCAAATGCCCAACTTTGTGGGTCACCCCGCAATAGAGAAATAACAATTTTAACCTGTTGCGCAGGATCACCAGCAGAGTGAGATTTCAGAGACAAAAACAATTTACAATTCTCTCTGAAATTCAAAAAACGGGATCTGTCTCCGGTAAAAAATTCAGGCATAGGGATCTTAGGTTCAGACATTGGAGCACGTATAACAAAATCTTGTAAGTTCTGGACTTTTGTAGCCAGGTTATTCAGACCTACAACCAAACTCTGTGGATCCATGATTCAAACAGGTGTAACCAAAGCCATTCAGAGATTAAGAGGAGAGGAAAAAAAAAAAAAAAGGCTGAAGACTGCAGTTTAAGCAAGGAGTACAAATAAGCACTAAGGTGCACTTTCCAAACACAGAAGGGAAAAAAAAACCTTTTCATATCCTTTCCTGCTTTAGTGCATAGTTTTAACACATGTTGGCCGGCCAAACTGTTATGATTTTCCCAATGGCAGGGAAAACAAAATAACAACGGACTAGCTCTCGGGTGATGGGAACTAAAGTGACCGTGACCTGAACCTGACACAACACTGGAAGTAGCCGGGGAGTGTTTCCTACGATGCCCTAGACACCACGCGCCAGCCGGAGATCTAACTACCCCTATCAGAGGAATATACAGGCCTGCGTTACCTCCAGAGATGAACCCCAAAGGAGATAGCAGCCCCCCACAGATATTGACGGTGAGTCAAGAGGAAAAGACATACGTAGGATGAACAGCAGATTTAGCACAGTGAGGTCCGCTTACTAGATAGCAGAAGTACAGGAAAGAGTCACTTCACGGTCAACTTCAAAACACTACTCAAAAACACCATCCTGAAATTACTTTAAGACTCCAGTGACAACTCATGCCACTGGAGTGGCAATTTCAGTCCACGAGAGCTTCCAGCTACAGAGAGTCACATTGCAAATAGCTGGACAAAAATAGCATTAACTAGAAACAAAATTCAACGTAGCTGAACAGGATCTTGAGGCAGGAGAATGCAACAGAATGCTACTGATACATTGTTGGCCGGCATCGGACCAGCAGCCAAGCAGCCTTAAATAGGAAACTCCCCTAATGGGTGTCAACAGGTGATCAATGATAGAAGAAGGCAAATAAGTGGCACTACCATAAAACACCACCGGGGGAGCCCACAAACAGAATTCACAACACCCCGCCCACCAAATCGGAGGCCGAGGGTCCCCTCCCACCAAATCGGAGGCCGAGGGTCCCTGCCCACCAAAGCGGAGGCCGAGGGGCCCCGCCCACCAAAGCGGAGGCCGAGGGGCCCCGCCCACCAAAGCGGAGGCCGTGGGGCCCCGCCCACCAAATCGGAGGCCGTGGGGCCCCGCCCACCAAATCGGAGGCCGAAAGGCCCCGCCCACCAAAGCGGAGGCCGAGGGGCCCCGCCCACCAAAGCGGAGGCCGAGGGGCCCCGCCCACCAAAGCGGAGGCCGAGGGGCCCCGCCCACCAAATCGGAGGCCAATTGTCCCCGCCCACCAAAGCGGAGGCCGAGGGTCCCCGCCCACCAAAGCGGAGGCCGAGGGTCCCCGCCCACTAAATCGGAGGCCGAGGGTCCCCGCCCACCAAATCGGAGGCCGTGGGTCCCCACCCACCAAATGGGAGGCCGAGGGGCCCCACCCACCAAATGGGAGGCCGAGGGGCCCCGCCCACCAAATCGGAGGCCGAGGGTCCCCGCCCACCAAATCGGAGGCCGAGGGGCCCCGCCCACCAAATCGGAGGCCGAGGGTCCCCGCCCACCAAATCGGAGGCCGAGGGTCCCCGCCCACCAAATCAGAGGCTGAGGGTCCCCGCCCACCAAATCGGAGGCCGAGGGTCCCCGCCCACCAAATCAGAGGCCGAGGGTCCCCGCCCACCAAATCGGAGGCCGAGGGTCCCCGCCCACCAAATCGGAGGCCGAGGGTCCCCGCCCACCAAATCGGAGGCCGTGGGTCCCGGCCCACCAAATCGGAGGCCGAGGGTCTCCGCCCACCAAATCGGAGGCCGAGGGGCCCCGCCCACCAAATCGGAGGCCGAGGGTCCCCGCCCACCAAATCGGAGGCCGAGGGGCCCCGCCCCCCAAATCGGAAGCCGAGGGGCCCCGCCCACCAAATCGGAGGCCGAGGGGCCCCACCCACCAAATCGGAGCCCGAGGGGCCCCGCCCACCAAATCGGAGGCCGAGGGGCCCCGCACACCAAATCGGAGGCCGAGGGGCCCCGCCCACCAAATCGGAGGCCGAGGGGCCCCGCCCACCAAATCGGAGGCCGAGGGTCCCCGCCCACCAAATCGGAGGCCGAAGGGCCCCGCCCACCAAATCGGAGGCCGAGGGTCCGCCCACCAAATCGGAGGCTGAGGGTCCCCGCCCACCAAATCGGAGGCCGAGGGTCCCCGCCCACCAAATCGGAGGCCGAGGGTCCCCGCCCACCAAATCGGAGGCCGAGGGTCCCCGCCCACCAAATCGGAGGCCGAGGGTCCCCGCCCACCAAATCGGAGTCCGAGGTTCCCCGCCCACCAAATCGGAGTCCGAGGGTCCCCGCCCACCAAATCGGAGGCCGAGGGTCCCCGCCAACCAAATCGGAGGCCGAGGGTCCCCGCCCACCAAATCAGAGGCCGAGGGTCCCCGCCCACCAAATCGGAGGCCGAGGGTCCCCGCCCACCAAATCGGAGGCCGAGGGGCCCCGCCCACCGAAGCGGAGGCCGAGGGACCCCGCCCACCAAAGCAGAGGCCGAGGGGCCCCGCCCACCAAATCGGAGGCCGAGGGGCCCCGCCCACCAAATCGGAGGCCGAGGGGCCCCTCCCACCAAATCGGAGGCCGAGGGGCCCCGCCCACCAAATCGGAGGCCGAGGGGCCCCGCCCACCAAAGCGGTCCCAGAGTGACCCCGCCCACCAAAGCGGTCCCAGAGTGACCCCGCCCTCCAAATCGGTCCCAGAGTGACCCCGCCCACGAAATCGGTCCCAGAGTGACCCCGCCCAACAAATCGGAGGCTGTGTGCTCCAAAGTGGCTACCAAGGATTCCTGCATGCCAAAATGGCTACCAAGGGGCCAAAGTTGCTAACAAGGGGCCCCGCACATCAAAGTGGCTACCAAGGGGCCAAATTGGATACCCAGGGGCAGGGCCCTGCATGCCAGACGTGCTCCTGAGGTTCATTGGCAGCTGGCAGCGCTGTTCAAGCACCATGTATTTCCTTCAGGAAATGCCCATCTAGTTATTATTCTTCTTCTTCTCTGTGTTTTCCGCAATTAATGCGGCCCGAACCACTCAGCGCAGAGACCCCGTTCAGGGGGCGTTTCGAAGGCCTCGGTGGGGACAGGTGTGCTATGACTTTTATAGTCGATCCGATATGTAGATTTTATTTAAATCACATTTTAAAAAAAAAATTCCCATAGGAAATAATGGCGAACTTTCCATTACCCCCAACTTGACCTTCCAAAGATGGCAGCTATGCAAATGTACGGTGTCCATTTTAGGACATGATCATTTATCAAAGTCAAACATCAGAATAAAGTGACTATGACACCCTCTCGTCCCGTGTGTGAAAAGTAAGTGCCCCCCGGCCCCGTGTGTGAAAAGTAAGTGCCCCCCCGGCCCCGTGTGTTAAAAGTAAGTGCCCCCCGGCCCCGTGTGTGAAAAGTAGGTGCCCCCCCGGCCCCGTGTGTGAAAAGTAAGTGCCCCCCCGGCCCCGTGTGTGAAAAGTAAGTGCCCCCCGGCCCCGTGTGTGAAAAGTAAGTGCCCCCGGGCCCCGTGTGTGAAAAGTAAGTGCCCCCCGGCCCCGTCTGTGAAAAGTAAGTGCCCCCCGGCCCCGTGTGTGAAAAGTAAGTGACCCACAACTCTGACCTGTATATAGGAGTCTGTATATAGGGGGATGTCTGTATATAGTAGTGGTGTCTGTATTTAGAGGGATGTCTGTATATAGGAGTGGTGTCTGTATATGGGGGATGTCTGTATATAGGAGTGGTGTCTGTATATAGAGGGATGTCTGTATATAGGAGAGGTGCCTGCATATAGGAGTGGTGTCTGTATATAGGAGTGGTGTCTGTATATAGAGGGATGTCTTTATATAGAAGTGGTGTCTGTATATAGGGGGATGTCTGTATATAGGAGTGGTGTCTGTATATAGGGGGATGTCTGTATATAGGAGAGATGTCTGTACAAGGGAGAGATGTCTGTATATAGAGGGATGTCTGTGTATAGGAGAGATATCTGTATATAGCAGTGGTGTCTGTATATAGGGGGATGTCTGTATATAGTGGGATGTCTGTATATAGGAGTGGTATCTGTATATAGAGGGATCCTGTATATGGTAGTGGTGTCTGTATATAGAGGGATGTCTGTATGTAGGAGTTGTGTCTGTATACAGAGGGATGTCTGTATATAGGAGTGGTGTCTGTATATAGGGGGATGTCTGTATATAGGAGTGGTGTCTGTATATAGGGGGATGTCTGTATATAGGAGTGGTGCCTGTATATAGGGGGATGTCTGTATATAGGAGTGGTGTCTGTATATAGAGGGATTTCTGTATATAGGAGTGGTGTCTGTATATAGGGGGATGTGTATATAGGAGTGGTGTCTCTATATAGGGGGATGTCTGAATATAGGAGAGATGTCTGTATATAGAGGGATGTCTGTATATTGGAGTGGTGTCTGTATATAGGGGGAAGTCTGAATATAGGAGATATGTCTGTATATAGAGGGATGTCTGTATATAGGAGTGGTGTCTGTATATAGAGGGATGTCTGTATATAAGAGTGGTGTCTGTATATAGGGGATGTCTGTATATAGGAGTGGTGTCTGTATATAGAGGGATGTCTGTATATAGGAGTGGTGTCTGTATATAGAGGGATGTCTGTATATAGATGGATGTCTGTATATAGGAGTGGTGTCTGTATATAGAGGGATGTCTGTATATAGGAGAGATGTCTGTATATAGAGGGATGTCTGTATATAGGAGTGGTGTCTGTATATAGAGGGATGTCTGTATATAGGAGTGGTGTCTGTATACAGGGGGATGTCTGTATACAGGAGTGGTGTATGTATATAGAGGATGTCTGTATATAGGAGTGGTGTCTGTATATAGAGGGATGTCTGTATATAGGAGTGATGTCTGTATACAGAGGGATGTCTGTATATAGGAGTTGTGTCTGTATATAGGGGGATGTCTGTATATAGGAGTGGTGTCTGTATATAGAGGGATGTCTGTATATAGGAGTGATGTCTGTATACAGAGGGATGTCTGTATATAGGAGTGGTGTCTGTATATAGAGGGATGTCTGTATATAGGAGTGGTGTCTGTATATAGAGGGATGTCTGTATATAAGAGTGGTGTTTGTATATAGGGGATGTCTGTATATAGGAGTGGTGTCTGTATATAGAGGGATGTCTGTATATAGATGGATGTCTGTATATAGGAGTGGTGTCTGTATATAGAGGGATGTCTGTATATAGGAGAGATGTCTGTATATAGAGGGATGTCTGTATATAGGAGTGGTGTCTGTATATAGAGGGATGTCTGTATATAGGAGTGGTGTCTGTATATAGGGGGATGTCTGTATATAGGAGTGGTGTATGTATATAGAGGGATGTCTGTATATAGGAGTGGTGTCTGTATATAGAGGGATGTCTGTATATAGGAGTGATGTCTGTATACAGAGGGATGTCTGTATATAGGAGTGGTGTCTGTATATAGGGGGATGTCTGTATATAGGAGTGGTGTCTGTATATAGGGGGATGTCTGTATATAGGAGTGGTGTCTGTATATAGAGGGATGTCTGTATATAGGAGTGGTGTCTGTATACAGAGGGATGTCTGTATATAGGAGTGGTATCTGTATATAGGGGGATGTCTGTATATAGGAGTGGTGTCTGTATATAGGGGGATATCTGTATATAGGAGTGGTGTTTGTATATTGAGGGATGTCTGTATATAGGAGAGATGTCTGTATATAGGGGGATGTCTGTATATAGGAGTGGTGTCTGTATATAGGTGGATATCTGTATATAGGAGTGGTGTCTGTATATAGAGGGATGTCTGTATATAGGAGTGGTGTCTGTATATAAAGGGATGTCTGTATATAGGAGTGGTGTCTGTATACAGAGGGATGTCTGTGTATGAGTGATGTCTCTATATAGGAGTGGTGTCTGTATATAGAGGGATGTCTGTATATAAGAGTGGTGTCTGTATATAGAGGGATGTCTGTATATAGGAGTGGTGTCTGTATATAGAGGGATGTCTGTATATAGGAGTGGTGTCTGTATATAGAGGAATGTCCATATATAGGAGAGATGTCTGTATATAGGGGGATGTCTGTATATATCAGAGATGTCTGTATATAGGGGGATGTCTGTATATAGAAGTGGTGTCTGTATATAGGGGGATGTCTGTATATAGGAGTGGTGTCTGTATATAGAGGGATGTCTGTATATAGGAGAGATGTCTGTATATAGAGGGATGTCTGTATATAGGAGTGGTGTCTGTATATAGAGGGATGTCTGTATATAGGAGTGGTGTATGTATATAGAGGGATGTCTGTATATATGAGTGGTGTCTGTATATAGAGGGATGTCTGTATATAGGAGTGATGTCTGTATATAGAGGGATGTCTGTATATAGGAGTGGTGTCTGTATATAGGGGGATGTCTGTATATAGGAGTGGTGTCTGTATATAGAGGGATGTCTGAATATAGGAGTGGTGTCTGTATATAGAGGGATGTCTGTATATAGGAGTGGTGTCTGTATATAGAGGGATGTCTGTATGTAGGAATATTGTCTGTATATAGAGGAATGTCCGTATATAGGAGAGATGTCTGTATATAGGGGGATGTCTGTATATATCAGAGATGTCTGTTTATAGGGGATGTCTGTATATAGAAGTGGTGTCTGTATATAGGGGGATGTCTGTATAAAGGAGTGGTGTCTGTATATAGGGGGATTTCTGTATATAGGAGTGGTGTCTGTATATAGAGGGATGTCTGTATATAGGAGTGGTGTCTGTATACAGAGGGATGTCTGTATATAGGAGTGGTGTCTGTATATAGGGGGATGTCTGTATATAGAAGTGGTGTCTGTATATAGGGGGATATCTGTATATAGGAGTGGTGTCTGTATATTGAGGTATGTCTGTATATAGGAGAAATGTCTGTAGATAGGGGGATGTCTGTATATAGGAGTGGTGTCTGTATATAGGGGGATATCTGTATATAGGAGTGGTGTCTGTATATAGGGGGATATCTGTATATAGGAGTGGTGTCTGTATATAGAGGGATGTCTGTATATAGGAGTGGTGTCTGTATATAGAGGGATGTCTGTATATAGGAGTGGTGTCTGTATATAGGGGGATATCTGTATATAGGAGTGGTGTCTGTATATAGGAGAGATGTCTGAATATAGGAGAGATGTCTGTATATAGAGGGATGTCTGTATATAGGAGTGGTGTCTGTATATAGAGGTATGTCTGTATATAGGAGTGGTGTCTGTATATAGTGGGATGTCTGTATATAGGAGTGGTGTCTGTATATAAAGGGATATCTGTATATAGGAGAGGTGTCTGTATATAGGAGAGATGTCTGAATATAGGAGATATGTCTGTATATAGAGGGATGTCTGTATATAGGAGTGGTGTCTGTATATAGAGGGATGTCTGTATATAGGAGTGGTGTCTGTATATAGAGGGATGTCTGTATATAGGAGTGGTGTCTGTATATAGAGGGATGTCTGTATATAGGAGTGGTGTCTGTATACAGAGGGATGTCTGTATATAGGAGTGGTGTCTGTATATAGGGGGATGTCTGTATATAGGAGTGGTGTCTGTATATAAAGGGATGTCTGTTTACAGGAGAGATGTCTGTATATAGAGGAATGTCTGTATATAGGAGTGATGTCTGTATATAGGAGAGATGTCTGTATATAGAGGGATATCTGTATATAGGAGTGGTGTCTGTATACAGAGGGATGTCTGTATATAGGAGTGGTGTCTGTATATAGGGGGATGTCTGTATATAGGAGTGGTGTCTGTATATAGGGGGATATCTGTATATAGGAGTGGTGTCTGTATATTGAGGGATGTCTGTATATAGGAGAGATGTCTGTATATAGGGTAATGTCTGTATATAGGAGTGGTGTCTGTATATAGGGTGATATCTGTATATAGGAGTGGTGTCTGTATATAGAGGGATGTCTGTATATAGGAGTGGTGTCTGTATATAGGGGGATATCTGTATATAGGAGTGGTGTCTGTATATAGGGGGATGTCTGTATATAGGAGTGGTGTCTGTATATAGAGGGATGTCTGTTTATAGGAGAGATGTCTGTATATAGAGGGATGTCTGTATATAGGAGTGGTGTCTGTATATAGAGGGATGTCTGTATTTAGGAATGGTGTCTGTATATAGAGGAATGTCCGTATATAGGTGAGATGTCTGTATATAGGGGGATGTCTGTATATATCAGAGATGTCTGTATATAGGGGGATGTCTGCATATAGAAGTGGTGTCTGTATATAGGGGGATGTCTGTATAAAGGAGTGGTGTCTGTATATAGGGGGATGTCTGTATATACGAGTGGTGTCTGTATACAGAGGGATGTCTGTATATAGGAGTGGTGTCTGTATATAGGGGGATGTCTGTATATAGGAGTGGTGTCTGTATATAGGGGGATATCTGTATATAGGAGTGGTGTCTGTATATTGAGGGATGTTTGTATATAGGAGAGATGTCTGTATATAGGGGGATGTCTGTATATAGGAGTGGTGTCTGTATATAGGGGGATATCTGTATATAGGAGTGGTGTCTGTATATAGAGGGATGTCTGTATATAGGAGTGGTGTCTGTATATAGGGGGATATCTGTATATAGGAGTGGTGTCTGTATATAGAGGGATGTCTGTATATAGATGGATGTCTGTATATAGGAGTGGTGTCTGTATATAGAGGGATGTCTGTATATAGGAGTGGTGTATGTATATAGAGGATGTCTGTATATAGGAGTGGTGTCTGTATATAGAGGGATGTCTGTATATAGGAGTGATGTCTGTATACAGAGGGATGTCTGTATATAGGAGTTGTGTCTGTATATAGGGGGATGTCTGTATATAGGAGTGGTGTCTGTATATAGAGGGATGTCTGTATATAAGAGTGGTGTCTGTATATAGAGGGATGTCTGTATATAGGAGTGGTGTCTGTATATAGAGGGATGTCTGTATATAGGAGTGGTGTCTGTATATAGAGGGATGTCTGTATATAAGAGTGGTGTCTGTATATAGGGGATGTCTGTATATAGGAGTGGTGTCTGTATATAGAGGGATGTCTGTAAATAGATGGATGTCTGTATATAGGAGTGGTGTCTGTATATAGAGGGATGTCTGTATATAGGAGAGATGTCTGTATATAGAGGGATGTCTGTATATAGGAGTGGTGTCTGTATATAGAGGGATGTCTGAATATAGGAGTGGTGTCTGTATATAGAGGGATGTCTGTATGTAGGAATATTGTCTGTATATAGAGGAATGTCCGTATATAGGAGAGATGTCTGTATATAGGAGTGGTGTCTGTATATAGGGGGATGTCTGTATATAGGAGAGGTGTATGTATATAGAGGGATGTCTGTATATAGGAGTGGTGTCTGTATATAGAGGGATGTCTGTATATAGGAGTGATGTCTGTATACAGAGGGATGTCTGTATATAGGAGTGGTGTCTGTATATAGGGGGATGTCTGTATATAGGAGTGGTGTCTGTATATAGGGGGATGTCTGTATATAGGAGTGGTGTCTGTATATAGAGGGATGTCTGTATATAGGAGTGGTGTCTGTATACAGAGGGATGTCTGTATATAGGAGTGGTGTCTGTATATAGGGGGATGTCTGTATATAGGAGTGGTGTCTGTATATAGGGGGATATCTGTATATAGGAGTGGTGTTTGTATATTGAGGGATGTCTGTATATAGGAGAGATGTCTGTATATAGGGGGATGTCTGTATATAGGAGTGGTGTCTGTATATAGGGGGATATCTGTATATAGGAGTGGTGTCCGCATATAGAGGGATGTCTGTATATAGGAGTGGTGTCTATATATAAAGGGATGTCTGTATATAGGAGTGGTGTCTGTATACAGAGGGATGTCTGTGTATATGAGTGATGTCTCTATATAGGAGTGGTGTCTGTATATAGAGGGATGTCTGTATATAAGAGTGGTGTCTGTATATAGAGGGATGTCTGTATATAGGAGTGGTGTCTGTATATAGAGGGATGTCTGTACATAGGAGTGGTGTCTGTATATAGAGGAATGTCCGTATATAGGAGAGATGTCTGTATATAGGGAAATGTCTGTATATATCAGAGATGTCTGTATATAGGGGGATGTCTGTATATAGAAGTGGTGTCTGTATATAGGGGGATGTCTGTATATAGGAGTGGTGTCTGTATATAGAGGGATGTCTGTATATAGGAGAGATCTCTGTATATAGATGGATGTCTGTATATAGGAGTGGTGTCTGTATATAGAGGGATGTCTGTATATAGGAGAGATGTCTGTATATAGAGGGATGTCTGTATATACGAGTGGTGTCTGTATATAGAAGGATGTCTGTATATAGGAGTGGTGTATGTATGTAGAGGGATGTCTGTATATATGAGTGGTGTCTGTATATAGAGGGATGTCTGTATATAGGAGTGACGTCTGTATATAGAGGGATGTCTGTATATAGGAGTGGTGTCTGTATATAGGGGGATGTCTGTATATAGGAGTGGTGTCTGTATATAGAGGGATGTCAGAATATAGGAGTGGTGTCTGTATATAGAGGGATGTCTGTATATAGGAGTGGTGTCTGTATATAGAGGGATGTCTGTATATAGGAATATTGTCTGTATATAGAGGAATGTCCGTATATAGGAGAGATGTCTGTATATAGGGGGATGTCTGTATATATCAGAGATGTCTGTTTATAGGGGATGTCTGTATATAGAAGTGGTGTCTGTATATAGGGGATGTCTGTATAAAGGAGTGGTGTCTGTATATAGGGGGATTTCTGTATATAGGAGTGGTGTCTGTATATAGAGGGATGTCTGTATATAGGAGTGGTGTCTGTATACAGAGGGATGTCTGTATATAGGAGTGGTGTCTGTATATAGGGGGATGTCTGTATATAGGAGTGGTGTCTGTATATAGGGGGATATCTGTATATAGGAGTGGTGTCTGTATATTGAGGTATGTCTGTATATAGGAGAGATGTCTGTAGATAGGGGGATGTCTGTATATTGGAGTGGTGTCTGTATATAGGGGGATATCTGTATATAGGAGTGGTGTCTGTATATAGAGGGATGTCTGTATATAGGAGTGGTGTCTGTATATAGAGGGATGTCTGTATATAGGAGTGGTGTCTGTATATAGAGGGATGTCTGTATATAGGAGTGGTGTCTGTATATAGGGGGATATCTGTATATAGGAGTGGTGTCTGTATATAGGAGAGATGTCTGAATATAGGAGAGATGTCTGTATATAGAGGGATGTCTGTATATAGGAGTGGTGTCTGTATATAGAGGGATGTCTGTATATAGGAGTGGTGTCTGTATATAAAGGGATATCTGTATATAGGAGAGGTGTCTGTATATAGGAGAGATGTCTGAATATAGGAGATATGTCTGTATATAGAGGGATGTCTGTATATAGGAGTGGTGTCTGTATATAGAGGGATGTCTGTATATAGGAGTGGTGTCTGTATATAGAGGGATGTCTGTATATAGGAGTGGTGTCTGTATATAGAGGGATGTCTGTATATAGGAGTGGTGTCTGTATATAGGGGGATGTCAGTATATAGGAGTGGTGTCTGTATATAAAGGGATGTCTGTTTACAGGAGAGATGTCTGTATATATAGGAATGTCTGTATATAGGAGTGATGTCTGTATATAGGAGAGATGTCTGTATATAGGAGAGATGTCTGTATATAGAGGGATGTCTGTATATAGGAGTGGTGTCTGTATACAGAGGGATGTCTGTATATAGGAGTGGTGTCTGTATATAGGGGGATGTCTGTATATAGGAGTGGTGTCTGTATATAGAGGGATGTCTGTATATAGGAGTGGTGTCTGTATATTGAGGGATGTCTGTATATAGGAGAGATGTCTGTATATAGGGGGATATGTTATGACCCCAATGGCGAGGGTCTCAGAGGTACGTGGAAGTCTGCAGAATACAAAAATCCAGCTCATAGGGCAGTGGTAACTGGGTTGACCATATATCTACTCCTAACGCCAACACTAGAAGTAGCCGGGGATCATTCCTACGTTGATTCTAGATGACACGCTCCAGCCGGAGAATCTATCTACCCCTAGTAGAGGAAAACAAAAGACCTTTCTTGCCTCCAGAGAAGGGGACCCCAAAGCTGGATAGAAGCCCCCCACAAATAATAACGGTGAGGTAAGAGGAAATGACAAACACAGAAATGAACCAGGTTTAGCACAGAGAGGCCCGCTTACTGATAGCAGAATTAAGAAAGGTAACTTATATGGTCAACAAAAACCCTATCAAAATCCACACTGGAAATTCAAGAACCCCCGAACCGTCTAACGGTCCGGGGGGAGAACACCAGCCCCCTAGAGCTTCCAGCAAAGGTCAGGATATAGATTTGGAACAAGCTGGACAAAAATACAAAACCAAAACAAATAGCAAAAAGCAAAAAACAGACTTAGCTGATATAACTGGAACCAGGATCAGTAGACAAGAGCACAGCAGACTAGCTCTGATAACTACGTTGCCAGGCATTGAACTGAAGGTCCAGGGAGCTTATATAGCAACACCCCTAACTAACGACCCAGGTGCGGATAAAAGGAATGACAGAAAAACCAGAGTCAAAAAACTAGTAACCACTAGAGGGAGCAAAAAGCAAATTCACAACAGGGATATATGTATATAGGAGTGGTGTCTGTATATAGGAGAGATGTCTGAATATAGGAGATATGTCTGTATATAGAGGGATGTCTGTATATAGGAGTGGTGTCTGTATATAGAGGGATGTCTGTACATAGGAGTGGTGTCTGTATATAGAGGAATGTCCGTATATAGGAGAGATGTCTGTATATAGGGGGATGTCTGTATATATCAGAGATGTCTGTATATAGGGGGATGTCTGTATATAGAAGTGGTGTCTGTATATAGGGGGATGTCTGTATATAGGAGTGGTGTCTGTATATAGAGGGATGTCTGTATATAGGAGAGATGTCTGTATATAGATGGATGTCTGTATATAGGAGTGGTGTCTGTATATAGAGGGATGTCTGTATATAGGAGAGATGTCTGTATATAGAGGGATGTCTGTATATAGGAGTGGTGTCTGTATATAGAGGGATGTCTGTATATAGGAGTGGTGTATGTATATAGAGGGATGTCTGTATATATGAGTGGTGTCTATATATAGAGGGATGTCTGTATATAGGAGTGACGTCTGTATATAGAGGGATGTCTGTATATAGGAGTGGTGTCTGTATATAGGGGGATGTCTGTATATAGGAGTGGTGTCTGTATATAGAGGGATGTCAGAATATAGGAGTGGTGTCTGTATATAGAGGGATGTCTGTATATAGGAGTGGTGTCTGTATATAGAGGGATGTCTGTATATAGGAAAATTGTCTGTATATAGAGGAATGTCCGTATATAGGAGAGATGTCTGTATATAGGGGGATGTCTGTATATATCAGAGATGTCTGTTTATAGGGGATGTCTGTATATAGAAGTGGTGTCTGTATATAGGGGGATGTCTGTATAAAGGAGTGGTGTCTGTATATAGGGGGATTTCTGTATATAGGAGTGGTGTCTGTATATAGAGGGATGTCTGTATATAGGAGTGGTGTCTGTATACAGAGGGATGTCTGTATATAGGAGTGGTGTCTGTATATAGGGGGATGTCTGTATATAGGAGTGGTGTCTGTATATAGGGGGATATCTGTATATAGGAGTGGTGTCTGTATATTGAGGTATGTCTGTATATAGGAGAGATGTCTGTAGATAGGGGGATGTCTGTATATAGGAGTGGTGTCTGTATATAGGGGGATATCTGTATATAGGAGTGGTGTCTGTATATAGAGGGATGTCTGTATATAGGAGTGGTGTCTGTATATAGAGGGATGTCTGTATATAGGAGTGGTGTCTGTATATAGAGGGATGTCTTTATATAGGAGTGGTGTCTGTATATAGGGGGATATCTGTATATAGGAGTGGTGTCTGTATATAGGAGAGATGTCTGAATATAGGAGAGATGTCTGTATATAGAGGGATGTCTGTATATAGGAGTGGTGTCTGTATATAGAGGGATGTCTGTATATAGGAGTGGTGTCTGTATATAAAGGGATATCTGTATATAGGAGAGGTGTCTGTATATAGGAGAGATGTCTGAATATAGGAGATATGTCTGTATATAGAGGGATGTCTGTATATAGGAGTGGTGTCTGTATATAGAGGGATGTCTGTATATAGGAGTGGTGTCTGTATATAGAGGGATGTCTGTATATAGGAGTGGTTTCTGTATATAGAGGGATGTCTGTATATAGGAGTGGTGTCTGTATATAGAGGGATGTCTGTATATAGGAGTGGTGTCTGTATATAGGGGGATGTCTGTATATAGGAGTGGTGTCTGCATATAAAGGGATGTCTGTTTACAGGAGAGATGTCTGTAAATAGAGGAATGTCTGTATATAGGAGTGATGTCTGTATATAGGAGTGGTGTCTGTATATAGAGGGATGTCTGTATATAGGAGTGGTGTCTGTATATAAAGGGATATCTGTATATAGGAGAGGTGTCTGTATATAGGAGAGATGTCTGAATATAGGAGATATGTCTGTATATAGAGGGATGTCTGTATATAGGAGTGGTGTCTGTATATAGAGGGATGTCTGTATATAGGAGTGGTGTCTGTATATAGAGGGATGTCTGTATATAGGAGTGGTGTCTGTATATAGAGGGATGTCTGTATATAGGAGTGGTGTCTGTATATAGGGGGATGTCAGTATATAGGAGTGGTGTCTGTATATAAAGGGATGTCTGTTTACAGGAGAGATGTCTGTATATATAGGAATGTCTGTATATAGGAGTGATGTCTGTATATAGGAGAGATGTCTGTATATAGGAGAGATGTCTGTATATAGAGGGATGTCTGTATATAGGAGTGGTGTCTGTATACAGAGGGATGTCTGTATATAGGAGTGGTGTCTGTATATAGGGGGATGTCTGTATATAGGAGTGGTGTCTGTATATAGAGGGATGTCTGTATATAGGAGTGGTGTCTGTATATTGAGGGATGTCTGTATATAGGAGAGATGTCTGTATATAGGGGGATATGTTATGACCCCAATGGCGAGGGTCTCAGAGGTACGTGGAAGTCTGCAGAATACAAAAATCCAGCTCATAGGGCAGTGGTAACTGGGTTGACCATATATCTACTCCTAACGCCAACACTAGAAGTAGCCGGGGATCATTCCTACGTTGATTCTAGATGACACGCTCCAGCCGGAGAATCTATCTACCCCTAGTAGAGGAAAACAAAAGACCTTTCTTGCCTCCAGAGAAGGGGACCCCAAAGCTGGATAGAAGCCCCCCACAAATAATAACGGTGAGGTAAGAGGAAATGACAAACACAGAAATGAACCAGGTTTAGCACAGAGAGGCCCGCTTACTGATAGCAGAATTAAGAAAGGTAACTTATATGGTCAACAAAAACCCTATCAAAATCCACACTGGAAATTCAAGAACCCCCGAACCGTCTAACGGTCCGGGGGGAGAACACCAGCCCCCTAGAGCTTCCAGCAAAGGTCAGGATATAGATTTGGAACAAGCTGGACAAAAATACAAAACCAAAACAAATAGCAAAAAGCAAAAAACAGACTTAGCTGATATAACTGGAACCAGGATCAGTAGACAAGAGCACAGCAGACTAGCTCTGATAACTACGTTGCCAGGCATTGAACTGAAGGTCCAGGGAGCTTATATAGCAACACCCCTAACTAACGACCCAGGTGCGGATAAAAGGAATGACAGAAAAACCAGAGTCAAAAAACTAGTAACCACTAGAGGGAGCAAAAAGCAAATTCACAACAGGGATATATGTATATAGGAGTGGTGTCTGTATATAGGAGAGATGTCTGAATATAGGAGATATGTCTGTATATAGAGGGATGTCTGTATATAGGAGTGGTGTCTGTATATAGAGGGATGTCTGTACATAGGAGTGGTGTCTGTATATAGAGGAATGTCCGTATATAGGAGAGATGTCTGTATATAGGGGGATGTCTGTATATATCAGAGATGTCTGTATATAGGGGGATGTCTGTATATAGAAGTGGTGTCTGTATATAGGGGGATGTCTGTATATAGGAGTGGTGTCTGTATATAGAGGGATGTCTGTATATAGGAGAGATGTCTGTATATAGATGGATGTCTGTATATAGGAGTGGTGTCTGTATATAGAGGGATGTCTGTATATAGGAGAGATGTCTGTATATAGAGGGATGTCTGTATATAGGAGTGGTGTCTGTATATAGAGGGATGTCTGTATATAGGAGTGGTGTATGTATATAGAGGGATGTCTGTATATATGAGTGGTGTCTATATATAGAGGGATGTCTGTATATAGGAGTGACGTCTGTATATAGAGGGATGTCTGTATATAGGAGTGGTGTCTGTATATAGGGGGATGTCTGTATATAGGAGTGGTGTCTGTATATAGAGGGATGTCAGAATATAGGAGTGGTGTCTGTATATAGAGGGATGTCTGTATATAGGAGTGGTGTCTGTATATAGAGGGATGTCTGTATATAGGAAAATTGTCTGTATATAGAGGAATGTCCGTATATAGGAGAGATGTCTGTATATAGGGGGATGTCTGTATATATCAGAGATGTCTGTTTATAGGGGATGTCTGTATATAGAAGTGGTGTCTGTATATAGGGGGATGTCTGTATAAAGGAGTGGTGTCTGTATATAGGGGGATTTCTGTATATAGGAGTGGTGTCTGTATATAGAGGGATGTCTGTATATAGGAGTGGTGTCTGTATACAGAGGGATGTCTGTATATAGGAGTGGTGTCTGTATATAGGGGGATGTCTGTATATAGGAGTGGTGTCTGTATATAGGGGGATATCTGTATATAGGAGTGGTGTCTGTATATTGAGGTATGTCTGTATATAGGAGAGATGTCTGTAGATAGGGGGATGTCTGTATATAGGAGTGGTGTCTGTATATAGGGGGATATCTGTATATAGGAGTGGTGTCTGTATATAGAGGGATGTCTGTATATAGGAGTGGTGTCTGTATATAGAGGGATGTCTGTATATAGGAGTGGTGTCTGTATATAGAGGGATGTCTTTATATAGGAGTGGTGTCTGTATATAGGGGGATATCTGTATATAGGAGTGGTGTCTGTATATAGGAGAGATGTCTGAATATAGGAGAGATGTCTGTATATAGAGGGATGTCTGTATATAGGAGTGGTGTCTGTATATAGAGGGATGTCTGTATATAGGAGTGGTGTCTGTATATAAAGGGATATCTGTATATAGGAGAGGTGTCTGTATATAGGAGAGATGTCTGAATATAGGAGATATGTCTGTATATAGAGGGATGTCTGTATATAGGAGTGGTGTCTGTATATAGAGGGATGTCTGTATATAGGAGTGGTGTCTGTATATAGAGGGATGTCTGTATATAGGAGTGGTTTCTGTATATAGAGGGATGTCTGTATATAGGAGTGGTGTCTGTATATAGAGGGATGTCTGTATATAGGAGTGGTGTCTGTATATAGGGGGATGTCTGTATATAGGAGTGGTGTCTGTATATAAAGGGATGTCTGTTTACAGGAGAGATGTCTGTAAATAGAGGAATGTCTGTATATAGGAGTGATGTCTGTATATAGGAGAGATGTCTGTATATAGAGGGATGTCTGTATATAGGAGTGGTGTCTGTATACAGAGGGATGTCTGTATATAGGAGTGGTGTCTGTATATAGTGGGATGTCTGTATATAGGTGTGGTGTCTGTATATAGGGGGATATCTGTATATAGGAGTGGTATCTGTATATTGAGGGATGTCTGTATATGGGAGAGATGTCTGTATATAGGGGGATGTCTGTATATAGGAGTGGTGTCTGTATATAGGGTGATATCTGTATATAGGAGTGGTGTCTGTATATAGAGGGATGTCTGTATATAGGAGTGGTGTCTGTATATAGGGGGATATCTGTATATAGGAGTGGTGTCTGTATATAGGAGAGATGTCTGAATATAGGAGATATGTCTGTATATAGAGGGATGTCTGTATATAGGAGTGGTGTCTGTATATAGAGGGATGTCTGTATATAGGAGTGGTGTCTGTATATAGAGGGATGTCTGTATATAGGAGTGGTGTCTGTATATAGAGGGATGTCTGTATATAGGAGTGGTGTCTGTATATAGAGGGATGTCTGTATATAGGAGTGGTGTCTGTATATAGGGGGATGTCTGTATATAGGAGTGGTGTCTGTATATAGAGGGATGTCTGTTTATAGGAGAGATGTCTATATATAGAGGGATGTCTGTATATAGGAGTGGTGTCTGTATATAGGAGAGATGTCTGTATATAGAGGGATGTCTGTATATAGGAGTGGTGTCTGTATATAGAGGGATGTCTGTATATAGGAGTGGTGTCTGTATACAGAGGGATGTCTGTATATAGGAGTGGTGTCTGTATATAGAGGGATGTCTGTATGTAGGAGTGGTGTCTGTATATAGAGGGATGTCTGTATATAGGAGTGGTGTCTGTATATAGAGGGATGTCTGTATTTAGGAATGGTGTCTGTATATAGAGGAATGTCCGTATATAGGTGAGATGTCTGTATATAGGGGATGTCTGTATATATCAGAGATGTCTGTATATAGGGGGATGTCTGTATATAGAAGTGGTGTCTGTATATAGGGGGATGTCTGTATAAAGGAGTGGTGTCTGTATATAGGGGGATGTCTGTATATAGGAGTGGTGTCTGTATACAGAGGGATGTCTGTATATAGGAGTGGTGTCTGTATATAGGGGGATGTCTGTATATAGGAGTGGTGTCTGTATATAGGGGGATATCTGTATATAGGAGTGGTGTCTGTATATTGAGGGATGTCTGTATATAGGAGAGATGTCTGTATATATTGGGATGTCTGTATATAGGAGTGGTGTCTGTATATAGGGGGATATCTGTATATAGGAGTGGTGTCTGTATATAGAGGGATGTCTGTATATAGGAGTGGTGTCTGTATATAGGGGGATATCTGTATATAGGGGGATAACTGTATATAGGAGTGGTGTCTGTATATAGGAGAGATGTCTGAATATAGGAGATATGTCTGTATATAGAGGGATGTCTGTATATAGTAGTGGTGTCTGTATATAGAGGGATGTCTGTATATAGGAGTGGTGTCTGTATATAGAGGGATGTCTGTATATAGGAGTGGTGACTGTATATAGGGGGATGTCTGTATATAGGAGTGGTGTGTGTATATAGAGGGATGTCTGTTTATAGGAGAGATGTCTGTATATAGAGGGATGTCTGTATATAGGAGTGGTGTCTGTATATAGGGGGATATCTGTATATAGGAGTGGTGTCTGTATATAGGAGAGATGTCTGAATATAGGAGATATGTCTGTATATAGAGGGATGTCTGTATATAGGAGTGGTGTCTGTATATAGGAGAGATGTCTGTATATAGAGGGATGTCTGTATATAGGAGTGGTGTCTGTATATAGAGGGATGTCTGTATATAGGAGTGGTGTCTGTATATAGAGGGATGTCTGTATATAGGAGTGGTGTCTGTATATAGAGGGATGTCTGTATATAGGAGTGGTGTCTGTATATAGATGGATGTCTGTATATAGGAGTGGTGTCTGTATATAGAGGGATGTCTGTATATAGGAGTGGTGTCTGTATATAGAGGGATGTCTGTATATAGGAGTGGTGTCTGTATATAGGAGAGATGTCTGTATATAGAGGGATGTCTGTATATAGGAGTGGTGTCTGTATATAGAGGGATGTCTGTATATAGGAGTGGTGTCTGTATATAGAGGGATGTCTGTATATAGGAGAGATGTCTGTATATAGGGGCATGTCTGTATATAGGAGAGATGTCTGTATATAGAGGGATGTCTGTGTATAGAAGTGGTGTCTGTATATAGGGGGATGTCTGTATAAAGGAGTGGTGTCTGTATATAGGGGATGTCTGTATATAGGAGTGGTGTCTCTATATAGGGGGATGTCTGAATATAGGAGTGGTGTCTGTATATAGGAGAGATGTCTGAATATAGGAGATATGTCTGTATATAGAGGGATGTCTGTATATAGGAGTGGTGTCTGTATATAGGAGAGATGTCTGTATATAGAGGGATGTCTGTATATAGGAGTGGTGTCTGTATATAGAGGGATGTCTGTATATAGGAGTGGTGTCTGTATATAGAGGGATGTCTGTATATAGAAGTGGTGTCTGTATATAGAGGGATGTCTGTATATAGGAGTGGTGTCTGTATATAGGGGGATGTCTGTATATAGGAGTGGTGTTTGTATATAGAGGGATGTCTGTTTATGGGAGAGATGTCTGTATATAGAGGGATGTCTGTATATAGGAGTGGTGTCTGTATATAGGAGAGATGTCTGTATATAGAGGGATGTCTGTATATAGGAGTGGTGTCTGTATATAGAGGGATGTCTGTATATAGGAGTGGTGTCTGTATACAGAGGGATGTCTGTATATAGGAGTGGTGTCTGTATATAGAGGGATGTCTGTATATAGGAGTGGTGTCTGTATATAGAGGCATGTCTGTATATAGGAGTGGTGTCTGTATATAGAGGGATGTCTGTATTTAGGAATGGTGTCTGTATATAGAGGAATGTCCGTATATAGGAGAGATGTTTGTATATAGGGGGATGTCTGTATATATCAGAGATGTCTGTATATAGGGGGATGTCTTTATATAGAAGTGGTGTCTGTATATAGGGGGATGTCTGTATAAAGGAGTGGTGTCTGTATATAGGGGGATGTCTGTATATAGGAGTGGTGTCTGTATACAGAGGGATGTCTGTATATAGGAGTGGTGTCTGTATATAGGGGGATGTCTGTATATAGGAGTGGTGTCTGTATATAGGGGGATATCTGTATATAGGAGTGGTGTCTGTATATTGAGGGATGTCTGTATATAGGAGAGATGTCTGTATATAGGGGGATGTCTGTATATAGGAGTGGTGTCTGTATATAGGGGGATATCTGTATATAGGAGTGGTGTCTGTATATAGAGGGATGTCTGTATATAGGAGTGGTGTCTGTATATAGGGGGATATCTGTATATAGGAGTGGTGTCTGTATATAGGAGAGATGTCTGAATATAGGAGATATGTCTGTATATAGAGGGATGTCTGTATATAGTAGTGGTGTCTGTATATAGAGGGATGTCTGTATATAAGAGTGGTGTCTGTATATAGAGGGATGTCTGTATATAGGAGTGGTGTCTGTATATAGAGGGATGTCTGTATATAGGAGTGGTGTCTGTATATAGAGGGATGTCTGTGTATAGGAGTGGTGTCTGTATATAGAGGGATGTCTGTATATAGGAGTGGTGTCTGTATATAGAGGGATGTCTGTATATAGGAGTGGTGTCTGTATATAGAGGGATGTCTGTATATAGGAGTGGTGTCTGTATATAGAGGGATGTCTGTATATAGGAGTGGTGACTGTATATAGGGGGATGTCTGTATATAGGAGTGGTGTGTGTATATAGAGGGATGTCTGTTTATAGGAGAGATGTCTGTATATAGAGGGATGTCTGTATATAGGAGTGGTGTCTGTATATAGAGGGATGTCTGTATATAGGAGTGGTGTCTGTATATAGGGGGATATCTGTATATAGGAGTGGTGTCTGTATATAGGAGAGATGTCTGAATATAGGAGATATGTCTGTATATAGAGGGATGTCTGTATATAGGAGTGGTGTCTGTATATAGAGGGATGTCTGTATATAGGAGTGGTGTCTGTATAGAGAGGGATGTCTGTATATAGGAGTGGTGTCTGTATATAGAGGGATGTCTGTATATAGGAGTGGTGTCTGTATATAGAGGGATGTCTGTATATAGGAGTGGTGTCTGTATATAGAGGGATGTCTGTATATAGGAGTGGTGTCTGTATATAGAGGGATGTCTGTATATAGGAGTGGTGTCTGTATATAGATGGATGTCTGTATATAGGAGTGGTGTCTGTATATAGAGGGATGTCTGTATATAGGAGTGGTGTCTGTATATAGAGGGATGTCTGTATATAGGAGTGGTGTCTGTATATAGGAGAGATGTCTGTATATAGAGGGATGTCTGTATATAGGAGTGGTGTCTGTATATAGAGGGATGTCTGTATATAGGAGTGGTGTCTGTATATAGAGGGATGTCTGTATATAGGAGAGATGTCTGTATATAGGGGGATGTCTGTATATAGGAGAGATGTCTGTATATAGAGGGATGTCTGTGTATAGAAGTGGTGTCTGTATATAGGGGGATGTCTGTATAAAGGAGTGGTGTCTGTATATAGGGGGATGTCTGTATATAGGAGTGGTGTCTATATAGGGGGATGTCTGAATATAGGAGTGGTGTCTGTATATAGGGGGATGTCTGTATATAGGAGTGGTGTCTGTATATAGAGGGATGTCTGTATATAGGAGAGGTGCCTGTATATAGGGGTATGTCTGTATATAGGAGTGGTATCTGTATATAGAGGGATCTCTGTATATGGTAGTGGTGTCTGTATATAGAGGGATGTCTGTATGTAGGAGTGGTGTCTGTATATAGAGGGATGTCTGTATATAGGAGTGGTGTCTGTATATAGAGGGATGTGTGTATATAGGAGTGGTGTCTGTATATAGAGGGATGTCTGTATATAGAAGTGGTGTCTGTATATAGAGGGATGTCTGTATATAGGAGTGGTGTCTGTATATAGGGGGATGTATGTATATAGGAGTGGTGTTTGTATATAGAGGGATTTCTGTTTATGGGAGAGATGTCTGTATATAGAGGGATGTCTGTATATAGGAGTGGTGTCTGTATATAGGAGAGATGTCTGTATATAGAGGGATGTCTGTATATAGGAGTGGTGTCTGTATATAGAGGGATGTCTGTATATAGGAGTGGTGTCTGTATACAGAGGGATGTCTGTATATAGGAGTGGTGTCTGTATATAGAGGGATGTCTGTATATAGGAGTGGTGTCTGTATATAGAGGGATGTCTGTATATAGGAGTGGTGTCTGTATATAGAGGGATGTCTGTATTTAGGAATGGTGTCTGTATATAGAGGAATGTCCGTATATAGGAGAGATGTTTGTATATAGGGGGATGTCTGTATATATCAGAGATGTCTGTATATAGGGGGATGTCTTTATATAGAAGTGGTGTCTGTATATAGGGGGATGTCTGTATAAAGGAGTGGTGTCTGTATATAGGGGGATGTCTGTATATAGGAGTGGTGTCTGTATACAGAGGGATGTCTGTATATAGGAGTGGTGTCTGTATATAGGGGGATGTCTGTATATAGGAGTGGTGTCTGTATATAGGGGGATATCTGTATATAGGAGTGGTGTCTGTATATTGAGGGATGTCTGTATATAGGAGAGATGTCTGTATATAGGGGGATGTCTGTATATAGGAGTGGTGTCTGTATATAGGGGGATATCTGTATATAGGAGTGGTGTCTGTATATAGAGGGATGTCTGTATATAGGAGTGGTGTCTGTATATAGGGGGATATCTGTATATAGGAGTGGTGTCTGTATATAGGAGAGATGTCTGAATATAGGAGATATGTCTGTATATAGAGGGATGTCTGTATATAGGAGTGGTGTCTGTATATAGAGGGATGTCTGTAGATAGGAGTGATGTCTGTATATAGAGGGATATCTGTATATAGGAGTGGTGTCTGTATATAGAGGGATGTCTGTATATAGGAGTGGTGTCTGTATATAGAGGGATGTCTGTATATAGGAGTGGTGTCTGTATATAGAGGGATGTCTGTATATAGGAGAGATGTCTGTATATAGTGGGATGTCTGTATATAGGAGAGATGTCGGTATATAGGGGGATGTCTGTATATAGAAGTGGTGTCTGTATATAGGGGGATGTCTGTATAAAGGAGTGGTGTCTGTATATAGAGGGATGTCTGTATATAGGAGTGGTGTCTCTATATAGGGGGATGTCTGTATATAGTAGAGATGTCTGTATATAGGGGAATGTCTGTATATAGGAGTGGTGTCTCTATATAGGGGGATGTCTGAATATAGGAGTGGTGTCTGTATATAGGGGGATGTCTGTATATAGGAGTGGTGTCTGTATATAGAGGGAAGTCTGTATATAGGAGAGGTGCCTGCATATAGGAGTGGTGTCTGTATATAGGAGTGGTGTCTGTATATAGAGGGATGTCTTTATATAGAAGTGGTGTCTGTATATAGGGGGATGTCTGTATATAGGAGTGGTGTCTGTATATAGGGGGATGTCTGTATATAGGAGAGATGTCTGTATAAGGGAGAGATGTCTGTATATAGAGGGATGTCTGTATATAGGAGAGATGTCTGTATATAGGAGTGGTGTCTGTATATAGGGGGATGTCTGTATATAGTGGGATGTCTGTATATACTAGTGGTGTCTGTATATAGAAGGATGTCTGTATATAGGAGTGGTGTCTGTATATAGAGGGATGTCTGTATATAGGAGTGGTGTCTGTATATAGAGGGATGTCTGTATATAGGAGTGGTGTCTGTATATAGGGGGATGTCTGTATATAGGAGTGGTGTCTGTATATAGAGGGATGTCTGTATATAGGAGAGATGTCTGTATATAGAGGGATGTCTGTATATAGGAGTGGTGTCTGTATATAGAGGGATGTCTGTATATAGGAGTGGTGTCTGTATACAGAGGAATGTCTGTATATAGGAGTGGTGTCTGTATATAGAGGGATGTCTGTATATAGGAGTGGTGTCTGTATATAGAGGGATGTCTGTATATAGGAGTGGTGTCTGTATATAGAGGGATGTCTGTATATAGGAGTGGTGTCTGTATATAGAGGGATGTCTGTATATAGGAGTGGTGTCTGTATACAGAGGGATGTCTGTATATAGGAGTGGTGTCTGTATATAGGGGGATGTCTGTATATAGGAGTGGTGTCTGTATATAGAGGGATGTCTGTATATAGGAGTGGTGTCTGTATATAGAGGGATGTCTGTATTTAGGAATGGTGTCTGTATATAGAGGAATGTCCGTATATAGGAGAGATGTCTGTATATAGGGGGATGTCTGTATATATCAGAGATGTCTGTATATAGGGGGATGTGTTATGACCCCAATGGCGAGGGTCTCAGAGATATCAGCAGTCTGCGAAGTACAAAAATCCAGCTCATAGGGCAGTGGTAACTGGGTTGACCATATATCTACTCCTAACGCCAACACTAGAAGTAGCCGGGGAACATGCCTACGTTGGTCGCTAGATGTCTCGCGCCAGCCGGAGAGCTAACTACCCCTAGAAGAGGAAAACAAAGACCTCTCTTGCCTCCAGAGAAAAGACCCCAAAAGTTGGATACAAGCCCCCCACAAATAATAACGGTGAGGTAAGAGGAAATGACAAACACAGAGATGAACTAGGTTTAGCAAAGAGAGGCCCACTTACTAATAGCAGAATGTAGTAAGATAACTTATATGGTCAACAAAAACCCTATCACAAACCACACTGGAGATTCAAGAACCCCCGAACCGTCTAACGGCCCAGGGGGAGAACTCCAGCCTCCCTAGAGCTTCCAGCAAGGATAGGATACAGATTATGTACAAGCTGGACAAAAATGCAAACAAAAACAAATAGCAAAAAGCAAGAGAGCAGACTTAGCTTAATCACGCAGGAACCAGGATCAGTAGACAAGAGCACTAAAGATTAGCTCTGATATCAACGTTGCCAGGCATTGAACTGAAGGTCCAGGGAGCTTATATAGCAACACCCCTGACCTAACGACCCAGGTGAGCATACAAGGGATGAATGACATACCCAGAGTCAAATCACTAGTAGCCACTAGAGGGAGCCAAAAGGTAAATTCACAACAGTACCCCCCCCTTAGTGAGGGGTCACCGAACCCTCAACGTCTTGTCACCAGGGCGATCAGGATGAGCGGCGTGAAAGGCACGAACTAAATCGGCCGCATGCACATCAGAGGCGACCACCCAGGAATTATCCTCCTGACCATAGCCCTTCCACTTGACCAGGTACTGAAGCCTCCGCCTGGAGAGACGAGAATCTAAGATCTTCTCCACCACGTACTCCAACTCGCCCTCAACCAACACCGGAGCAGGAGGCTCAGCAGAAGGAACCACAGGCACAACGTACCGCCGCAACAAGGACCTATGAAATACGTTGTGAATGGCAAACGACACCGGAAGATCCAGGCGAAAGGATACAGGATTAAGGATCTCCAATATCTTGTAAGGACCAATGAATCGAGGCTTAAATTTGGGAGAGGAGACATTCATAGGAACAAATCGAGAAGACAGCCATACCAAATCCCCAACACGAAGTCGGGGACCCACACCGCGGCTGCGGTTGGCAAAACGCTGAGCCTTCTCCTGTGACAACTTCAAGTTGTCCACCACATGATTCCAGATCCGCTGCAACCTATCCACCACAGAATCCACTCCAGGACAGTCAGAAGGCTCCACATGTCCCGAGGAAAAACGAGGATGGAAACCGGAGTTGCAGAAAAATGGCGAAACCAAGGTGGCAGAACTAGCCCCATTATTAAGGGCAAATTCAGCCAACGGCAAGAAGGTCACCCAATCATCCTGATCAGAAGAGACAAAACACCTCAAATAAGCCTCCAGAGTCTGATTAGTTCGCTCCGTTTGTCCGTTAGTCTGGGGATGGAAAGCGGACGAAAACGACAAATCAATGCCCATCCTACCACAAAAGGATCGCCAGAACCTGGAAACAAACTGGGATCCTCTGTCCGACACAATATTCTCAGGAATGCCGTGCAAACGAACCACGTTCTGGAAGAACACAGGAACCAGATCAGAAGAGGAAGGCAGCTCAGGCAAAGGAACCAGATGGGCCATCTTGGAGAAACGATCACATATCACCCAGATGACAGACATGCCCTGAGACACCGGAAGATCCGAAATGAAATCCATAGAGATGTGTGTCCAAGGTCTCTTCGGGACAGGCAAGGGCAAGAGCAACCCGCTGGCACGAGAACAGCAAGGCTTAGCTCGAGCACAAGTACCACAGGACTGCACAAATGACCGCACATCCCTTGACAAGGAAGGCCACCAAAAGGACCTGGCCACCAGATCTCTGGTGCCAAAAATTCCCGGGTGCCCTGCCAACACTGAGGAATGAACCTCAGAAATGACTCTGCTGGTCCATTTAGCAGACACAAACAATCTGTCAGGTGGACAAGAGTCAGGCCTACCAGCCTGAAATCTCTGCAACACACGTAGCAGATCTGGAGAAATAGCAGACAAGATAACTCCTTCCTTAAGAATACCCACAGGTTCAGCGACTCCAGGAGCATCAGGCACAAAGCTCCTAGACAGAGCATCGGCCTTCACATTCTTAGAACCTGGTAAATACGAGACCACAAAGTCAAAACGGGAGAAAAACAATGACCAGCGGGCCTGTCTAGGATTCAGGCGTTTAGCAGACTCGAGATACATCAGATTTTTGTGATCAGTCAAGACCACCACACGATGCTTAGCACCCTCGAGCCAATGACGCCACTCCTCAAATGCCCACTTCATGGCCAACAACTCCCGATTGCCCACATCATAATTTCGCTCTGCCGGCGAAAACTTCCTAGAGAAGAAGGCACAAGGTCTCATAGTAGAGCAACCAGGGCCTCTCTGCGACAAAACGGCCCCTGCCCCAATCTCCGAAGCATCCACCTCAACCTGAAAGGGAAGTGAGACGTCAGGCTGGCACAAAACAGGCGCCGAAGTAAACCGGCGTTTCAACTCCTGGAAAGCCTCCACGGCAGCAGGAGCCCAGTTAGCTACATCAGAGCCTTTCTTGGTCATATCCGTCAGCGGTTTAACAACGCTAGAGAAATTTGCGATAAAACGACGGTAGAAGTTAGCAAAACCCAAGAATTTCTGAAGACTCTTAACTGACGAGGGTTGAGTCCAATCATGAATAGCTCGGACCTTGACTGGATCCATCTCCACAGCAGAAGGGGAAAAAATGAACCCCAAAAAGGGAACCTTCTGTACACCAAAGAGACACTTTGAGCCTTTTACAAACAAAGAATTTTCACGCAAAATCTCAAAAACCATCCTGACCTGCTCCACATGCGAGTCCCAATCATCAGAAAAAAACAGAATATCATCCAGATAAACAATCAAAAATTTATCCAGATATTTCCGGAAAATGTCATGCATGAAGGACTGAAAAACTGAAGGTGCATTAGAGAGCCCAAATGGCATCACCAAGTACTCAAAATGACCTTCGGGCGTATTGAATGCGGTTTTCCATTCATCGCCCTGCCTAATGCCCACAAGGTTGTACGCACCACGAAGGTCTATCTTGGTGAACCACTTGGCACCTTTAATCCGGGCAAACAAATCTGACAACAGCGGCAAAGGATACTGAAATTTGCCAGTGATCTTATTTAAAAGCCGATAGTCAATACAAGGCCTCAAAGATCCGTCCTTTTTGGCCACAAAAAAGAATCCCGCACCAAGAGGGGAAGAAGAAGGACGGATATGCCCCTTCTCAAGAGACTCCTTGATATATGAACGCATCGCGGTATGTTCAGGTACCGACAGATTAAACAGTCTCCCCTTAGGAAACTTACTGCCAGGAATCAAATCTATTGCACAGTCACATTCCCTATGAGGAGGCAGTGCACTGGACTTAGACTCGCTGAAGACATCCTGATAATCAGACAAATACGCCGGAACTTCCGAAGGCGTAGAAGAAGCAATAGACAAGGGCAGGGAATCTCCATGAATTCCATGGCAGCCCCAACTTGACACTGACATAGCCTTCCAGTCCAAGACTGGATTATGGGTCTGTAACCATGGCAAACCCAAAACAACCAAATCATGCATTTTATGCAGAACAAGAAAACGTATTACCTCCCGATGTTCGGGAGTCATGCACATGGTAACCTGTGTCCAAAACTGCGGTTTATTTTTTGCCAATGGCGTAGAATCAATACCCCTAAGAGGGATAGGATTCTCCAATGGCTCAAGAACAAATCCGCAGCGCTTGGCAAATGACAGATCCATAAGGCTCAGGGCAGCACCTGAGTCCACAAACGCCATGACAGGATACGATGACAGTGAGCAAATCAAAGTTACAGATAGAATAAATTTAGGTTGCAAATTACCAATGGTGACCGGACTAACAACCTTAGTAAGACGTTTAGAGCATGCTGAGATAACATGTGTAGAATCACCACAGTAGTAACACAAGCCATTCTGGCGTCTATGAATTTTCCGCTCATTTCTAGTCAGGATTCTATCACATTGCATTAAATCAGGTGCCTGTTCAGACAACACCATGAGGGACTTTGCGGTTTTGCGCTCCCGCAACCGCCGGTCGATTTGAATAGCCAGGGCCATAGAATCATTCAGACTTGTGGGAATGGGAAAACCCACCATCACATTCTTAATGGCTTCAGAAAGGCCATTTCTAAAATTTGCAGCCAATGCACACTCGTTCCACTGGGTCAGCACGGACCATTTCCGAAATTTTTGGCAATACACTTCAGCCTCGTCCTGGCCCTGAGACATAGCCAGCAAGGCTTTTTCTGCCTGAATCTCAAGATTGGGTTCCTCATAAAGCAAACCGAGCGCCAGAAAAAACGCATCAATGTTAGCCAATGCCGGATCTCCTGGCGCCAGCGAGAAGGCCCAATCCTGAGGGTCGCCCCGTAAAAAAGAAATAACAATTTTTACTTGCTGAGCGGAGTCTCCAGATGAACAGGGTCTCAGAGACAAAAACAATTTACAATTATTCCTGAAATTTCTAAATTCAAATCGGTCTCCGGAAAACAGTTCAGGAATCGGTATCTTAGGTTCTGACATAGGATTTCTGGTAACATAATCTTGTATGCCCTGCACACGAGCAGCAAGCTGGTCCACACTTGTAATCAAGGTCTGAACATTCATGTCTGCAGCAAACACAAGCCACTCAGAGGTAAAGGGGAAAAGAAAAAAAAAAATGAGAGCGAGAAAAAAAAACTCAGAATTTTCTTTCTTATAATCCCGCTTCTGCAATGCATTTAACATTTAATACCGGCCTGGCAAACTGTTATGACCCCAATGGCGAGGGTCTCAGAGATATCAGCAGTCTGCGAAGTACAAAAATCCAGCTCATAGGGCAGTGGTAACTGGGTTGACCATATATCTACTCCTAACGCCAACACTAGAAGTAGCCGGGGAACATGCCTACGTTGGTCGCTAGATGTCTCGCGCCAGCCGGAGAGCTAACTACCCCTAGAAGAGGAAAACAAAGACCTCTCTTGCCTCCAGAGAAAAGACCCCAAAAGTTGGATACAAGCCCCCCACAAATAATAACGGTGAGGTAAGAGGAAATGACAAACACAGAGATGAACTAGGTTTAGCAAAGAGAGGCCCACTTACTAATAGCAGAATGTAGTAAGATAACTTATATGGTCAACAAAAACCCTATCACAAACCACACTGGAGATTCAAGAACCCCCGAACCGTCTAACGTCCCGGGGGGAGAACTCCAGCCTCCCTAGAGCTTCCAGCAAGGATAGGATACAGATTATGTACAAGCTGGACAAAAATGCAAACAAAAACAAATAGCAAAAAGCAAGAGAGCAGACTTAGCTTAATCACGCAGGAACAGTAGAAAAGAGCACTAAAGATTAGCTCTGATATCAACGTTGCCAGGCATTGAACTGAAGGTCCAGGGAGCTTATATAGCAACACCCCTGACCTAACGACCCAGGTGAGCATACAAGGGATGAATGACATACCCAGAGTCAAATCACTAGTAGCCACTAGAGGGAGCCAAAAGGTAAATTCACAACAGGGATGTCTGTATATAGAAGTGGTGTCTGTATATAGGGGGATGTCTGTATAAAGGAGTGGTGTCTGTTTATAGGGGGATGTCTGTATATAGGAGTGGTGTCTGTATACAGAGGGATGTCTGTATATAGGAGTGGTGTCTGTACATAGGGGGATGTCTGTATATAGGAGTGGTGTCTGTATATAGGGGGATATCTGTATATAGGAGTGGTGTCTGTATATTGAGGGATGTCTGTATATAGGAGAGATGTCTGTATATAGGGGGATGTCTGTATATAGGAGTGGTGTCTGTATATAGGGGGATATCTGTATATAGGAGTGGTGTCTGTATATAGAGGGATGTCTGTATATAGGAGTGGTGTCTGTATATAGAGGGATGTCTGTATATAGGAGTGGTGACTGTATATAGGGGGATGTCTGTATATAGGAGTGGTGTCTGTATATAGAGGGATGTCTGTTTATAGGAGAGATGTCTGTATATAGAGGGATGTCTGTATATAGGAGTGGTGTCTGTATATAGAGGGATGTCTGTATATAGGAGTGGTGTCTGTATATAGGGGGATATCTGTATATAGGAGTCGTGTCTGTATATAGGAGAGATGTCTGAATATAGGAGATATGTCTGTATATACAGGGATGTCTGTATATAGGAGTGGTGTCTGTATATAGAGGGATGTCTGTATATAGGAGTGGTGTCTGTATATAGAGGGATGTCTGTATATAGGAGTGGTGTCTGTATATAGAGGGATGTCTGTATATAGGAGTGGTGTCTGTATATAGAGGGATGTCTGTATATAGGAGTGGTGTCTGTATATAGAGGGATGTCTGTATATAGGAGTGGTGTCTGTATATAGAGGGATGTCTGTATATAGGAGTGGTGTCTTTATATAGAGGGATGTCTGTATATAGGAGTGGTGTCTGTATATAGGGGGATGTCTGTATATAGGAGTGGTGTCTGTATATAGAGGGATGTCTGTTTATAGGAGAGATGTCTGTATATAGAGGGATGTCTGTATATAGGAGTGGTGTCTGTATATAGGAGAGATGTCTGTATATAGAGGGATGTCTATATATAGGAGTGGTGTCTGTATATAGAGGGATGTCTGTATATAGGAGTGGTGTCTGTATATAGAGGGATGTCTGTATATAGGAGAGATGTCTGTATATAGGGGGATGTCTGTATATAGGAGAGATGTCTGTATATAGGGGGATGTCTGTATATAGAAGTGGTGTCTGTATATAGGGGGATGTCTGTATAAAGGAGTGGTGTCTGTATATAGAGGGATGTCTGTATATAGGAGTGGTGTCTCTATATAGGGGGATGTCTGTATATAGTAGAGATGTCTGTATATAGGGGGATGTCTGTATATAGGAGTGGTGTCTCTATATAGGGGGATGTCTGAATATAGGAGTGGTGTCTGTATATAGGGGGATGTCTGTATATAGGAGTGGTGTCTGTATATAGAGGGATGTCTGTATATAGGAGAGGTGCCGGCATATAGGAGTGGTGTCTGTATGTGCAAAAGTAAGTGCGCCCCGGCCCCGTGTGCAAAGTAAGTGCGCCCCTGGCCCCGTGTGCAAAAGTAAGTGCGCCCCCGGCCCCGTGTGCAAAAGTAAGTGCGCCCCCGGCCCCGTGTGCAAAAGTAAGTGCGCCCCCGGCCCCGTGTGCAAAAGTAAGTGCGCCCCCGGCCCCGGGTGTGGAAAAGTAAGTGCGCCCCGGTCCCGGGTGTGGAAAAGTAAGTGCTCCCCTGGTCCCGTGTGTGAAAAGTGCTGCTGTAAAGCTGGCAGCGCTGTTCAAGCACCATGTATTTCCTTCAGGAAATGCCCATCTAGTTATGGTGCTTGAACCTCCTAGGTTCAAGCAACATATTGTAATCCGATTTCTTATATTTTCTTATTATTATTATTCTTCTCCGCGTTTTCCGCAATTAATGCGGCCCGAACCGCTAGGCGCAGATACCCCGTTCAGGTGGCGTTTCGAAGCCCTCGTTGGGGACAGGTGTGCTATGACTTTTATAGTCGATCCGATATGTAGTTTTTTTTAAAAATCGCATTTAAAAAAAAAAAATTCCCATAGGAAATAATGGCGAACTTTCCATTACACCCAACTTGACCTTCCAAAGATGGCAGCTATGCAAATGTACGGTGTCCATTTTAGGACATGATCATTTTCAAAGTCAAACATCAGAATAAAGTGAGTATGACACCCTCTCGTCCCGTGTGCAAAAGTAAGTGCGCCCCCGGCCCCGTGTGCAAAAGTAAGTGCGCCCCCGGCCCCGTGTGCAAAAGTAAGTGCGCCCCCGGCCCCGTGTGCAAAAGTAAGTGCGACCCGGCCCCGTGTGCAAAGTAAGTGCGCCCCTGGCCCCGTGTGCAAAAGTAAGTGCGCCCCCGGCCCCGTGTGCAAAAGTAAGTGCGCCCCCGGCCCGGTGTGCAAAGGTAAGTGCGCCCCCGGCCCCGTGTGCAAAATTAAGTGCGCCCCCGGCCCCGTGTGCAAAATTAAGTGCGCCCCCGGCCCCGTGTGCAAAAGTAAGTGCGCCCCCGGCCCCGTGTGCAAAAGTAAGTGCGCCCCCGGCCCCGTGTGCAAAAGTAAGTGCGCCCCCGGCCCCGTGTGCAAAAGTAAGTGCGCCCCCGGCCCCGTGTGCAAAAGTAAGTGCGCCCCCGGCCCCGTGTGCAAAAGTAAGTGCGCCCCCGGCCCCGTGTGCAAAAGTAAGTGCGCCCCCGGCCCCGTGTGGAAAAGTAAGTGCTCCCCTGGTCCCGGGTGTGGAAAAGTAAGTGGCCCCCCTGGTCCCGTGTGTGAAAAGTGCTGCTGTAAAGCTGGCAGCGCTGTTCAAGCACCATGTATTTCCTTCAGGAAATGCCCATCTAGTTATTATGGTGCTTGAACCCTCCTAGGTTCAAGCAACATATTGTAATCCGATTTCTTATATTTATGGTGCTTGAACCTCCTAGGTTCAAGCAACATATTGTAATCCGATTTCTTATATTTTATTATTATTATGGTGCTTGAACCTCCTAGGTTCAAGCAACATATTGTAATCCGATTTCTTATATTTTCTTCTTACTATTATTCTTCTCCGCGTTTTCCGCAATTAATGCGGCCCGAACCGCTCGGCGCAGAGACCCCGTTCAGACGGCGTTTCAAAGGCCTCGGTGGGGACAGGTGTGCTATGACTTTTATAGTCGATCCGATATGTAGATTTTATTTAAATCGCATTTAAAAAAAAAAAAATTCCCATAGGAAATAATGGCGAACTTTCCATTACCCCCAACTTGACCTTCCAAAGATGGCAGCTATGCAAATGTACGGTGTCCATTTTAGGACATGATCATTTATCACAGTCAAACATCAGAATAAAGTGACTATGACACCCTCTCGTCCCGTGTGTGAAAAGTAAGTGCCCCCCCGGCCCCGTGTGTGAAAAGTAAGTGCCCCCCCGGCCCCGTGTGTGAAAAGTAAGTGCCCCCTCGGCCCCGCCCACCAAATCGGAGGCCGAGAGGCCCCGCCCACCAAATCGGAGGCCGATGGGCCCCGCCCACCAAATCGGAGGCTGATGGGCCCCGCCCACCAAATCGGAGACCGAGGGTCCCCGCCCACCAAATCGGAGGCCGAGGGGCCCCGCCCACCAAATCGGAAGCCGAGGGTCCCCGCCCACCAAATCGGAGGCCGAGGGTCCCCGCCCACCAAATCGGAGGCCGAGGGGCCCCACCCACCAAATCGGAGGCCGAGGGGCCCCGCCTACCAAATCGGAGGCCGAGGGGCCCCACCTACCAAATCGGAGGCCGAGGGTCCCCGTCCACCAAATCGGAGGCCGAGGGTCCCCGTCCACCAAATCGGAGGCCGAGGGGCCCCGCCCACCAAATCGGAGGCCGGAGGTCCCCGCCCACCAAATCGGAGGCCGAGGGGCCCCGTCCACCACATCGGAGGCCGAGGGGCCCCGCCCACCAAATCGGAGGCCGAGGGGCCCCGCCCACCAAATTGGAGGCCGAGGGGCCCCGCCCACCAAATCGGAGGCCGAGGGGCCCCACCCACCAAATCAGAGGCCGAGGGGCCCCGCCCACCAAATCGGAGGCCGAGGGGCCCCACCCACCAAATCTGAGGCCGAGGGGCCCCACCCACCAAATCGGAGGCCGAGGGGCCCCGCCCACCAAATCGGAGGCCGAGGGGCCCCGCCCACCAAATCGGAGGCCGAGGGGACCCGCCAACCAAATCGGAGGCCGAGGAGCCCCGCCCACCAAATCGAAGGCCGAGCGGCCCAGCCCAACAAAGCAGAGGCCGAGGGGCCCCGCCCACCAAATCGGATTCCGAGGGGCTCCGCCCACCAAATCGGAGGCCGAGGGTCCCCGCCCACCAAATCGGAGGCAGAGGGTCCCCGCCCACCAAATCGGAGGCCGAGGGTCCCCACCCACCAAATCGGAGGCCGAGGGTCCCCGCCCACCAAATCGGAAGCCGAGGGTCCCCGCCCACCAAATCGGAGGCCGAGGGTCCCCGCCCACCAAATCGGAGGCCGAGGGGCCCCACCCACCAAATCAGAGGCCGAGGGTCCCCGCCCACCAAATCGGAGGCCGAGGGGCCCCGCCCACCAAATCGGAAGCCGAGGGTCCCCGCCCACCAAATCGGAGGCCGAGGGTCCCCGCCCACCAAATCGGAGGCCGAGGGGCCACCGCCCACCAAATCGAAGGCCGATGGGCCCCGCCCACCAAATCGGAGGCCGAGGGTCCCCGCCCACCAAATCGGAGGCCGAGGGGCCCCGCCCACCAAATCGGAAGCCGAGGGTCCCCGCCCACCAAATCGGAGGCCGAGGGTCCCCGCCCACCAAATCGGAGGCCGAGGGGCCCCACCCACCAAATCGGAGGCCGATGGGCCCCGCCCACCAAATCGGAGGCCGAGGGTCCCCTCCCACCAAATCGGAGACCGAGGGTCCCCGCCCACCAAATCGGAGGCCGAGGGGCCCCGCCTACCAAATCGGAGGCCGAGGGGCCCCACCTACCAAATCGGAGGCCGAGGGTCCCCGTCCACCAAATCGGAGGCCGAGGGTCCCCGTCCACCAAATCGGAGGCCGAGGGGCCCCGCCCACCAAATCGGAGGCCGGAGGTCCCCGCCTACCAAATCGGAGGCCGAGGGGCCCCGTCCACCACATCGGAGGCCGAGGGGCCCCGCCCACCAAATCGGAGGCCGAGGGGCCCCGCCCACCAAATCGGAGGCCGAGGGGCCCCGCCCACCAAATCGGAGGCCGAGGGGCCCCACCCACCAAATCAGAGGCCGAGGGGCCCCGCCCACCAAATCGGAGGCCGAGGGGCCCCGCCCACCAAATCTGAGGCCGAGGGGCCCCACCCACCAAATCGGAGGCCGAGGGGCCCCGCCCACCAAATCGGAGGCCGAGGGGCCCCGCCCACCAAATCGGAGGCCGAGGGGACCCGCCAACCAAATCGGAGGCCGAGGAGCCCCACCCACCAAATCGAAGGCCGAGCGGCCCAGCCCACCAAAGCAGAGGCCGAGGGGCCCCGCCCACCAAATCGGATTCCGAGGGGCTCCGCCCACCAAATCGGAGGCCGAGGGTCCCCGCCCACCAAATCGGAGGCAGAGGGTCCCCGCCCACCAAATCGGAGGCCGAGGGTCCCCTCCCACCAAATCGGAGGCCGAAGGTCCCCGCCCGCCAAATCGGACCCAGAGTGGTGCCGCCCGCCAAATCGGACCCAGAGTGGCACCGCCCGCCAAATCGGACCCGGAGTGGCGCCGCCTGCCAAATCGGACCCGGAGTGGCCCCGCCTGCCAAATCGGACCCAGAGTAACGCCGCCTGCCAAATTGGACCCAGAGTCGCGCCGCCCACCAAATCGGACCCAGAGTGGCGCCCCCTGCCAAATCGGACCCAGAGTGGCGCCGAACGCCAAATCGGACCCAGAGTGGCGCCACCCACCAAATCGGACCCAGAGTGGTGCCGCCCGCCAAATCGGACCCAGAGTGACCCGGGCCACCAACTCGGACCCAGAGTGACCCGGGCCACCAAATCGGACCCAGAGTGACCCGGGCCACCAAATCGGACCCAGAGTGACCCGGGCCACCAAATCGGACCCAGAGTGACCCGGGCCACCAAATCGGACCCAGAGTGACCCGGGCCACCAAATCGGACCCAGAGTGACCCGGGCCACCAAATCGGACCCCGAGTGACCCGGGCCACCAAATCGGACCCAGAGTGACCCGGGCCACCAAATCGGACCCAGAGTGGCGCCGCCCACCAAATCGGACCCAGAGTGACCCGGGCCACCAAATCGGACCCAGAGTGACCCGGGCCACCAAATCGGACCCAGAGTGGCGCCGCCCGCCAAATCGGACCCAGTGTGGCGCCGCCCGCCAAATCGGACCCAGAGTGGCGCCGCCCGCCAAATCGGACCCAGAGTGGCGCCGCCCACCAAATCGGACCCAGTGTGGCGCCACCCGCCAAATCGGACCCGGAGTGGCGCCGCCCGCCAAATCGGACCTGGAGTGGCGCCGCCCGCCAAATCGGATCCGGAGTGGCGCCGCCCGCCAAATCGGACCCGGAGTGGCGCCGCCCCCCAAATCGGACCCGGAGTGGCGCCGCCCGCCAAATCGGACCCGGAGTGGCGCCGCTCGCCAAATCGGACCCGGAGTGGCGCCGCCCGCCAAATCGGACCCGGAGTGGCCCGGGCCACCAAATCGGACCCAGAGTGACCCGGGCCACCAAATCGGACCCAGAGTGACCCGGGCCACCAAATCGGACCCAGAGTGACCCCGGCCACCAAATCGGACCCAAAGTGACCCGGGCCACCAAATCGGACCCAGAGTGACCCGGCCCACCAAATCGGACCCAGAGTGACCCGGGCCACCAAATCGGACCCAGAGTGACCCGGGCCACCAAATCGGACCCAGAGTGACCCGGGGCACCAAATCGGACCCAGAGTGACCTGGGCCACCAAATCGGACCCAGAGTGGCGCCGCCCGCCAAATCGGACCCAGAGTGACCCGGGCCACCAAATCGGACCCAGAGTGACCCGGGCCACCAAATCGGACCCAGAGTGGCGCCGCCCGCCAAATCGGACCCAGTGTGGCGCCGCCCGCCAAATCGGACCCGGAGTGGCGCCGCCCGCCAAATCGGACCCAGAGTGGCTACAACTACCAAAACAGCGCCTGAGGGGCACCCAAGTGTGAAAGTCTTGCTGGGGCAACCCGGGCACCATTCCAAAGCACTATCTGTAGTTCCTTCAGGAAATACCCATCTAGTTCTTATTATTATTCAGTCCGCACGTAATGCGGCCCGAACCGCTTCACTCACAGACTCCAGTGAGGTGTCATTTCGAAGCCAGCGTCCCCAAGAGGTGTGCTAAGTATTTTTCGTATCGATCGGATTTGTAGTTTTGGTGCAATTTGCGTTTGAAAATGTTTTTTCCCCTCATTGTAATGCATTTCAATAGGGAAATTTTCCCATAGGTTATAATGGCCGGGTTTCTGAGGCAATTTGAAATGTACCTGCCACTTGCCACCTGGCTGATTAGCTCATTGATATGCGCAGTCAGGCCCAGTTACTATGCCAACGCCTGCGAACTGTACATGACCACACCAGCACAGTTTTGCCAGATAATATCAGCTCTTAAAGTGATAGCACAGCACAATTTCAAAGCACTATCTGTAGTCTTATTATAATTATTGCCCCGCTCACCAAATCGGACCCAGAGTGGCGCCGCCCGCCAAATCGGACCCAGAGTGGCGGCACGCCCGCCAAATCGGACCCAGAGTGGCGCCGCCCGCCAAATCGGACCCAGAGTGGCGCCACCCGCCAAATCGGACCCAGAGTGGCGCCGCCCGCCAAATCGGACCCAGAGTGGCGCCGCCCGCCAAATCGGACCCAGAGTGGCGCCGCCCCCCAAATCGGACCCAGAGTGGCACCGCCCGCCAAATCGAACCCAGAGTGGCGCCGCCCGCCAAATCGGACCCAGAGTGGCGCCGCCCGCCAAATCGGACCAAGAGTGGCGCCGCCTGCCAAATCGGACCCAGAGTGGCCCGGCCCACCAAATCGGACCCAGAGTGGCCCGGCCCACCAAATCGGACCCACAGTGGCCCGACCCACCAAATCGAACCCAGAGTGACCCAGCCCACCAAACCGGACCCAGAGTGACCTGGGCCACCAAATCGGACCCAGAGTGACCCGGCCCACCAAATCGGACCCAGAGTGACCCGGCCCACCAAATCGGACCCAGAGTGACCCGGCCCACCAAATCGGACCCAGAGTGACCCGGGCCACCAAATCGGACCCAGAGTGGCCCGGGCCACCAAATCGGACCCAGAGTGGCCCGGCCCACCAAATCGGACCCAGAGTGACCCGGCCCACCAAATCGGACCCAGAGTGACCCGGCCCACCAAATCGGACCCAGAATGACCCGGCCCACGAAATCGGATCCAGAGTGACCCGGCCCGCCAAATCGGACCCAGAGTGACCCGGGCCGCCAAATCGGACCCAGAGTGACCCGGGCCGCCAAATCGGACCCAGAGTGACCCGGCCCGCCAAATCGGACCCAGAGTGGCGCCGCCCGCCAAATCGAATCCAGAGTGGCGCCGCCCGCCAAATCGGACCCAGAGTGACGCCGCCCGCCAAATCAAACCCAGAGTGGCGCCGCCCGCCAAATCGGACCCAGAGTGGTGCTGCCCGCCAAATCGGTCCCAGAGTGACCCCGCCCACCAAATTGGTCCCAGAGTGACCCCGCCCACCAAATCGGACCCAGAGTGACCCCGCCCACCAAATCGGACCCAGACTGGCCTCACCCCTTTAGGGGCTACAACTACCAAGCCAGCGCCTGAGGGGCACCCAAGTGTGAAAGTCTTGCAGGGGCAGCCCGGGCACCATTCCAAAGCACTATCTGTAGTTCCTTCAGGAAATACCCATCTAGTTATTATTCAGTCCGCACGTAATGCAGCCCGAACCGCTTCACTCACAGACTCCAGTGAGGTGTCATTTCGAAGCCAGCGTCCCCAAGAGGTGTGCTAAGTATTTTTCGTGTCGATCGGATTTGTAGTTTTGGCGCAATGTGCGTTTGAAAAAAGTGTTTCAATGCATTTCAATAGGGAAATTTTCCCATACGTTTATAATGGGCCTGATTTCTGAGGCAATTTCTAAAAATAACCGCCAAGTGCCACCTGGCTGATTAGCTCATTGATATGCGCAGTCAGACTCAGTTACTATGCCAACGCCTACGAACTCCACCAAGACACAGTTTTGCCAGATAATATCAACTCTTAAAGTGACCCGCCCACCAAATCGGATCCCGAGGCGCGCAGCCCACCAAATCGGACCCCGAGTGGCCTCGCCCACCAAATCGGACCCAGAGTGGCCCCGCCCACCAAATCGGACCCGGAGTGGCGCCGCCCGCCAAATCGGACCCAGAGTGACTCCGCCCGCCAAATCGGACCCGGAGTAGCGCCGCCCACCAAATCGGACCCGGAGTGGCGCCGCCCGCCAAATTGGACCCGGAGTGGCGTCACCCGCCAAATCGGACCCGGAGTGGCGCCGCCCGCCAAATCGGACCCGGAGTGGCGCCGCCTGCCAAATCAGACCCGGAGTGGCGCCTCCCGCCAAATCGGACCCAGGGTGGCGCCGTCCGCCAAATCGGACCCAGGGTGGCGCCGCCCACCAAATCGGACCCAGGGTGGCGCCGCCCGCCAAATCGGACCCAGGGTGGCGCCGCCCGCCAAATCGGACCCGGAGTGGCGCCGCCCGCCAAATCGGACCCGGAGTGGCGCCGCTCACCAAATCGGACCCAGAGTGGCGCCGCCCGCCAAATTGGACCCGGAGTGGCGCCGCCTGCCAAATCGGACCCAGAGTGACCCCCGCCCACCAAATCTGACCCAGATTGACCCAACCCACCAAATCAGACCCAGAGTGACTCCGCCTACCAAATCGGACCGCCTGAGGGGCACCCAAGTGTGAAAGTCTTGCAGGGGCAGCCCTGGAACCATTCCAAAGCACTATCTGTAGTTCCTTTAGGAACTCTTTTATTTATAAAAAATACAAAACACAAACAAAAACAGAAATACACAACATATCTTACAAAAATAAAACCAGCATTTAAGAAGTCTTTTTTTCCCACGCCTCTTAGAGTCTCTTAACTTCGCAGCTTTAGGAAACCCCCAGCAGGAAAATCATCACATCCATTTTTCCTAACCAATAGACAAATATAAAGTAAAGAAAAGCTCATTCGCACATACACTCACACATACACTCACACTCCCCACTATTTAATTACATATATACATATAAAACTAGAAAAGAAAATCTGGCCCATGCTGCCCAAAAAATAAAAGAAAAGGCCAACCTAGCTATACAAACTTAACACTCTATAACAGTCTATAACACTCTAAACACAGCAAATTCTTTTTTTTTAATTTATTTATTTATTTTTATTTTTTATTTTTATTTTTTATTTATTTTATTTTTTTTTCCCCTCCACCCACACTGCCACCACGGGTCCATGCAAGTTCATGCCCTCTGAAAAATACACCACACTTTTTTCCCCCGGGTCCATGAAAGTTTCCATGCCCTTATATTGTTTCCAGGGTCCATATGCCCTTCTTTTTTATGCAACCCCCCAACAAACACCCCCCACCCAACCTAAACTACACCCCCCACAACATACTAACTATACATACCACAAGATAAAATACAGACATACAAAAATTTTATTTACAGATCATAACTTTACTAACACAACATCAAAATACCACAATACCAAAACAACAGCTTTTAACCTGTAAGGCCCAAGTTCGGCACCTTCAAGCCCGATATCCATTAATTCTACCAGAACAAAACAAAAAGGCTAAGCGTGCCACACATCAGCCTACCACCAAGGAATAGGAGTCTGAAGAGGCCCTGACCCTAACACCAACACAAACACCCTGTCCCTACTCAACTAAAACTGTCCCTCAAAAAGCTGACCCTAACTGTCCCTACATGCCCCTACCTATCCCTACTCTACCTAACTTAACAATACTAACTATCTACCTATCCCTAGACTGTCCCTCCCTGACCCTATCTATCCCTATATAACTGTCCCTCAACACCCCACACCACCTTATCTTTCCCTCTCCCAGTCACACAACCAATCTGTCCCTAGAGTAAGAAGAGGCCCTCTTCCCACCCAGCCTCCCAAAACCTAGGAAGCCCCTAATTACTCAACCAAGCTTTCCCTCGGGTACGTATTAAAAGGAGAGACCCCTCCAAAGCCAAGAGGCCCTCCTCGCACCCAGCCTCCCGAACTCCAAAGAGCGCACCTTACCCAGGTCACCCAAGATGTTACTAACCACCTCATCCCGGGGGAGGGTTTTATGCTGTATTGAAACTAGGCACCGTGCATTCCAGGTGTAGAACCTAACAACTACACTAACCAGGAATAAAGTGCCCCGATCTTGGCCACCAAGGGATCTGAATGCCCCATAAGCCCACTCCGGATAGGAAAGGGATGCCAGCCTAGGCCAGCCTATGGAAGCACCCACCCGGTTATAGACCCCTGCATTAAAGGGACACTGAAGGAGGAAGTGCTCCATGCTTTCCAGCATGTCGCCACACTCTTCACGGGGACAACCCCGATCATCAGAGTTCCTGTACTTCAGATTGTCCCTCACATACAGCCTCCCATGGAAGCAGCGCCAGGCCAAGTCCCAAAACTTCGAGGGGATCCGTGAAGAATTTAACAACCCGAGCCCCCCCTCCAGATCCCGGCCTGGGCAATCTCTGAGCACCAGGGGCTTCTGGAAAATGGGTCAACAGGACCCTACTGTCAAGGGATTTCCTCGACATGGTCCTGATTTCCCACATTCCCAGACCCCACCGGCGGATCACCTTCAGAGCCGGGGTAGCATAAGCCGGGAGATGTCCATGTGGTGTTCGTAGGTCCTTCACCTGCCCTCCTGTCTCCCATTCCTGGAAGAAAGGCCGAAACCATCCCCTGCAGGAGAATACCCATGGAGGAGCCCTCTCTGTCCAGAGGTTGGCAATGTTGGTCTTAAGAAAGGTGTTCACTAAGAACACCACTGGGTTGACCATACCCAACCCACCTAGTCTCCTCGTGCGGTACGTGACCTCCCTCTTGATTAGGTTAAGCCTGTTCCCCCATAACAGTTGGAAGAACAGGCTATAGACCCGCGTCCAGAGAGACTCTGGCAAGATGCAGACACTGCCCAAGTAAATTAACAAGGGAAGCAAATAACCCTTGGCCAAGCTGACCCTTTCCCTCAGGGTTAAAGACCAACCCTTCCACTGGTCCACCTTCTGGGCGGCAATCTTGAGCCTGCCTTCCCAATTTTGTTGGGGATAGTCCCCTGGGCCAAAATTGATGCCTAAAATCTTAGCGGAGGACTGGGGCCCTGGAAGGGTGTCCGGGAGATCAAAACTTGGATCTCCCCCTCCCAGCCAGAGACTCTCGCACTTTTCCCGTTTGATCATGGACCCGGATGCCTCCGAGTAGCGCACGACCTCAGACATGACCCAATCCGCCTCCTCTCTCGAGGATACAAAAAGGGAGACATCATCGGCGTACGCTACCACCCTCAGAGTGGCCCCCGGCTCCGCCCGGTCCATCCCGACTCCCACCAACGGTCCACGATCTACCCTCCTTAAGAAGGGATCGATCGCGAACACGTATAAAAGTGGGCTCAGAGGACAGCCCTGACGGACCCCGGAGCTCACCTCAAAAGAGTGACCAACCCAACCGTTCACGAGCGGGAAAGTCTCAGCCCCCTCATACAAGGTCTTTAACCAATTGACAAACCTCCCCGGCAGACCATACCTCAGAAGGACAGACCAGAGGTACTCATGATCCACCCGGTCAAAAGCCTTTGCCTGGTCTAAGGACAGCAAGTACCCCTTCCAGCGACCCGCAATGCCCTGCTCCACTGCCTCTCGGATACCGAGCACAGCAAGCACTAAAAGTACTGCGGCCTGGAACAGAACAGTGCTGAGCCCCCGAAAGGAGCCGGGGTGCAAACTTCACCAGCCGATTAAACAACACCTTTGCCAGAATCTTTCGGTCCGTATCGAGGAGCGCTATGGGACGCCAATTCTCGATACGGGACGAGTCCTTACCCTTTGACAAGATAATCAGGGCCGACTTCCTCATTGAACTGGGAAGAGCACCCGAGGAGAGGCACTCATTAAACACCTCAGTCAAGAGGGGGACCAAGGAGTCCCTAAAAGTCTTGTAAAACTCGGATGTTAAGCCATCCGGACCTGGCGATTTTTTGGGCCGGAGCCCATCAATGGCCAGTCTCACTTCCTCTTCCCTGATTACCTCGGCCAAAACATGAAGAGAGGGGTCATCTCCTGGCTCAGGAACAGTTTCAGCCAGGAAAGCCGACATCCCATCTCGATCCAGATCCCTCTTCCTCAAGAGGCGTGAGTAAAAGGACCTGACCACCTCCAGGATCCCTGATTTGGATCTGTTCAGGGAACCCGTACTATCGATCAGTCCTGTCACCACCTTACAATTCACTGACATCTTACAGTTTCTGTAAGGGTCGGGCGAGCGGTACTTCCCGAAGTCCCTCTCAAAAACTAAAGATGCGTGCCTATCGTACTGACACCCCTTGAGTAAAGATTTCACTCTGGAGATTTCCTCTCGGTCACCTCCAGTCGAGACGAGCTGCTCGAGTTTCCTCCTCAGGTCCTGATACAAGCGATGCCTGGTCAGGCTTCTGAGGCTCGAGAGCTGACGGAAGAACCCCGCCACCCTTTTCTTGAAGATCTCCCACCACTCAGACTTAGTACTACAGAGATCCAAAAGCGGTACCTGGCTCTGAAGAAAAGCCTCAAAGGATTGTCTCACCTCCGCCTCTTCCAGAAGGGATGAATTCAGCTTCCACAGCCCTCTTCCCATCCGGGGGGTCTCTGTAACATTCAGAGAAAAGAAAATTAAACAGTGATCGGAGAACTCCACCTCAACGGCGGACACTGCGGAAAAGATGGCGTCCTCCTTCAAAAAAAACCTGTCTATTCTAGACCTACTGCTACCTCTATGAAAGGTGAAACCCCCGTGACCTGGGGTGTGCCGTATGTGGACATCCACCAGGCGAGCTTCACTAGCTAGACTATTTAGGGCTATGCTATCATAAGCCAGGCGGCCTCCAGGACCCCCCCTATCACGGGATCTCGTAATGGTGTTGAAATCCCCACCGAAGACCACCTGCCGGCTCGTAAAAAGAAAGGGCTTGATCTTCATGAAGAGACATTTACGGTCCCACTTAGACTGTGGGCCGTAGATGTTTATGAGCCGAAGCTCCTGTCCCCTCATGAAGACGTCCAAGACCAGGCACCTCCCCATTTCTATCTCAATAACCCGTCGGCATTCCACCTCAGCGGTCTTAAAAAGGACCGCCACCCCGCTATACGGCTCGGCCGCAAGAGACCAGTATGAGGGCCCACACCTCCACTCCTTTTTAGCTTTGTGGATGACCCCCATGTCTGTTAGTCTGGTCTCCTGCAAAAACAAAATTTCAGCCTCAATTCGGGTGAAAAAATCGAAGGCCGCAAATCTAGCCGCATCAGACTTTATGCTGGCGACATTAATCGACGCCAGAGTCAACGGGGTGAGTTCCGCCATCATGGGTGATTAAGTTAGACGGCCTTCTTCTTCCCCACCCCGTCATCCTCACTTTTCCCCCCCGAAGAAGGGACAACACCAGACATCTTTTTCCTCTTTATGGATGACGAGGTGTCCATTTTGGTGGTGTCCTCGCCTCTGGGTTCCGGGTCAGTCCCCCCCCCAGAGGAAACAACGTCCCCCGGAGGACAGACTACGCCGCCCCCCGAAAGCCCCCCAGGTGCCGCCCCCGGCCCCTCACCCTCGACCTCCGGCTCAGCAGAGTCCTCGAGGGCTTGGAACCGGTTGGAGAGGGCAATCAGAGGGGAGCCGGTGAGCCCTTCCGTTGGCACATCTACGGTCAGGGGAGGGGGCGAAGGACCAGAAGGCTTAGCAACCCTCTTTTTCTTCTTCCCCCTTTTTTTGGTACGATGTTTTTCACCCTGTTTTACTGTCGGCTGATCCGTGACCTCCTCATCCACACTTTCATACTGGGAGGAGTTGTCGGAGTCAGCCCTGTTGTCCTCCCTCTCCATCCTCCTGATCTCCTCGCACACCTCCGCCTCCCCCGGGGCCTCAGCGACAACAGCCGATGCCTCAGAGGGGGGAGCAGACATTACCCCAGTTGCCTGAGGCTCTCCCTGCCCCCCACCCCGGTGGCGCCTTTCCTGCCTCCTTTGGTGGGTAGGACCCCGGGCTCTGTCTCTCCTCACTGGCCCCTCAGCCCCTCCCCCGCCACCACCACCTACCACGGCAGAGGTTGAACCGCCAGAGGTTTCCCCCTCACGGCCTCCCCCCACCCGGCCAGCAGCAGCATTGGAGAAAGAGTGAGGGCAGCGGCTGTACGGATGACCTAGATCACCACACAGGTTACACCGAATATCCTTACAGGATGCAGCGAGATGGCCTACCCCGCCACACAAGGCACATTTCTGCACCTTGCAGCTTGCGCTGAAGTGGCGGGGATCACCGCACCTGTGACAGACCTTCGGCTGCCCCTGGTAGAAGATCAGGATCCGGTCCCTTCCAATGAACGCCGAGGAAGGGATGTGGGTGACAGTACCCCCTGAGACCTTCAACTTCATCATGAAGGTCCAGCCCCCTGACCAAATGCCAAATTCATCCAGATTTTTTTTAGGGATGTCCGTGACTTCCCCATAGCGGGAAAGCCACGTCAGGATGTCAACACCAGAGAGTGACTCGTTACATGTTATAACGGTCACCCTCTTCACGCCATTTTGGCGAGATACCGCTTGTACAGCGAAATCTCGCCAGCCGGGCTCCCCCTTCACCAGCTCGTAATTTGACCAGAAGAGCTCAAGCCCCTCTGGCCGCATGAAACTGATGTCAAAGAAGAGGGTGGCCGCAGGATGAATCAGGGCAAAGATGTCAACTACCCCAAAGCCCATCTTCAGGAGGAGCTCCACCACCCTACTCCTGGGTGGGCAAGCTTCACTGCCCCTCCAGCGAAGACGGACTACATTCCTCCTCGCCACCCCCTGCCCGGCTGTCGGGAGGGACCATACGGTTTCCCCCTCCCTTCTATCTTGGAAGGCGGCCAGGCCATGTCTCTCCAGCCAGAAAGACAGGTCCACCTCTCTTCCCTCTACCATGATCGACCGCTCTCCGTTTTTTAGGGCTTCCAGAAAACGGCGCTGCAAAACGCCGTCCCCAGAACCCAGAGGCGAGGAGACCCCCCGAGCCCCCCGTGAACCCCCTGGAGCCCCAGCCACCACCCTCGCAAAAGAAAGGGGGAGGGGAGCGACGGTGGGGGCAGATGGACCAGCCTCCCCCCTACCCCCCGCACCGCCTACATCCATACCATCATCCGCACCGCCATCTATACCACCGCCATCTATACCACCATCCGCACCACCAACATCCGCACCGCCATCCACACCATTCACACCTGCAACATTTGCGACACCACTCATACCCTCCCCCACATCCCCAACACACAACACACTATCCATACCGTCATTTATATCCCCAGTCGCCGCGGCCACATTCACCTCAGTTTTATTTTTATTATTTTTATTATTATTATTAACAGTATGTTTTTCTTTCTCTTTAACTTTCCCTCCTGCTGGGGGCCCCTGCTGCACGCTTCCTGGTGCAGCTTTACTGTTTACTTTTCCCAGGGGTGCCGCTGCCCCTTTAAGGCCCGCAGAGCAGAGCCGAACAGTCATTCCGCTCTGCCCGGGCTCAGGAGCAGCAGCACCTCCCGAGCTCTCTGCAGCGGCCATTTTTTTTCCTTTGTCTTTGTTACCTGGAGCAGGGCCGGACTCTGCCTCCGGACCCTGCTCCACACCGGGACCACGGGCAGCCATAACTTCAGGCACCGGAGCCCCCGCACCACCAGATGACGGTAAGTGGGCAGGGGACCCCGGCACCCCCTTGCCGGCTTTACTTTTTACTGCCGCAGCACTGTTATTTTTTTGAGTGGGCGGAGCCACTCGCGGCCGACCCGCCGAGGCCACGCCCCCTCCGCTGGACACAGCACCAGTGGGCGGGGCCGCAGCCGCACAGGCCACGCCCCCTCCACCGGCCGCGATCACAGCGGGGGGTCCCGCGACCACCGAGGCTGTGCCCCCCCGCCGGCCGCAACCACAGCGGCGGGTGGGACAGCAGCCGAGGAGGGCACACCCCCCGCATGCCACAACCACAGCGGGCCTGGCAACACTCGGGGAGGCCACGCCCCCCTCACGGGCCCCAGACACATGCATGGAGGGGACAACTGGGGTCGCAGCTGGGGAAGCCACGCCCCCCGACGCCACCCACACCGGAGACCCCGGGGTACGCCCAGGGCCCCCCACGGTACTGACGCCAAGAGGCATAGCCCCCGCACCAGCCGCCACCACCGCTGAACCCCTCAGCACAGGCCACTCCCCCTCGGCATCCAGTGGCGGCGGGGCCCCGGCACGGACCCATCACTGGCTCCGCGCACGGGGGTCCCCGACCTGGCCACGGACACCGGCAGGGGAGCGACCAGCACCCTGCACTGTGTCTTAGACTTAGTCACGCCCTTTCCTGGTCCCCGGGTCCCCGAAAAAGATCCAGCCTTATGAGCGGATCCGCATGTGGGGGACCCGGACACCCCAGCTCTCGCCGCCGGAGATGCGGCCCCGGCTGCCTGCACACCAGGTGCCGGGCCAGCCCCCCCTGCCACAGGGGACTTGGCCCGAGCACCTCCACCACAAACACTACCACCGGCTCCGCCGGCACCGCACTCCATATCACTGCCCGAATCAGAGCTACCACCACCAGGCATGGCATTCCGATCCGGGCAGACTTTCCTCTCCCCGCTCCCTCGCTGCGGACCCACAACAGGGCCCGAGCCGGGGTGGGTAGCGGGTTCCGCACAACGGGACAGGGGATACCCGGGAAGGGGGACGTAGACATATTTATCTCCCACGGATACCTTCGCCTTCTTCCGTTTTTTCCCCCTCCCGGTTGCCCCATCCTCGCAGACCTCGTCCCCAAACAACAGCTCGCCAAACCGTGCTGGAGACTCGATCTGCCGCACTTGCTGCAGGATGAGGCAGCCCCCCTGACTGCTGGTACCACCACCATCCTCCCCCTCGCTCCCGCTTTCCTCCGAGTTACTGGAGTCTGACGGGAGGGCCACTTGCTCAGGGGCTATCCCGCTATACGATACCTGGGCGCTGTTGCTCACCAGGTCCTCAGGTGGATATGGTGCAGATGGACCGCCATCTTCCTCCTCCTCCTCTTCCTCCACCTGGTAGGGGTCTCCAGACCCCTCAGGAGACCCACCGGTCATGGCCCTAAACCGGTCTTCGTTGCGCAACTTCTCCTCGAAGGGACCGCTTCCCGCCAGGATCTCCGCTCTACGCTGTTCCAGGGAGTTTATCGACCCCTTCAGCCTCTCCACCGTGGCGGAGACCTCAGCTCTTCTTGAGGCAGGGAGCCGGCACTTTGCAGTTGCCCTGGCTCCCTTCAACTCCTCCCGGAGTAGCTTCAGCTTCTTGGCGGCCTCCCCGTATTCGTAGAGGTGCGCGTGTATCTGGGAGCCGTAGTTGGTGATCGGCTCCCCTGCCACCTTAGAGCCCCATATCAGGGGGCCCACCGCCACACCTCTACTGGCCACCTCTCCTCCAGGAGGAGGAACCGCCACGGTCTCGGCCTTAGGGGCCCCGGTCTTCTGGGGCCTGCGGCCCCCCGAGTTCTTGCCATTATTTCCCATGATCCTGGGACTGGCTGAATGACACACGGGGCCTCTGGTGGTATGCAAGGCCTCCCACCCCCAGCCGGCTTGCACCGGGGGGTGGGAGCCAGGGGCTCAGCCCCGAAGCTCAGTCCCAGGAACAGTCTCTGCTTCCTGGGAAGGGGCAGGCAAAGAGTCCCAGGTGAAAAATCTCCCTTCCCAGGAGCTCCTTCCACACAGCAGCCAACACCCAGACCCAGAGTGACTCCGCCTACCCGAACCGCTAAACTCACAGACTCCAGTGAGGTGTCATTTCGAAGCCAGCGTCCCCAAGAGGTGTGCTAAGTATTTTTCGTGTCGATCGGATTTGTAGTTTTGGCGCAATTTGCATTTGAAAAATTTTTTTCCCCTCATTGCATTAGCATTAAGCATTAGCATTAGCATTAGCATTAGCATTTCAATAGGGAAATTTTCCAATAGGTTATAATTGGCCGGGTTTCTGAGGCAATTTGAAATGTACCTGCCACCTGGCTGATTAGCTCATTGATATGCGCAGTCAGGCCCAGTTACTATGCCAACGCCTGCGAACTGTACATGACCACACCAGCACAGTTTTGCCAGATAATATCAGGTCTTAAAGTGATAGCACAGCACAATTTCAAAGCACTATCTGTAGTCTTATTATAATTATTGCCCCGCTCACCAAATCGGACCCAGAGTGGCGCCGCCCGCCAAATCGGACCCAGAGTGGCGCCGCCCACCAAATCGGACCCAGAGTGGCGCCGCCCGCCAAATCGGACCCAGAGTGGCGCCGCCCGCCAAATCGGACCCAGAGTGGCGCCGCCTGCCAAATTGGACCCAGAGTGGCGCCACCCGCCAAATTGGACCCAGAGTGGCGCCGCCAGCCAAATTGGACCCAGAGTGGCGCCGCCAGCAAAATTGGACCTAGAGTGGCGTCGCCCGCCAAATTGGACCTAGAGTGGCGCCGCCCGCCAAATTGGACCTAGAGTGGCGCCGCCCGCCAAATCGGACCTAGAGTGGCGCCGCCCGCCAAATCGGACCCAGAGTGGCGCCGCCCGCCAAATCGGACCCAGAGTGGCGCCGCCCGCCAAATCGGACCCAGAGTGGCCTCACCCCTTTAGGGGCTACAACTACCAAACCAGCGCCTGAGGGGCACCCAAGTGTGAAAGTCTTGCAGGGGCAGCCCGGGCACCATTCCAAAGCACTATCTGTAGTTCCTTCAGGAAATACCCATCTAGTTATAGTGCTTTGGAACAAAGCACTATACTGTTATTCCACCGTGGTAAACTTCTTCTTATTCTTATTATTCAGTCCGCACGTAATGCGGCCCGAACCGCTAAACTCACAGACTCCAGTGAGGTGTCATTTCGAAGCCAGCGTTCCTGAGAGGTGTGCTAAGTATTTTTCGTGTCGATCGGATTTGTAGTTTTTGCGCAATTTGTGTTTGAAAAAAGTCTTTCAATGCGTTTCAATGGAGAAATTTTCCTATACGTTTATAATGGGCTGGTTTCTGAGGCAATTTCTAAAAATGACTGCCACCTGGCTGATTAGCTCATTGATATGCGCAGTCAGACACAGTTACTATGCCAACTCCTATGAAATCTACATCAGCTCACCAGGTCACAAGTTTTGTCAGATAATATCAGCTCTTAAAGTGACAGTACAGCACAATTCCAAACCACTATCCGTAGTCTTATGATTATTAGACTGTGGCCCGATTCTAACTCATCGGGTATTCTAGAATATGCATGTCCACGTAGTATATTGCACAGCCACGCAGTATACAGTGCAGAGCCGTGCAGTACACAGCGCAGAGCCGCGCAGTACACAGCGCAGAGCCGCGCAGTACACAGCGCAGAGCCGCGCAGTATAAAGCGCAGAGCCGCGCACTACACAGCGCAGAGCCGCGCAGTACACAGCGCAGAGCCGTGCAGTACACAGCGCAGAGCCGCGCAGTATAAAGTGCAGAGCCGTGCAGTACACAGCGCAGAGCCGCGCAGTACACAGCGCAGAGCCGTGCAGTACACAGCGCAGAGCCGCGCAGTATAAAGCGCAGAGCCGTGCAGTACACAGCGCAGAGCCGCGCAGTACACAGCGCAGAGCCGCGCAGTACACAGCGCAGAGCCGCGCAGTATAAAGCGCAGAGCCGCGCAGTACACAGCGCAGAGCCGTGCAGTACACAGTGCAGAGCCGTGCAGTACACAGCGCAGAGCCGCGCAGTTTAAAGCGCAGAGCCGTGCAGTACACAGCGCAGAGCCGCGCAGTACACAGCGCAGAGCCGTGCAGTACACAGCGCAGAGCCGCGCAGTATAAAGCGCAGAGCCGTGCAGTACACAGCGCAGAGCCGCGCAGTACACAGCGCAGAGCCGCGCAGTACACAGCGCAGAGCCGCGCAGTATAAAGCGCAGAGCCGCGCAGTACACAGCGCAGAGCCGCGCAGTACACAGCGCAGAGCCGTGCAGTACACAGCGCAGAGCCGCGCAGTATAAAGTGCAGAGCCGTGCAGTACACAGCGCAGAGCCGCGCAGTACACAGCGCAGAGCCGTGCAGTACACAGCGCAGAGCCGCGCAGTATAAAGCGCAGAGCCGTGCAGTACACAGCGCAGAGCCGTGCAGTACACAGCGCAGAGCCGCGCAGTACACAGCGCAGAGCCATGCAGTACACAGCGCAAAGCCGCGCAGTATAAAGCGCAGAGCCGCGCAGTATAAAGCGGAGAGCCGCGCAGTACACAGCGCAGAGCCGAGCAGTACACAGCGCAGAGCCGCGCAGTAGACAGCGCAGAGCCGTGCAGTACAGAGCGCAGAGCCGCACAGTATAAAGCGCAGAGCCGCGCAGTATACCGCGCAGAGCTGAGCAGTACACAGCGCAGAGCCGCGCAGTATACAGCGCAGAGCTGCGCAGTACACAGCGCAGAGCCGCGCAGTACAGAGCGCAGAGCCGCACAGTATAAAGCGCAGAGCCGCGCAGTACACAGCGCAGAGCCGCGCAGTACACAGCGCAGAGCCGCGCAGTACACAGTGCAGAGCCGCACAGTACACAGCACAGAGCCGCGCAGTACACAGCGCAGAGCCACCCAGTATACAGCGCAGAGCCGCGCAGTACGCAGCGTAGAGCCACGCAGTATGCAGCGCAGAGCCGCGCAGTATACAGCGCTGAGCCGCGTAGTATACATCGCAGAGCCCCGCAGTATACAGTGCAGAGCCCCGCAGTATACAGCGCAGACACGCGCAGTACACAGCACGGACACGCGCAGTACACAGCGCAGAGCCGCGCAGTACACAGCGCAGAGCCGCGTAGTATACAGCGAAGAGCCACGCAGTATATAGCGCAGAGCCGCGCAGTACAAAGCGCAGAGCTGCGCAGAGCTGCGCAGTATACAGCGCAGAGCCGCGCAGTATACAGCGCAGAACGCGCAGTACACAGTGCAGAGCCGCGCAGTACACAGCGCAGAGCCGTGCAGTACACAGCGCAGAGCCGCGCAGTACACAGCGCAGAGCCACGCAGTATACAGCGCAGAGCCGCGTAGTGTACAGCGCAGAGCCGCGTAGTATACAGCGCAGAGCCACGCAGTATACAGCACAGAGCCACGCAGTATACAGCGCAGAGCCACGTAGTTATACTGCCCAGTCACGTAGTATATTGTCCAGTCACATAGTATACTGCATATCCCTGTTAAAAAAAAAAAGAATTAAAATAAAAAAGTTACATACTCACCTCCTGGAGCGGCCGGTATCTGATGGTTGTTGCACCTCCTAGAGCGGCCGGTACACGATGCTTGTTGCACCTGGAGTGGCCGGTACCCGATGCTTGTTGCGCGCTCCGGTCCCAAGAGTGCATTGCGGTCTCACGAGATGATGACGTAGCGGTGTTGTGAGACAGAAAGACGGAAGTGCCCTTAGATAATTAGATAGTAGATTACCCCGCTCACCAATTCGGAACCCGAGAGGCCCGGCCCACCAAATCGGACCCCGAGGGGCCCGGCCCACCAAATCGGACCCAGAGTGACCCCGCCCCCTAAATCAGACCCAGAGTGACCCCGCCCACCAAATCGGACCCAGAGTGGCTCCGCCCACCAAATCGGACCCAGAGTGACCCCTTCCACCAAATCAGACCCAGAGTGACCCCTTCCACCAAATCGGACCCAGAGTGACCCCTTCCACCAAATCGGGCCCAGAGTGACCCCGCCCACCAAATCGGACCCAGAGTGACCCCACCCACCAAATCGGACCCTGAGGTGCCCAGCCCACCAAATCAGACCCTGAGGTGCCCAGCCCACCAAATCGGACCGAGTGACCCCACCCACCAAATTGGTCCCTAAGGTGCCCCGCCCACCAAATCGGACCCAGAGTGGCTCCGCCCACCGAATCGGACCCAGAGTGTCCGCGCCCACAGAATCGGACCAAAAGTGACCCCGCCCACCGAATCGGACCTAGATTTACCCCGCCCACAAAATCAGACCCAGATTGACCCAACCCACCAAATCGGACCGCCTGAGGGGCACCCAAGTGTGAAAGTCTTGCAGGGGCAGCCCGGGCACCATTCCAAAGCACTATCTGTAGTTCCTTCAGGAAATACCCATCTAGTTATAGTGCTTTGGAACAAAGCACTATACTGTTATTCCACCGTGGTAAACTTCTTCTTATTCTTATTATTCAGTCCGCACGTAATGCGGCCCGAACCGCTAAACTCACAGACTCCAGTGAGGTGTCATTTCGAAGCCAGCGTTCCTGAGAGGTGTGCTAAGTATTTTTCGTGTCGATCGGATTTGTAGTTTTTGCGCAATTTGTGTTTGAAAAAAGTCTTTCAATGCGTTTCAATGGAGAAATTTTCCTATACGTTTATAATGGGCTGGTTTCTGAGGCAATTTCTAAAAATAACTGCCACCTGGCTGATTAGCTCATTGATATGCGCAGTCAGACACAGTTACTATGCCAACTCCTATGAAATCTACATCAGCTCACCAGGTCACAAGTTTTGTCAGATAATATCAGCTCTTAAAGTGACAGTACAGCACAATTCCAAACCACTATCCGTAGTCTTATGATTATTAGACTGTGGCCCGATTCTAACTCATCGGGTATTCTAGAATATGCATGTCCACGTAGTATATTGCACAGCCACGCAGTATACAGTGCAGAGCCGTGCAGTACACAGCGCAGAGCCGCGCAGTACACAGCGCAGAGCCGCGCAGTACACAGCGCAGAGCCGCGCAGTATAAAGCGCAGAGCCGCGCAGTACACAGCGCAGAGCGGCGCAGTACACAGCGCAGAGCCGTGCAGTATAAAGCGCAGAGCCGCGCAGTACACAGCGCAGAGCCGCGCAGTACACAGCGCAGAGCCGTGCAGTACACAGCGCAGAGCCGCGCAGTATAAAGCGCAGAGCCGTGCAGTACACAGCGCAGAGCCGCGCAGTACACAGCGCAGAGCCGCGCAGTACACAGCGCAGAGCCGCGCAGTATAAAGCGCAGAGCCGTGCAGTACACAGCGCAGAGCCGTGCAGTACACAGCGCAGAGCCGTGCAGTACACAGCGCAGAGCCGTGCAGTACACAGCGCAGAGCCGCGCAGTACACAGCGCAGAGCCATGCAGTACACAGCGCAAAGCCGCGCAGTATAAAGCGCAGAGCCGCGCAGTATAAAGCGGAGAGCCGCGCAGTACACAGCGCAGAGCCGAGCAGTACACAGCGCAGAGCCGCGCAGTAGACAGCGCAGAGCCGTGCAGTACAGAGCGCAGAGCCGCACAGTATAAAGCGCAGAGCCGCGCAGTATACCGCGCAGAGCCGTGCAGTACACAGCGCAGAGCCGCGCAGTACACAGCGCAGAGCCGCGCAGTACACAGCGCAGAGCCGCGCAGTACACAGCGCAGAGCCGCGCAGTACACAGCGCAGAGCCGCGCAGTACACAGCGCAGAGCCGCGCAGTACACAGCGCAGAGCCGAGCAGTACACAGCGCAGAGCCGCGCAGTACACAGCGCAGAGCCGCGCAGTACACAGCGCAGAGCCGCGCAGTATACAGCGCAGAGCTGCGCAGTACACAGCGCAGAGCTGCGCAGTACAGAGCGCAGAGCCGAGCAGTACACAGCGCAGAGCCGCGCAGTACACAGCGCAGAGCCGCGCAGTACACAGCGCAGAGCCGAGCAGTACACAGCGCAGAGCCGCGCAGTACACAGCGCAGAGCCGCGCAGTACACAGCGCAGAGCCGCGCAGTATACAGCGCAGAGCTGTGCAGTACACAGCGCAGAGCTGCGCAGTACAGAGCGCAGAGCCGCACAGTACACAGCGCAGAGCCGCGCACTACACAGCGCAGAGCCGCGCAGTACACAGTGCAGAGCCGCACAGTACATAGCACAGAGCCGCGCAGTACACAGCGCAGAGCCACCCAGTATACAGCGCAGAGCCGCGCAGTACGCAGCGCAGAGCCACGCAGTATACAGCACAGAGCCACGCAGTATACAGCGCAGAGCCACGTAGTTATACTGCCCAGTCACGTAGTATATTGTCCAGTCACATAGTATACTGCATATCCCTGTTAAAAAAAAAAAGAATTAAAATAAAAAAGTTACATACTCACCTCCTGGAGCGGCCGGTATCTGATGGTTGTTGCACCTCCTAGAGCGGCCGGTACACGATGCTTGTTGCACCTGGAGTGGCCGGTACCCGATGCTTGTTGCGCGCTCCGGTCCCAAGAGTGCATTGCGGTCTCACGAGATGATGACGTAGCGGTGTTGTGAGACAGAAAGACGGAAGTGCCCTTAGATAATTAGATAGTAGATTACCCCGCTCACCAATTCGGAACCCGAGAGGCCCGGCCCACCAAATCGGACCCCGAGGGGCCCGGCCCACCAAATCGGACCCAGAGTGACCCCGCCCCCTAAATCAGACCCAGAGTGACCCCGCCCACCAAATCGGACCCAGAGTGGCTCCGCCCACCAAATCGGACCCAGAGTGACCCCTTCCACCAAATCAGACCCAGAGTGACCCCTTCCACCAAATCGGACCCAGAGTGACCCCTTCCACCAAATCGGGCCCAGAGTGACCCCGCCCACCAAATCGGACCCAGAGTGACCCCACCCACCAAATCGGACCCTGAGGTGCCCAGCCCACCAAATCAGACCCTGAGGTGCCCAGCCCACCAAATCGGACCGAGTGACCCCACCCACCAAATTGGTCCCTAAGGTGCCCCGCCCACCAAATCGGACCCAGAGTGGCTCCGCCCACCGAATCGGACCCAGAGTGGCCGCGCCCACAGAATCGGACCAAAAGTGACCCCGCCCACCGAATCGGACCTAGATTTACCCCGCCCACAAAATCAGACCCAGATTGACCCAACCCACCAAATCGGACCGCCTGAGGGGCACCCAAGTGTGAAAGTCTTGCAGGGGCAGCCCGGGCACCATTCCAAAGCACTATCTGTAGTTCCTTCAGGAAATACCCATCTAGTTATAGTGCTTTGGAACAAAGCACTATACTGTTATTCCACCGTGGTAAACTTCTTCTTATTCTTATTATTCAGTCCGCACGTAATGCGGCCCGAACCGCTAAACTCACAGACTCCAGTGAGGTGTCATTTCGAAGCCAGCGTCCCCAAGAGGTGTGCTAAGTATTTTTCGTGCCGATCGGATTTGTAGTTTTTGCGCAATTTGTGTTTGAAAAAAGTCTTTCAATGCGTTTCAATAGGGAAATTGTCCCATACGTTTATAATGGGCTGGTTTCTGAGGCAATTTCTAAAAATAACTGCCACCTGGCTGATTAGCTCATTGATATGCGCAGTCAGACACAGTTACTATGCCAACGCCTATGAACTCTACATCAGCTCACAAGTTTTGTCAGATAATATCAGCTCTTAAAGTGACAGTACAGCACAATTCCAAACCACTATCTGTAGTCTTATGATTATTAGATGGAGGCCCGATTCTAACTCATCGGGTATTCTAGAATATGCATGTCCACGTAGTATATTGCACAGCCACGCAGTATACAGTGCAGAGCCGCGCAGTACACAGCGCAGAGCCGCGCACTACACAGCGCAGAGCCGCGCAGTATAAAGCGCAGAGCCGCGCAGTACACAGCGCAGAGCCGCGCAGTACACAGCGCAGAGCCGTGCAGTACACAGCGCAGAGCCGCGCAGTATAAAGCGCAGAGCCGTGCAGTACACAGCGCAGAGCCGCGCAGTACACAGCGCAGAGCCGTGCAGTACACAGCGCAGAGCCGCGCAGTATAAAGCGCAGAGCCGTGCAGTTCACAGCGCAGAGCCGCGCAGTACACAGCGCAGAGCCCCGCAGCATACAGCGCAGAGCCCCGCAGTATACAGCGCAGAGCCCCGCAGTATACAGCGCAGAGCCCCGCAGTATACAGCGCAGAGCCCCGCAGTATACAGCGCAGAGCCCCGCAGTATACAGCGCCCACCAAATCGGCCCCTGAGGGGCCCCACCCACCAAATCGGACCCAGAGTGGCTACAACTACCAAACCAGCGCCTGAGGGGCACCCAAGTGTGAAAGTCTTGCTGGGGCAACCCGGGCACCATTCCAAAGCACTATCTGTAGTTCCTTCAGGAAATACCCATCTATTTCTCTCTGTTATCAGCCATTCCCCGTACTGCTGTCAGTCTATTTCTCTCTGTTATCAGCCATTCCCCTGTCCTGCTGTCAGTCTATTCTCTCTGTTATCAGCCATTCCCCGTCCTGCTGTCAGTCTATTCTCTCTGTTATCAGCCATTCCCCTGTCCTGCTGTCAGTCTATTCTCTCTGTTATCAGCCATTCCCCTGTCCTGCTGTCAGTCTATTCTCTCTGTTATCAGCCATTCCCCATCCTGCTGTCAGTCTATTTCTCTCTGTTATCAGCAATTCCCCTGTCCTGCTGTCAGTCTATTCTCTCTGTTATCAGCCATTCCCTTGTCCTGCTGTCAGTCTATTCTCTGTTATCAGCCATTCCCCTGTCCTGCTGTCAGTCTATTCTCTCTGTTATCAGCCATTCCCCATCCTGCTGTCAGTCTATTCTCTCTGTTATCAGCCATTCCCCTGTCCTGCTGTCAGTCTATTCTCTCTGTTATCAGCCATTCCCCATCCTGCTGTCAGTCTATTTCTCTCTGTTATCAGCAATTCCCCTGTCCTGCTGTCAGTCTATTCTCTCTGTTATCAGCCATTCCCTTGTCCTGCTGTCAGTCTATTCTCTGTTACCAGCCATTCCCTTATCCTGCTGTCAGTCAGAGTGACCCGGCCCACCAAATCGGACCCAGAGTGACCCGGCCCACCAAATCGGACCCAGAGTGACCCGGCCCACCAAATCGGACCCAGAGTGACCCGGCCCACCAAATCGGACCCAGAGTGACCCGGCCCACCAAATCGGACCCAGAGTGACCCGGCCCACCAAATCGGACCCAGAGTGACCCGGCCCACCAAATCGGACCCAGAGTGACCCGGCCCACCAAATCGGACCCAGAGTGACCCGGCCCACCAAATCGGACCCAGAGTGACCCGGGCCACCAAATCGGACCCAGAGTGACCCGGCCCACCAAATCGGACCCAGAGTGACCCGGCCCACCAAATCGGACCCAGAGTGACCCGGGCCACCAAATCGGACCCAGAGTGACCCGGACCACCAAATCGGACCCAGAGTGACCCGGGCCACCAAATCGGACCCAGAGTGACCCGGGCCACCAAATCGGACCCAGAGTGACCCGGGCCACCAAATCGGACCCAGAGTGACCCGGGCCACCAAATCGGACCCAGAGTGACCCGGGCCACCAAATCGGACCCAGAGTGACCCGGGCCACCAAATCGGACCCAGAGTGACCCGGGCCACCAAATCGGACCCAGAGTGACCCGGGCCACCAAATCGGACCCAGAGTGACCCGGGCCACCAAATCGGACCCAGAGTGACCCGGGCCACCAAATCGGACCCAGAGTGACCCGGGCCACCAAATCGGACCCAGAGTGACCCGGGCCACCAAATCGGACCCAGAGTGACCCGGGCCACCAAATCGGACCCAGAGTGACCCGGGCCACCAAATCGGACCCAGAGTGACCCGGGCCACCAAATCGGACCCAGAGTGACCCGGGCCACCAAATCGGGCCCAGAGTGACCCGGGCCACCAAATCGGACCCAGAGTGACCCGGCCCACCAAATCAAACCCAGAGTGACCCGGGCCACCAAATCGGACCCAGAGTGACCCGGGCCACCAAATCGGACCCAGAGTGACCCGGGCCACCAAATCGGACCCAGAGTGACCCGGGCCACCAAATCGGACCCAGAGTGACCCGGGTCACCAAATCGGACCCAGAGTGACCCGGGCCACCAAATCGGACCCAGAGTGACCCGGGCCACCAAATCGGACCCAGAGTGACCCGGGCCACCAAATCGGACCCAGAGTGACCCGGGCCACCAAATCGGACCCAGAGTGACCCGGCCCACCAAATCGGACCCAGAGTGACCCGGCCCACCAAATCGGACCCAGAGTGACCCGGCTCACCAAATCGGACCCAGAGTGACCCGGCCCACCAAATCGGACCCAGAGTGACCCGGGCCACCAAATCGGACCCAGAGTGACCCGGCCCGCCAAATCGGACCCAGAGTGACCCGGCCCGCCAAATCGGACCCAGAGTGACCCGGCCCGCCAAATCGGACCCAGAGTGGCGCCGCCCGCCAAATCGGACCCAGAGTGGCGCCGCCCGCCAAATCGGACCCAGAGTGGCGCCGCCCGCCAAATCGGACCCAGAGTGGCGCCGCCCGCCAAATCGGACCCAGAGTGGCGCCGCCCGCCAAATCGGACCCAGAGTGGCGCCGCCCGCCAAATCGGACCCAGAGTGGCGCCGCCCGCCAAATCGGACCCAGAGTGGCGCCGCCCGCCAAATCGGACCCAGAGTGGTGCCGCCCGCCAAACCGGTCCCAGAGTGACCCCGCCCACCAAATTGGTCCCAGAGTGACCCCGCCCACCAAATTGGTCCCAGAGTGACCCCGCCCACCAAATCGGACCCATAGTGGCCTCACCCCTTTAGGGGCTACAACTACCAAGCCAGCGCCTGAGGGGCACCCAAGTGTGAAAGTCTTGCTGGGGCAACCCGGGCACCATTCCAAAGCACTATCTGTAGTTCCTTCAGGAAATACCCATCTAGTTATAGTGCTTTGGAACAAAGCACTATACTGTTATTCCACCGTGGTAAACTTCTTCTTATTCTTATTATTCAGTCCGCACGTAATGCGGCCCGAACCGCTAAACTCACAGACTCCAGTGAGGTGTCATTTCGAAGCCAGCGTTCCTGAGAGGTGTGCTAAGTATTTTTCGTGTCGATCGGATTTGTAGTTTTTGCGCAATTTGTGTTTGAAAAAAGTCTTTCAATGCGTTTCAATGGAGAAATTTTCCTATACGTTTATAATGGGCTGGTTTCTGAGGCAATTTCTAAAAATAACTGCCACCTGGCTGATTAGCTCATTGATATGCGCAGTCAGACACAGTTACTATGCCAACTCCTATGAAATCTACATCAGCTCACCAGGTCACAAGTTTTGTCAGATAATATCAGCTCTTAAAGTGACAGTACAGCACAATTCCAAACCACTATCCGTAGTCTTATGATTATTAGACTGTGGCCCGATTCTAACTCATCGGGTATTCTAGAATATGCATGTCCACGTAGTATATTGCACAGCCACGCAGTATACAGTGCAGAGCCGTGCAGTACACAGCGCAGAGCCGCGCAGTACACAGCGCAGAGCCGCGCAGTACACAGCGCAGAGCCGCGCAGTATAAAGCGCAGAGCCGCGCAGTACACAGCGCAGAGCCGCGCAGTACACAGCGCAGAGCCGTGCAGTACACAGCGCAGAGCCGCGCAGTATAAAGCGCAGAGCCGTGCAGTACACAGCGCAGAGCCGCGCAGTACACAGCGCAGAGCCGTGCAGTACACAGCGCAGAGCCGCGCAGTATAAAGCGCAGAGCCGTGCAGTACACAGCGCAGAGCCACGCAGTACACAGCGCAGAGCCGCGCAGTACACAGCGCAGAGCCGCGCAGTATAAAGCGCAGAGCCGCGCAGTACACAGCGCAGAGCCGCGCAGTACACAGCGCAGAGCCACGCAGTTTAAAGCGCAGAGCCGTGCAGTACACAGTGCAGAGCCACGCAGTACACAGCGCAGAGCCGTGCAGTACACAGCGCAGAGCCGCGCAGTATAAAGCGCAGAGCCGTACAGTACACAGCGCAGAGCCGCGCAGTACACAGCGCAGAGCCGCGCAGTACACAGCGCAGAGCCGCGCAGTATAAAGCGCAGAGCCGCGCAGTATAAAGCGCAGAGCCGCGCAGTACACAGCGCAGAGCCGCGCAGTACACAGCGCAGAGCCGTGCAGTACACAGCGCAGAGCCGCGCAGTTTAAAGCGCAGAGCCGTGCAGTACACAGCGCAGAGCCGCGCAGTACACAGCGCAGAGCCGTGCAGTACACAGCGCAGAGCCGCGCAGTATAAAGCGCAGAGCCGTGCAGTACACAGCGCAGAGCCGTGCAGTACACAGCGCAGAGCCGCGCAGTACACAGCGCAGAGCCATGCAGTACACAGCGCAAAGCCGCGCAGTATAAAGCGCAGAGCCGCGCAGTATAAAGCGGAGAGCCGCGCAGTACACAGCGCAGAGCCGAGCAGTACACAGCGCAGAGCCGCGCAGTAGACAGCGCAGAGCCGTGCAGTACAGAGCGCAGAGCCGCACAGTATAAAGCGCAGAGCCGCGCAGTATACCGCGCAGAGCCGTGCAGTACACAGCGCAGAGCCGCGCAGTACACAGCGCAGAACCGCGCAGTACACAGCGCAGAGCCGCGCAGTACACAGCGCAGAGCCGCGCAGTACACAGCGCAGAGCCGCGCACTACACAGCGCAGAGCCACGCAGTATACAGCGCAGAGCTGCGCAGTACACAGCGCAGAGCCACGCAGTACAGAGCGCAGAGCCGCACAGTATAAAGCGCAGAGCCGCGCAGTACACAGCGCAGAGCCGCGCAGTACACAGCGCAGAGCCGCGCAGTACACAGTGCAGAGCCGCACAGTACACAGCACAGAGCCGCGCAGTACACAGCGCAGAGCCACCCAGTATACAGCGCAGAGCCGCGCAGTACGCAGCGTAGAGCCACGCAGTATGCAGCGCAGAGCCGCGCAGTATACAGCGCAGAGCCCCGCAGTATACAGTGCAGAGCCCCGCAGTATACAGCGCAGACACACGCAGTACACAGCACGGACACGCGCAGTACACAGCGCAGAGCCGCGCAGTACACAGCGCAGAGCCATGTAGTATATAGCGAAGAGCCACGCAGTATATAGCGCAGAGCCGCGCAGTACAAAGCGCAGAGCTGCGCAGTATACAGCGCAGAGCCGCGCAGTATACAGCGCAGAACGCGCAGTACACAGTGCAGAGCCGCGCAGTACACAGCGCAGAGCCGTGCAGTACACAGCGCAGAGCCACGCAGTACACAGCGCAGAGCCACGCAGTATACAGCGCAGAGCCGCGTAGTATACAGCGCAGAGCCGCGTAGTATACAGCGCAGAGCCACGCAGTATACAGCACAGAGCCACGCAGTATACAGCGCAGAGCCACGTAGTTATACTGCCCAGTCACGTAGTATATTGTCCAGTCACATAGTATACTGCATATCCCTGTTAAAAAAAAAAAGAATTAAAATAAAAAAGTTACATACTCACCTCCTGGAGCGGCCGGTATCTGATGGTTGTTGCACCTCCTAGAGCGGCCGGTACACGATGCTTGTTGCACCTGGAGTGGCCGGTACCCGATGCTTGTTGCGCGCTCCGGTCCCAAGAGTGCATTGCGGTCTCACGAGATGATGACGTAGCGGTGTTGTGAGACAGAAAGACGGAAGTGCCCTTAGATAATTAGATAGTAGATTACCCCGCTCACCAATTCGGAACCCGAGAGGCCCGGCCCACCAAATCGGACCCCGAGGGGCCCGGCCCACCAAATCGGACCCAGTGACCCGGGCCACCAAATCGGACCCAGAGTGACCCGGGCCACCAAATCGGACCCAGAGTGACCCGGGCCACCAAATCGGACCCAGAGTGACCCGGGCCACCAAATCGGACCCAGAGTGACCCGGGCCACCAAATCGGACCCAGAGTGACCCGGGCCACCAAATCGGAGCCGGAGTGACCCGGGCCACCAAATCGGACCCGGAGTGACCCGGGCCACCAAATCGGACCCGGAGTGACCCGGGCCACCAAATCGGACCCAGAGTGACCCGGGCCACCAAATCGGACCCAGAGTGACCCGGGCCACCAAATCGGACCCAGAGTGACCCGGGCCACCAAATCGGACCCAGAGTGGCCCGGGCCACCAAATCGGACCCAGAGTGAACCGGGCCACCAAATCGGACCCAGAGTGACCCGGGCCACCAAATCGGACCCAGAGTGACCCGGGCCACCAAATCGGACCCAGAGTGGCCTGGCCCACCAAGTCGGACCCAGAGTGACCCGGGCCACCAAATCGGACCCAGAGTGACCCGGGCCACCAAATCGGACCCAGAGTGACCCGGGCCACCAAATCGGACCCAGAGTGACCCGGGCCACCAAATCGGACCCAGAGTGACCCGGGCCAACAAATCGGACCCAGAGTGACCCGGGCCACCAAATCGGACCCAGAGTGACCCGGGCCACCAAATCGGACCCAGAGTGACCCGGGCCACCAAATCGGACCCATAGTGGCCTGGCCCACCAAATCGGACCCATAGTGGCCCGGCCCACCAAATCGGACCCAGAGTGACCCAGCCCACCAAATCGGACCCAGAGTGGCTCCACCCCCCAAATCGGACCCAGAGTGGCCCCGCCCACCAAATCCTCAACCCTGAGGGGCTACAACTACCAAACCAGCATCTGAGGGGCACCCAAGTGTGAAAGTCTTGCAGGGGCAGCCCGGGCACCTTTCCAAAGCACTATCTGTAGTTCCTTCAGGAAATACCCATCTAGTATTATTATTGTAATCCGAACTTGGTAAGCTTATTATTCAGTTTTTTTCCGCAATTAATGCGGCCTGAACTGCTGCACGCACAGACTCCAGTGAGGCGTCATTTCGAAGCCAGCGTACACGAGAGGTGTGCTAAGTATTTTTCATGTTGATCCGATTTGTAGTTTTTTTTAAAAAAATTGCATTTAAAAAAAAAAAATTCCCATAGGAAATAATGGCGAATTTCCATTACCCCAACTTGACCTTCCAAAGATGGCAGCTATGCAAATGTACGGTGTCCATTTTACGACATGATCATTTATCAAAGTCAAACATCAGAATAAAGTGACTATGCCACCCTTTCGTCCCGTGTGTGAAAAGTAAGTGCACCCCCGTTCCCGTGGGTGCAAAGTAAGCGCACCCAAATCCCGTGGCACCGCCCGCCAAATCGGACCCAGAGTGGCGCCGCCCGCCAAATCGGACCCAGAGTGGCGCCGCCCGCCAAATCGGACCCAGAGTGGCGCCGCCTGCCAAATCGGACCCGGAGTGGCGCCGCCCGCCAAATCGGACCCGGAATGGCGCCGCCCGCCAGAGTGGCGCCGCCCGCCAAATCGGACCCAGAGTGGCGCCGCCCGCCAAATCGGACCCAGAGTGGGCCGCCCGCCAAATCGGACCCAGAGTGGCGCCGCCCGCCAAATCGGACCCAGAGTGGCGCCGCCCGCCAAATCGGACCCAGAGTGGCGCCGCCCGCCAAATCGGACCCAGAGTGGCGCCGCCCGCCAAATCGGACCCAGAGTGGCGCCGCCCGCCAAATCGGACCCAGAGTGGTGCCGCCCGCCAAATCGGACCCAGAGTGGCGCCGCCCGCCAAATCGGACCCAGAGTGGCGCCGCCCGCCAAATCGGACCCAGTGTGGCGCCGCCCGCCAAATCGGACCCAGAGTGGCCCGGCCCACCAAATCGTACCCAGAGTGACCCGGGCCACCAAATCGGACCCAGAGTGACCCGGGCCACCAAATCGGACCCAGAGTGACCCGGGCCACCAAATCGGACCCAGAGTGACCAGGGCCACCAAATCGGACCCAGAGTGACCCGGGCCACCAAATCGGACCCAGAGTGACCCGGGCCACCAAATCGGACCCAGAGTGACCCGGCCCACCAAATCGGACCCAGAGTGACCCGGCCCACCAAATCGTACCCAGAGTGACCCGGCCCACCAAATCGTACCCAGAGTGACCCGGGCCACCAAATCGGACCCAGAGTGACCCGGGCCACCAAATCGGACCCAGAGTGACCCGGGCCACCAAATCGGACCCAGAGTGACCCGGGCCACCAAATCGGACCCAGAGTGACCCGGCCCACCAAATCGGACCCAGAGTGACCCGGCCCACCAAATCGGACCCAGAGTGACCCGGCCCACCAAATCGGACCCAGAGTGACCCGGCCCACCAAATCGGACCCAGAGTGACCCGGCCGACCAAATCGGACCCAGAGTGACCCGGCCGACCAAATCGGACCCAGAGTGACCCGGCCGACCAAATCGGACCCAGAGTGACCCGGCCGACCAAATCGGACCCAGAGTGACCCGGCCGACCAAATCGGACCCAGAGTGACCCGGCCGACCAAATCGGACCCAGAGTGACCCGGGCCACCAAATCGGACCCAGAGTGACCCGGGCCTCCAAATCGGACCCAGAGTGACCCGGGCCACCAAATCGGACCCAGAGTGACCCGGGCCACCAAATCGGACCCAGAGTGACCCGGGCCACCAAATCGGACCCAGAGTGACCCGGGCCACCAAATCGGACCCAGAGTGACCCGGCCGACCAAATCGGACCCAGAGTGACCCGGCCGACCAAATCGGACCCAGAGTGACCCGGCCGACCAAATCGGACCCAGAGTGACCCGGCCGACCAAATCGGACCCAGAGGGACCCGGCCCACCAATTCGGACCCAGAGTGACCCGGCCGACCAAATCGGACCCAGAGTGACCCGGCCGACCAAATCGGACCCAGAGTGACCCGGCCGACCAAATCGGACCCAGAGTGACCCGGCCGACCAAATCGGACCCAGAGTGACCCGGCCGACCAAATCGGACCCAGAGGGACCCGGCCAACCAATTCGGACCCAGAGTGACCCGGGCCACCAAATCGGACCCAGAGTGACCCGGGCCTCCAAATCGGACCCAGAGTGACCCGGGCCTCCAAATCGGACCCAGAGTGACCCGGGCCACCAAATCGGACCCAGAGTGACCCGGGCCACCAAATCGGACCCAGAGTGACCCGGGCCACCAAATCGGACTCAGAGTGACCCGGGCCACCAAATCGGACCCAGAGTGACCCGGGCCACCAAATCGGACCCAGAGTGACCCGGGCCACCAAATCGGACCCAGAGTGACCCGGCCCACCAAATCGGACCCAGAGTGACCCGGCCCACCAAATCGGACCCAGAGTGACCCGGCCCACCAAATCGGACCCAGAGTGACCCGGCCCACCAAATCGGACCCAGAGTGACCCGGGCCACCAAATCGGACCCAGAGTGACCCGGCCCACCAAATCGGACCCAGAGTGACCCGGCCCACCAAATCGGACCCAGAGTGACCCGGCCCACCAAATCGGACCCAGAGTGACCCGACCCACCAAATCGGACCCAGAGTGACCCGACCCACCAAATCGGACCCAGAGTGACCCGGCCCACCAAATCGGACCCAGAGTGACCCGGCCCACCAAATCGGACCCAGAGTGACCCGGCCCACCAAATCGGACCCAGAGTGACCCGGCCCACCAAATCGGACCCAGAGTGACCCGGCCCACCAAATCGGACCCAGAGTGACCCGGCCCACCAAATCGGACCCAGAGTGACCCGGCCCACCAAATCGGACCCAGAGTGACCCGGCCCACCAAATCGGACCCAGAGTGACCCGGCCCACCAAATCGGACCCAGAGTGACCCGGCCCACCAAATCGGACCCAGAGTGACCCGGCCCACCAAATCGGACCCAGAGTGACCCGGCCCACCAAATCGGACCCAGAGTGACCCGGCCCACCAAATCGGACCCAGAGTGACCCGGGCCACCAAATCGGACCCAGAGTGACCCGGGCCACCAAATCGGACCCAGAGTGACCCGGGCCACCAAATCGGACCCAGAGTGCCCCGGGCCACCAAATCGGACCCAGAGTGCCCCGGGCCACCAAATCGGACCCAGAGTGCCCCGGGCCACCAAATCGGACCCAGAGTGACCCGGCCCACCAAATCGGACCCAGAGTGACCCGGCCCACCAAATCGGACCCAGAGTGACCCGGCCCACCAAATCGGACCCAGAGTGACCCGGGCCACCAAATCGGACCCAGAGTGACCCGGGCCACCAAATCGGACCCAGAGTGACCCGGGCCACCAAATCGGACCCAGGCCACCAAATCGGACCCAGAGTGACCCGGGCCACCAAATCGGACCCAGAGTGACCCGGGCCACCAAATCGGACCCAGAGTGGCCCCGCCCACCAAATCCTCAACTACCAAACCAGCGTCTGAGGGGCACCCAAGTGTGAAAGTCTTGCAGGGGCAGCCCGGGCACCATTCCAAAGCACTATCTGTAGTTCCTTCAGGAAATACCCATCTAGTTATTATTATTATTAGGCTTTTTTTCGCAGTTAATGCGGCCCGAACCGCTGAACGCACAGACTCCAGTGAGGTGTCATTTCGAAGCCAGCGTCCACGAGAGGTGTGCTAAGTTATTTTCATGTCGATCGGATTTGTAGTTTTGGCGCAATTTGCATTTGAAAATTGTTTCCCCCTCATTGGAAAGCATTGTTTCAATGCATTTCAATAGGGAAATTTTCCTATACGTTTAAAATGGCTGGGTTTCTGAGGCAATTTCTAAAAATAACTTAACTGCCAAATGCCACCTGGCTGATTAGCTCATTGATATGCGCAGTCAGGCCCAGTTACTATGCCAACGCCTGCGAACTGTACATGACCACACCAGCACAGTTTTGCCAGATAATATCAGCTCTTAAAGTGACAGCACAGCACAATTCCAAAGGACTATCTGTAGTCTTATTATTATTACAGTATACAGCGCAGAGCCCCGCAGCATATAGCGCAGAGCCCCGCAGTATACAGCGCAGAGCCCCGCAGTATACAGCGCAGAGCCGCGCAGTATACAGCGCAGAGCCGCGCAGTATACAGCGCAGAGCCCCGCAGCATACAGCGCAGAGCCGCACAGTATACAGCGCAGAGCCGCGCAGTATACAGCGCAGAGCCGTGCAGTATACAGCGCAGAGCCGCGCAGCATACAGCGCAGAGCCGCGCAGCATACAGCGCAGAGCCGCGCAGCATACAGCGCAGAGCTCCACAGCATACAGCGCAAAGCCCCGCAGCATACAGCGCAGAGCCCCGCAGCATACAGCGCAGGGCCCCGCAGCATACAGCGCAGAGCCGCGCAGCATACAGCGCAGAGCCGCGCAGTATACAGCGCAGAGCCGCGCAGCATACAGCGCGGAGCCGCGCAGCATACAGCGCAGAGCCCCGCAGCATACAGAGCAGAGCCCCACAGGATACAGCGCAGAGCCGCGCAGCATACAGCGCAGAGCCGCGCAGCATACAGCGCAGAGCCCCGCAGCATACAGCGCAGAGCCCCGCAGCATACAGCGCAGAGCCCCGCAGCATACAGCGCAGAGTCCCGCAGCATACAGCGCAGAGCCCCGCAGCATACAGCGCAGAGCCCCGCAGTATACAGTGCAGGGCCCCGCAGTATACAGCGCAGAGCCCCGCAGTATACAGCGCAGAGCCGCACAGTATACAGCGCAGAGCCGCGCAGCATACAGCGCAGAGCCGCGCAGCATACAGCGCAGAGCCGCGCAGCATACAGCGCAGCATACAGGGAAGAGCCGCGCAGCATACAGCGCAGAGCCGCGCAGCATACAGCTCAGAGCCCCGCAGCATACAGCGCAGAGCCCCGCAGTATACAGCGCAGAGCCCCGCAGTATACAGCGCAGAGCCCCGCAGTATACAGCGCAGAGCCCCGCAGTATACAGCGCAGAGCCCCGCAGTATACAGCGCAGAGCCGCACAGTATACAGCGCAGAGCCGCGCAGTATACAGCGCAGAGCCACGCAGTATACAGCGCAGAGCCGCGCAGTATACAGCGCAGAGCCGCGCAGTATACAGCGCCCACCAAATCGGACCCAGAGTGGCTACAACTACCAAACCAGCGCCTGAGGGGCACCCAAGTGTGAAAGTCTTGCTGGGGCAACCCGGGCACCATTCCAAAGCACTATCTGTAGTTCCTTCAGGAAATACCCATCTATTTCTCTCTGTTATCAGCCATTCCCCGTACTGCTGTCAGTCTATTTCTCTCTGTTATCAGCCATTCCCCTGTCCTTCTGTCAGTCTATTCTCTCTGTTATCAGCCATTCCCGGTCCTGCTGTCAGTCTATTCTCTCTGTTATCAGCCATTCCCCGTACTGCTGTCAGTCTATTTCTCTCTGTTATCAGCCATTCCCCTGTCCTGCTGTCAGTCTATTCTCTGTTATCAGCCATTCCTCGTCCTGCTGTCAGTCTATTCTCTCTGTTATCAGCAATTCCCCTGTCCTGCTGTCAGTCTATTCTCTCTGTTATCAGCAATTCCCCTGTCCTGCTGTCAGTCTATTCTCTCTGTTATCAGCCATTCCCCGTTCTGCTGTCAGTCTATTTCTCTTTGTTATCAGCAATTCCCCTGTCCTGCTGTCAGTCTATTCTCTTCGTTATCAGCCATTCCCTTGTCCTGCTGTCAGTCTATTCTCTGTTATCAGCCATTCCCTTATCCTGCTGTCAGTCAGAGTGACCCGGCCCACCAAATCGGACCCAGAGTGACCCGGCCCACCAAATCGGACCCAGAGTGACCCGGCCCACCAAATCGGACCCAGAGTGACCCGGCCGACCAAATCGGACCCAGAGTGACCCGGCCGACCAAATCGGACCCAGAGTGACCCGGCCGACCAAATCGGACCCAGAGTGACCCGGCCGACCAAATCGGACCCAGAGGGACCCGGCCCACCAAATCGGACCCAGAGGGACCCGGCCCACCAAATCGGACCCAGAGTGACCCGGCCCACCAAATCGGACCCAGAGTGACCCGGCCCACCAAATCGGACCCAGAGTGACCCGGCCCACCAAATCGGACCCAGAGTGACCCGGCCGACCAAATCGGACCCAGAGTGACCCGGCCGACCAAATCGGACCCAGAGTGACCCGGCCGACCAAATCGGACCCAGAGTGACCCGGCCGACCAAATCGGACCCAGAGTGACCCGGCCGACCAAATCGGACCCAGAGTGACCCGGCCCACCAAATCGGACCCAGAGGGACCCGGCCCACCAAATCGGACCCAGAGTGACCCGGGCCACCAAATCGGACCCAGAGTGACCCGGGCCTCCAAATCGGACCCAGAGTGACCCGGGCCACCAAATCGGACCCAGAGTGACCCGGGCCACCAAATCGGACCCAGAGTGACCCGGGCCACCAAATCGGACCCAGAGTGACCCGGGCCACCAAATCGGACCCAGAGTGACCCGGGCCACCAAATCGGACCCAGAGTGACCCGGGCCACCAAATCGGACCCAGAGTGACCCGGCCCACCAAATCGGACCCAGAGTGACCCGGCCCACCAAATCGGACCCAGAGTGACCCGGCCCACCAAATCGGACCCAGAGTGACCCGGCCCACCAAATCGGACCCAGAGTGACCCGGCCCACCAAATCGGACCCAGAGTGACCCGGCCCACCAAATCGGACCCAGAGTGCCCGGCCCACCAAATCGGACCCAGAGTGACCCGGGCCACCAAATCGGACCCAGAGTGACCCGGGCCACCAAATCGGACCCAGAGTGACCCGGGCCACCAAATCGGACCCAGAGTGACCCGGGCCACCAAATCGGACCCAGAGTGACCCGGCCCACCAAATCGGACCCAGAGTGACCCGGCCCACCAAATCGGACCCAGAGTGACCCGGCCCACCAAATCGGACCCAGAGTGACCCGGCCCACCAAATCGGACCCAGAGTGACCCGGCCCACCAAATCGGACCCAGAGTGACCCGGCCCACCAAATCGGACCCAGAGTGACCCGGCCCACCAAATCGGACCCAGAGTGACCCGGCCCACCAAATCGGACCCAGAGTGACCCGGGCCACCAAATCGGACCCAGAGTGACCCGGGCCACCAAATCGGACCCAGAGTGACCCGGGCCACCAAATCGGACCCAGAGTGACCCGGGCCACCAAATCGGACCCAGAGTGACCCGGGCCACCAAATCGGACCCAGAGTGGCACCGCCCACCAAATCCTCAACTACCAAACCAGCGTCTGAGGGGCACCCAAGTGTGAAAGTCTTGCAGGGGCAGCCAGGGCACCATTCCAAAGCACTATCTGTAGTTCCTTCAGGAAATACCCATCTAGTTATTATTATTATTCAGTCCGCACGTAATGCGGCCTGAACCGCTTCACTCACAGACTCCAGTGAGGTGTCATTTCGATGCCAGCGTCCCCAAGAGGTGTGCTAAGTATTTTTCGTGTCGATCGGATTTGTAGTTTTGGCGCAATTTGCATTTGAAAAATTTTTTTCCCCTCATTGCATTAGCATTAAGCATTAGCATTAGCATTTCAATAGGGAAATTTTCCAATAGGTTATAATTGGCCGGGTTTCTGAGGCAATTTGAAATGTACCTGCCACCTGGCTGATTAGCTCATTGATATGCGCAGTCAGGCCCAGTTACTCTGCCAACGCCTGCGAACTGTACATGACCACACCAGCACAGTTTTGCCAGATAATATCAGCTCTTAAAGTGATAGCACAGCACAATTCCAAAGCACTAGGCCGCCCGCCAAATCGTACCCAGAGTGGCGCCGCCCGCCAAATTGGAACCACAGTGGCGCCGCCCATCAAATCGGACCCGGAGTGGCGCCGCCCGCCAAATCGGACCCAGAGTGGCGCCGCCCGCCAAATCGGACCCAGAGTGGCGCCGGCCGCCAAATCGGACCCAGAGTGGCGCCGGCCGCCAAATCGGACCCAGAGTGGCGCCGCCCGCCAAATCAGACCCGGAGTGGCGCCGGCCGCCAAATCGGACCCAGAGTGGCGCCGGCCGCCAAATCGGACCCGGAGTGGCGCCGCCCGCCAAATCGGACCCGGAGTGGCGCCGCCGCCAAATCGGACCCGGAGTGGCGCCGCCCGCCTAATCGGACCCAGAGTGGCCTCGCCCGCCAAATCGGACCCGGAGTGGCGCCGCCCGCCAAATCGGACCCGGAGTGGCGCCGCCCGCCAAATCGAACCCAGAGTGGCGCCACCCGCCAAATCGAACCCAGAGTGGCTACAACTACCAAACCAGCGCCTGAGGGGCACCCAAGTGTGAAAGTCTTGCTGGGGCAACCCGGGCACCATTCCAAAGCACTATCTGTAGTTCCTTCAGGAAATACCCATCTAGTTATTCTTCTTATTATTAGGCTTTTTTCCGCAATTAATGCAGCCCAAACCGCTGCACGCACAGACTCAGACACAGTCATTTCGAAGCCAGCATCCACGAGAGGTGTGCTAACTATTTTTCATGTTGATCGGATTTGTAGTTTTGGCGCAATTTGCGTTTGAAAATTGTTTTCCCCTCATTGGAAAGCATTGTCTCAATGCGTTTCAATAGGGAAATTTCCTCATAGGGTATAATGGCCTGGTTTCTGAGGCAATTTCTAAAAATAACTGCCAACTGCCACCTGGCTGATTAGCTCATTGATATGCGCAGTCAGATCCAGTTACTATGCCAACGCCTACGAGCCCACTAGGAAACAGGTTTTGTCAGATAATATCAGCTCCTCTCTGTTATCAGCCATTCCCCTGTCCTGCTGTCAGTCTATTTCTCTCTGTTATCAGCCATTCCCCCGTACTGCTGTCAGTCTATTTCTCTCTGTTATCAGCCATTCCCCTGTCCTGCTGTCAGTCTATTCTCTCTGTTATCAGCCATTCCCCCATCCTGCTGTCAGTCTATTCTCTCTGTTATCAGCCATTCCCCTGTCCTGCTGTCAGTCTATTCTCCAGAGACTCCAGTGAGGCGTCATTTCGAAGCCAGCGTCCACGAGAGGTGTGCTAAGTATTTTTCGTGTCGATCCAATTTGTAGTTTTTAAAAAAATCGCATTTTAAAAAAAAAATTTCCCATAGGAAATAATGGCGAACTTTCCATTACCCCCAACTTGACCTTCCAAAGATGGCAGCTATGCAAATGTACGGTGTCCATTTTAGGACATGATCATTTATCAAAGTCAAACATCAGAATAAAGAGACTATGACACCCTCTCGTCCCGTGGGTGAAAAGTAAGTGCGCCCCCCGGCCCCGTGGGTGAAAAGTAAGTGCATCCCCGATCCCAGTGTGAAAAGTAAGTGCACCGCCGATCCCGTGGGTGAAAAGTAAGTGCACCCCCGGTCCCGTGGGTGAAAAGTAAGTGCACCCCCGGCCCCGTGGGTGAAAAGTAAGTGCACCCCCGGTCCCATGCATGAAAAGTAAGTGCACCCCCGGTCCCAGTGTGAAAAGTAAGTGCACCGCCGATCCCGTGGGTGAAAAGTAAGTGCACCCCCGACCCCGTGGGTGAAAAGTAAGTGCACCCCCGGCCCCGTGGGTGAAAAGTAAGTGCACCCCCGGTCCCAGTGTGAAAAGTAAGTGCACCCCCGGTCCCGTGGGTGAAAAGTAAGTGCACCCCCAGCCCTGTGGGTGAAAAGTAAGTGCACCCCTGGCCCCGTGGGTGAAAAGTAAGTGCATCCCCAGTCCCAGTATGAAAAGTAAGTGCACCCCCGATCCCGTGTGTGAAAAGTAAGTGCACCCCCCGCCCCATGGGGGAAAAGTAAGTGCACCCCCGATCCCGTGGGTGAAAAGTAAGTGCAGCCTCGGTCCCAGTGTGAAAAGTAAGTGCACCCCCGATCCCGTGGGTGAAAAGTAAGTGCACCCCTGGCCCCGTGGGTGAAAAGTAAGTGCACCCCCGGCCCCTTGGGTGAAAAGTAAGTGCACCCCTGATCCAGTGGGTGAAAAGTAAGTGCACCCCGGGTCCCGTGTGTGAAAAGTAAGTGCACCCTCGGTCCCAGTGTGAAAAGTAAGTGCACCCCCAGCCCCGTGGGTGAAAAGTAAGTGCACCCTCGGTCCCAGTGTGAAAAGTAAGTGCACCCCCGGCCCAGTGGGTGAAAAGTAAGTGCACCCTCAGTCCCAGTGTGAAAAGTAAGTGCACCCTTGGTCCCAGTGTGAAAAGTAAGTGCACCCCCGGCCCAGTGGGTGAAAAGTAAGTGCACCCTCAGTCCCAGTGTGAAAAGTAAGTGCACCCTTGGTCCCAGTGTGAAAAGTAAGTGCACCACCAGCCCTGTGGGTGAAAAGTAAGTGCACCCCTGATCCCGTGGGTGAAAAGTAAGTGCACCCCTGGCCCCGTGGGTGAAAAGTAAGTGCATCCCCAGTCCCAGTATGAAAAGTAAGTGCACCCCCGATCCCGTGTGTGAAAAGTAAGTGCACCCCCCGCCCCATGGGGGAAAAGTAAGTGCACCCCCGATCCCGTGGGTGAAAAGTAAGTGCAGCCTCGGTCCCAGTGTGAAAAGTAAGTGCACCCCCGATCCCGTGGGTGAAAAGTAAGTGCACCCCCGGCCCCTTGGGTGAAAAGTAAGTGCACCCCTGATCCAGTGGGTGAAAAGTAAGTGCACCCCGGGTCCCGTGTGTGAAAAGTAAGTGCACCCTCGGTCCCAGTGTGAAAAGTAAGTGCACCCCCAGCCCCGTGGGTGAAAAGTAAGTGCACCCTCGGTCCCAGTGTGAAAAGTAAGTGCACCCCCGGCCCAGTGGGTGAAAAGTAAGTGCACCCTCAGTCCCAGTGTGAAAAGTAAGTGCACCCTTGGTCCCAGTGTGAAAAGTAAGTGCACCCCCGGCCCAGTGGGTGAAAAGTAAGTGCACCCTCAGTCCCAGTGTGAAAAGTAAGTGCACCCTCGGTCCCAGTGTGAAAAGTAAGTGCACCCCCGGCCCCGTGGGTGAAAAGTAAGTGCACCCCCGGTCCCGTGTGTGAAAAGTAAGTGCACCCCCGGTCCCATGGGTGAAAAGTAAGTGCACCCCCGGTCCCGTGTGTGAAAGGTAAGTGCACCCCCGGCCCAGTGGGTGAAAAGTAAGTGCACCCCCGTGGGTGAAAAGTAAGTGCACCCCCGCCCCCGTGGGTGAAAATTAAGTGCACCTCCGGTGTGCAAAAGTAAGTGCGCCCCGGGAGTGCAAAAGTAAGTGCGCTTCGGGTGTGCAAAAGTAAGTGCGCCCCGGGTGTGCAAAAGTAAGTGCGCCCCGGTGTGCAAAAGTAAATGCGCCCCAGGTGTGCAAAAGTAAGTGAACCCCAGGCCCCGTGGGTGAAAAGTAAGTGCATCCCCGGCTCCGTGGGTGAAAAAGTAAGTGCACCCCAGGCCTCGTGGGTGAAAAGTAAGTGCACCCCCGGCCCTGTGGGTGAAAAGTAAGTACACCCCCGGCCCGGTGGGTGAAAATGAAGTGCACCCCCGGCCCCGTGGGTGAAAAGTAAGTGCACCCCGGTCCCGTGAGTGAAAAGTAAGTGCACCCCCGGTCCCGTGTGTGAAAAGTAAGTGCACTCCCGGTCCGTATGTGAAAAGTAAGTGCACCCCCGGTCCCTTGTGTGAAAAGTAAGTGCACCCCCCGGCCCCATGGGTGAAAACCAAGTGCACCCCTAAACCCCGGGCAGTTTTAAGGCCTCTAAGGGACCCCGGGCAGTTTTAAAGCCTCTAAGGGACCCTGGGCAGTTTTAAGGCCTCTAAGGGACCCCAGGCAGTTTTGAGGGACACCCAAGTGTGAAAGTCTTGCAGGGGCAGCCCGGGCACCATTCCAAAGCACTATCTGTAGTTCCTTCAGGAAATACCCATCTAGTTATAGTGCTTTGGAACAAAGCACTATACTGTTATTCCTTCGTGGTAAACTTCTTCTTATTCTTATTATAGTGCTTTGGAACAAAAGCACTATACTGTTATTCCATCGTGGTAAACTTCTTCTTATTATAGTGCTTTGGAACAAAGCACTATACTGTTATTCCATCGTGGATAACTTCTTCTTATTATAGTGCTTTGGAACAAAGCACTATACTATTATTCCACCGTGGTAAACTTCTTCTTATTATAGTGCTTTGGAACAAAGCACTATACTGTTATTCCATTGTGGTAAACTTCTTCTTATTCTTATTATTCTTATTATTATTCAGTCCGCACGTAATGCGGCCCGAACCGCTTCACTCACAGACTCCAGTGAGGTGTCATTTCGAAGCCAGCGTCCCCAAGAGGTGTGCTAAGTATTTTTCGCGTCGATCGGATTTTTAGTTTTGGCGCAATTTGCGTTTGAAAATGTTTTTTCCCCTCATTGTAATGCATTTCAATAGGGAAATTTTCCCATAGGTTATAATGGCCGGGTTTCTGAGGCAATTTGAAATGTACCTGCCACCTGGCTGATTAGCTCATTGATATGCGCAGTCAGGCCCAGTTACTATGCCAACGCCTGCGAACTGTACATGACCACACCAGCACAGTTTTTTTTGCCAGATAATATCAGGTCTTAAAGTGATAGCACAGCACAATTTCAAAGCACTATCTGTAGTCTTATTATAATTATTGCCCCGCTCGCCAACTCGGACCCAGAGTGGCGCCGCCCGCCAAATCGGACCCAGAGTGGCGCCGCCCGCCAAATCGGACCCAGAGTGGTGCCGAACGCCAAATCGGACCCAGTGTGGCGCCGCCCGCCAAATCGGACCCAGTGTGGCGCCGCCCGCCAAATCGGACCCAGAGTGGCGCCGCCCGCAAAATCGGACCCAGAGTGGCGCCGCCCGCCAAATCGGACCCAGAGTGGCGCCGCCCGCCAAATCGGACCCAGAGTGGCGCCGCCCGCCAAATCGGACCCAGAGTGGCGCCGCCCGCCAAATCGGACACGGAGTGGCGTTGCCCACCAAATCGGACCCGGAGTGGCGCCGCCCGCCAAATCGGACACGGAGTGGCGCCGCCCGCCAAATCGGACCCGGAATGGCGCCGCCCGCCAAATCGGACCCGGAGTGGCGCCCCCCCCCAGAGTGGCGCCGCCCGCCAAATCGGACCCGGAGTGGCGTCGCCCGCCAAATCGGACCCGGAGTGGCACCGCCCGCCAAATTGGACCCAGAGTGGCGCCGCCCGCCAAATCGGACCCGGAGTGGTGCCGCCCGCCAAATCGGACCCGGAGTGGTGCCGCCCGCCAAATCGGACCCGGAGTGGCGCCGCCCGCCCGAGTGGCGCCGCCCGCCAAATCAGACCCGGAGTGGCGCCGCTCGCCAAATCGGACCCAGAGTGGCGCCGCCCGCCAAATCGGACCCAGAGTGGCGCCGCCCGCCAAATCGGACCCAGAGTGGCGCCGCCCGCTAAATCGGACCCAGAGTGGCGCCGCCCGCCAAATCGGACCCAGAGTGGCGCCACCCGCCAAATCGGACCCAGAGTGGCGCCGCCCGCCAAATCGGATTCAGAGTGGCGCCGCTCGCCAAATCGGATTCAGAGTGGCGCCGCCCGCCAAATCGGACCCAGAGTGGCGCCGCCCGCCAAATCGGACCCAGAGTGGCGCCGCCCGCCAAATCGGACCCGGAGTGGCGCCGCCCGCCAAATCGGACCCAGAGTGGCGCCGCCCGCCAGAGTGGCGCCGCCCGCCAAATCGGACCCAGAGTGGCGCCGCCCGCCAAATCGGACCCAGAGTGGCGCCGCCCACCAAATCGGACCCAGAGTGGCGCCGCCCGCCAAATCGGACACGGAGTGGCGTCGCCCACCAAATCGGACCGGAGTGGCGCCGCCCGCCAAATCGGACCCGGAGTGGCGCCGCCCGCCAAATCGGACCCGGAGTGGCGCCGCCCGCCAAATCGGACCCGGAGTGGCACCGCCCGCCAAATCGGACCCAGAGTGGTGCCGCCCCCCAGAGTGGCGCCGCCCGCCAAATCGGACCCGGAGTGGCGTCACCCGCCAAATCGGACCCGGAGTGGCACCGCCCGCCAAATTGGACCCAGAGTGGCGCCGCCCGCCAAATCGGACCCGGAGTGGCGCCGCCCGCCAAATCGGACCCGGAGTGGCGCCGCCCGCCAAATCGGACCCGGAGTGGCGCCGCCCGCCCGAGTGGCGCCGCCCGCCAAATCAGACCCGGAGTGGCGCCGCCCGCCAAATCGGACCCAGAGTGGCGCCGCCCGCCAAATCGGACCCAGAGTGGCGCCGCCCGCCAAATCGGACCAAGAGTGGCGCCGCCCGCCAAATCGGACCCAGAGTGGCGCCGCCCGCTAAATCGGACCCAGAGTGGCGCCGCCCGCCAAATCGGACCCAGAGTGGCGCCTCCCGCCAAATCGGACCCAGAGTGGCGCCGCCCGCCAAATCGGATTCAGAGTGGCGCCGCTCGCCAAATCGGATTCAGAGTGGCGCCGCCCGCCAAATCGGACCCAGAGTGGCGCCGCCCGCCAAATCGGACCCAGAGTGGCGCCGCCCGCCAAATCGGACCCAGAGCGGCGCCGCCCGCCAAATCGGACCCAGAGCGGCGCCGCCCGCCAAATCGGACCCAGAGCGGCGCCGCCCGCCAAATCGGACCCAGAGCGGCGCCGCCCGCCGAATCGGACCCAGAGTGGCGCCGCTCACCAAATCGGACCCGGAGTGGCGCCGCCTGCCAAATCGGACCCGGAGCGGCGCCGCCCGCCAAATCGGACCCAGAGCGGCGCCGCCCGCCAAATCGGACCCAGAGCGGCGCCGCCCGCCAAATCGGACCCAGAGCGGCGCCGCCCGCCAAATCGGACCCAGAGCGGCGCCGCCCGCCAAATCGGACCCAGAGTGGCGCCGCCCGCCAAATCGGACCCGGAGTGGCGCCGCTCACCAAATCGGACCCGGAGTGGCGCCGCCTGCCAAATCGGACCCGGGTGTCATGATCTCTGCAGGCAGAGATCATAGCAAGCCTATAGAGGGACAAGCTCTCGGAAGATGGAACTATACTGACCATGAACTAAGCCTGCCGCGCAACTAGAAATAGCCAGGTAGCATTTCCTATTTATCGCTAGATGCCCAGCTCTGGCCTAAGACCTAAATAGCTAGCAGAGGGAAATATAAGACCTGGCTCACCTCTAGAGAAATATTCCAAAGAAGACAGTAGCCCCCCACATATAATGACGGTGAGTTCAGATGAAACAACAAACGCAGCAGGAAAATAGTCTTAGCAAATTTGAGGTCCGCTTACTAGATAGCAGAAGACAGATAGTATACTTTCATGGTCAGCAGAAAAACACTAACAAAACACCATCCAGAGATTACCTTAAACTCTGGCATTAACTCATAACGCCAGAGTAGCAATCCCTGATCAACGAGAGCTTTCCAGACACAGTAACAAAACTTCAGCTGTGAACTGGAACAAATAGGCAAAACAAAACATGGACAAAAGTCCAACTTATCTAGTAGTAGTCTAGAAGCAGGAACAAGCACTGAGAGGCATCAGATAACATTGTTGACCGGCAAGAAACCACCAGAGAAATGAGCTTAAATAGCGACACCCACTACTGATGGAACCAGGTGAAACAGGAAAGAGGATGACAAGTCCAATTCCACAAGCGGCCACCGGGGGAGCCCAGAATCCAAATTCACAACAGTACCCCCCCCTCAAGGAGGGGGCACCGAACCCTCACCAGATCCACCAGGGCGACCAGGATGAGCCCTATGGAAGGCACGAACAAGATCAGAAGCATGAACATCAGATGCATTGACCCACGAATTATCCTCCTGGCCGTAACCCTTCCAGTTGACCAGATACTGGAGTCTCCGTCTGGAAACACGAGAGTCCAAAATTTTCTCCACAACGTACTCCAACTCACCCTCAACCAACACCGGAGCAGGAGGCTCAACTGAAGGTACCACAGGTACCTCATACCTGCGCAATAACGACCGATGAAAAACGTTATGAATGGAAAAGGACGCAGGGAGGTCCAAACGGAAAGAAACAGGATTAAGAATCTCCAATATTCTATAAGGGCCGATGAACCGAGGTTTAAACTTAGGAGAAGAGACCCTCATAGGGACAAAACGAGAAGACAACCACACCAAATCTCCAACACAAAGCCGAGAACCAACACGACGATGACGGTTGGCAAAACGCTGAGTCTTCTCCTGGGACAACTTCAAATTGTCCATAACCTGCCCCCAGATGTGATGCAATCTCTCCACCACCGCATCCACTCCAGGACAATCCGAGGATTCCACCTGACCGGAGGAAAATCGAGGGTGAAACCCCGAATTACAGAAAAACGGGGACACTAAGGTGGAAGAGCTGGCCCGATTATTGAGGGCGAACTCTGCCAATGGCAAAAAAGCAACCCAATCATCCTGGTCAGCAGAGACAAAACACCTCAGATATGTCTCCAGGGTCTGATTAGTCCGCTCGGTCTGGCCATTAGTCTGAGGGTGAAAAGCAGATGAAAAAGACAAATCTATGCCCATCCTAGCACAGAATGCCCGCCAAAATCTAGACACAAATTGGGTACCTCTGTCAGAAACAATATTCTCAGGAATACCGTGCAATCGGACAACATTCTGAAAAAACAGAGGAACCAACTCAGAAGAAGAAGGCAACTTGGGCAGAGGAACCAAATGGACCATTTTAGAGAAACGGTCACAGACCACCCAGATGACAGACATCTTCTGGGAAACAGGCAGATCTGAAATAAAATCCATCGAGATGTGTGTCCAAGGCCTCTTAGGAATAGGCAAGGGCAACAGCAGTCCGCTAGCCCGAGAACTACAAGACTTGGCCCGAGCACAAACGTCACATGACTGCACAAAGACTCGCACATCTCGTGACAGGGAAGGCCACCAGAAGGATCTTGCCACCAAATCCCTGGTACCAAAAATTCCGGGATGACCTGCCAATGCAGAAGAATGTACCTCAGAGATGACTCTGCTGGTCCAATCATCCGGAACAAACAGTCTATCAGGCGGACAACGATCCGGTCTATCCGCCTGAAACTCTTGCAAGGACCGCCGCAGATCAGGAGAAACGGCCGACAAAATTACTCCCTCCCTAAGGATACCTGTGGGTTCAGAATTACCAGGAGAGTCCGGGTCAAAACTCCTAGAAAGGGCATCTGCCTTAACATTCTTAGAACCCGGTAGGTATGACACCACAAAATTAAAGCGAGAAAAAAATAAAGACCAGCGCGCCTGTCTAGGATTCAGGCGTCTGGCAGTCTCAAGATAAATCAAATTTTTGTGGTCAGTCAATACCACCACCTGATGCCTAGCCCCCTCGAGCCAATGGCGCCACTCCTCAAACGCCCACTTCATGGCCAAAAGCTCCCGATTCCCAACATCATAATTCCGCTCTGCGGGCGAAAATTTGCGAGAAAAGAAGGCACAAGGCCTAATGACGGAGCAGTCGGAACCTTTCTGCGACAACACTGCCCCAGCTCCGATCTCCGAAGCGTCAACCTCAACCTGAAAAGGCAGATTCACATCAGGCTGACGCAACACAGGGGCAGAGGCAAAACGGCGCTTAAGCTCCTGAAAGGCCTCTACAGCATGAGGGGACCAATTAGCAACATCAGCGCCTTGTCTGGTCAAATCAGTCAGTGGTTTAACGACATCCGAAAAACCAGCAATAAATCGGCGGTAAAAGTTGGCAAAGCCCAAAAATCTCTGAAGACCCTTAAGAGAGGAGGGCTGAGTCCAGTCACAAATAGCTTGCACCTTGACGGGATCCATCTCAATGGAAGAGGGAGAAAAAATATACCCCAAAAAGGAAATTTTCTGGACCCCAAAAACGCACTTAGACCCCTTCACACATAAAGAATTAGACCGCAGAACCTGAAAAACTCTCCTGACCTGCTGGACATGAGAGTCCCAGTCATCAGAAAAAATCAGAATATCATCCAGATATATTATCATAAATTTATCCAGAAAATCGCGGAAAATATCATGCATAAAAGACTGGAAAACTGAAGGGGCATTAGAAAGACCAAAAGGCATGACCAAATACTCAAAGTGGCCCTCGGGCGTATTAAATGCGGTCTTCCACTCATCCCCCTGCCTGATCCGCACCAAATTATACGCCCCACGAAGATCAATTTTAGAGAACCACTTAGCACCCTCTATACGAGCAAACAAATCAGTAAGCAATGGCAATGGGTATTGATACTTAACAGTGATCTTATTCAGAAGCCGATAATCAATACATGGTCTCAAAGAGCCGTCTTTTTTTGAGACAAAGAAAAACCCAGCTCCCAAGGGAGAAGAAGATGGACGAATATGTCCCTTTTCCAAAGACTCCTTTATATATTCCCGCATAGCAGCATGTTCCGGCACAGACAGATTAAACAAACGACCCTTGGGATATTTACAACCCGGTATCAAATCTATGGCACAATCGCACTCACGGTGCGGAGGTAACGACCCAAGCTTGGGTTCGTCAAAGACGTCTTGATAATCAGAGAGGAACTCAGGGACTTCAGAGGGAATGGACGACGAAATAGAAACCAAAGGTAAGTCCCCATGAATACCCTTACATCCCCAGCTCAACACAGACATTGCTCTCCAGTCCAAGACTGGGTTGTGAGACTGCAACCATGGCAATCCCAGTACCAAATCGTCATGTAAATTATACAGCACCAGGAAACGAATAATCTCCTGGTGATCCGGATTGATACGCATGGTTACTTGTGTCCAGTATTGTGGTTTATTATTAGCCAATGGGGTGGAGTCAATCCCCTTCAGAGGAATAAGAGTCTCCAAAGGCTCTAAATCAAAACCACAACGATTGGCAAAGGACCAATCCATAAGACTCAGAGCGGCGCCAGAGTCAACATAGGCGTCCGTGGCAATGGATGACAAAGAGCAAATCAGGGTTACAGACAAAATAAACTTAGACTGAATGGTGCCAATGGAAACAGACTTATCAAGCTTCTTTGTACGCCTAGAGCATGCTGATATAACATGAGTAGAATCCCCACAATAGAAACACAATCCATTCTTCCGTCTAAAATTCTGTCGCTCGCTCCTGGACAGAATTCTATCACACTGCATACTTTCTGGCGTCTTTTCCATAGACACCGCCAGATGGTGCACCGGTTTGCGCTCCCGCAGACGCCTATCAATCTGAATAGCCATTGTCATGGACTCATTCAGACCTGCAGGCACAGGGAACCCCACCATAACATCCTTAACGGCATCAGAGAGACCTTCTCTGAAAGTTGCCGCCAAGGCGCACTCATTCCACTGAGTAAGCACAGACCATTTACGGAATTTTTGGCAGAAAACTTCAGCTTCGTCTTGCCCCTGAGATAGTGCCATCAAAGTTTTTTCTGCCTGAAGTTCCAAATGAGGTTCCTCATAAAGCAAGCCCAAGGCCAGAAAAAACGCATCCACATCGCGTAACGCAGGATCCCCTGCTGGCAATGAGAAGGCCCAATCTTGAGGGTCACCCCTGAGCAAGGAAATCACAATCCTAACCTGCTGAGCAGGGTCTCCAGCTGAACGAGACTTCAGGGACAAATAAAGCTTACAATTATTTCGGAAATTCTGGAAGCTAGCTCTATTCCCTGTGAAGAACTCCGGCAAAGGAATTCTCGGCTCAGATACCGGAGCATGTACCACAAAATCTTGTAAATTTTGTACTTTCGTGATGAGATTATTCAAACCCGCAGTTACACTCTGGAGATCCATTATTGTCAGGTGCACACAGAGCCATACAGAGATTAGGAGGAGAGAGAGAAAAAAGACTGCAGCAAGGCAGACTGGAGGAAAAAAAAAAAAAAAAAAAAATACCAGCAGACTTCTTATAACTCTCCTTTCTCAACCTGGGTCTTTAACACTTAATTGGCCGGTCAAACTGTCATGATCTCTGCAGGCAGAGATCATAGCAAGCCTATAGAGGGACAAGCTCTCGGAAGATGGAACTATACTGACCATGAACTAAGCCTGCCGCGCAACTAGAAATAGCCAGGTAGCATTTCCTATTTATCGCTAGATGCCCAGCTCTGGCCTAAGACCTAAATAGCTAGCAGAGGGAAATATAAGACCTGGCTCACCTCTAGAGAAATATTCCAAAGAAGACAGTAGCCCCCCACATATAATGACGGTGAGTTCAGATGAAACAACAAACGCAGCAGGAAAATAGTCTTAGCAAATTTGAGGTCCGCTTACTAGATAGCAGAAGACAGATAGTATACTTTCATGGTCAGCAGAAAAACACTAACAAAACACCATCCAGAGATTACCTTAAACTCTGGCATTAACTCATAACGCCAGAGTAGCAATCCCTGATCAACGAGAGCTTTCCAGACACAGTAACAAAACTTCAGCTGTGAACTGGAACAAATAGGCAAAACAAAACATGGACAAAAGTCCAACTTATCTAGTAGTAGTCTAGAAGCAGGAACAAGCACTGAGAGGCATCAGATAACATTGTTGACCGGCAAGAAACCACCAGAGAAATGAGCTTAAATAGCGACACCCACTACTGATGGAACCAGGTGAAACAGGAAAGAGGATGACAAGTCCAATTCCACAAGCGGCCACCGGGGGAGCCCAGAATCCAAATTCACAACACCCGGGGTGGCGCCGCCCGCCAAATCGGACCTGGGGTGGCGCCGCCCACCAAATCGGACCCAGGGTGGCGCCGCCCGCCAAATCGGACCCAGGGTGGCGCCGCCCGCCAAATCGGACCCAGGGTGGCGCCGCCTGCCAAATCGGACCCAGAGTGGCGCCGCTCGCCAAATCGGACCCGGAGTGGCTCCGCCCGCCAAATCGGACCCGGAGTGGCGCCGCCCGCCAAATCGGACCCGGAGTGGTGCCGCCCGCCAAATCGGACCCGGAGTGGCGCCGCCCGCCAAATCGGACCCGGAGTGGCGCCGCCCGCCAAATCGGACCCCGAGTGGCGCCGCCCGCCAAATCGGACCCGGAGTGGTGCCACCCGCCAAATCGGACCCGGAGTGGCGCCACCCGCCAAATCGATCCCGGAATGGCGCCACCCGCCAAATCGGACCCAGAGTGGCGCCACCCGCCAAATCGAACCCAGAGTGGCTACAACTACCAAACCAGCGCCTGAGGGGCACCCAAGTGTGAAAGTCTTGCTGGGGCAACCCGGGCACCATTCCAAAGCACTATCTGTAGTTCCTTCAGGAAATACCCATCTAGTTCTTCTTATTCTTCTTATTATTCAGTCCGCACGTAATGCGGCCCAAACCGCTTCACTCACAGACTCCAGTGAGGTGTCATTTCGAAGCCAGCGTCCCCAAGAGGTGTGCTAAGTATTTTTCGTGTCGATCGGATTTGTAGTTTTGGCGCAATTTGCGTTTGAAAATGTTTTTTCCCCTCATTGTAATGCATTTCAATAGGGAAATTTTCCCATAGGTTATAATGGCCGGGTTTCTGAGGCAATTTGAAATGTACCTGCCACTTGGCTGATTAGCTCATTGATATGCGCAGTCAGGCCCAGTTACTATGCCAACGCCTGCGAACTGTACATGACCACACCAGCACAGTTTTGCCAGATAATATCAGCTCTTAAAGTGATAGCACAGCACAATTTCAAAGCACTATCTGTAGTCTTATTATAATTATTGCCCCGCTCACCAAATCGGACCCAGAGTGGCGCCGCCCGCCAAATCGGACCCAGAGTGGTGCCGCCCGCCAAATCGGACCCAGTGTGGCGCCGCCCGCCAAATCGGACCCAGAGTGGCGCCGAACGCCAAATCGGACCCAGAGTGGCGCCGCCCGCCAAATCGGACCCAGAGTGGCGCCGCCCGCCAAATCGGACCCAGAGTGGCGCCGCCCGCCAAATCGGACCCAGAGTGGCGCCGCCCGCCAAATCAGACCCAGAGTGGCGCCGCCCGCCAAATCGGACCCAGAGTGGCGCCGCCCGCCAAATCGGACCCAGTGTGGTGCCGCCAGCCAAATCGGACCCAGAGTGGCGCCGCCCGCCAAATCGGACCCAGAGTGGCGCCGCCCGCCAAATCGGACCCAGAGTGGCGCCGCCCGCCAAATCGGACCCAGAGTGGCGCCGCCCGCAAAATCGGACCCAGAGTGGCGTCGCCCGCAAAATCGGACCCAGAGTGGCGCCGCCCGCCAAATCGGACCCCGAGTGGCACCGCCCCCCAAATCGGACCCAGAGTGGCGCCCGCCGCCAAATCGGACCCAGAGTGGCGCCGCCCGCCAAATCGGACCGAGTGGCGCCGCCCGCCAAATCGGACCCAGAGTGACCCGGGCCACCAACTCGGACCCAGAGTGGCGCTGCCCGCCAAATCGGACCCAGAGTGGCGCCACCCGCCAAATCGGACCCAGAGTGGCGCCGCCCGCCAAATCGGACCCAGAGTGGCGCCGCCCACCAAATCGGACCCAGTGTGGCGCCGCCCGCCAAATCGGACCCAGAGTGGCGCCGAACGCCAAATCGGACCCAGAGTGGCGCCGCCCGCCAAATCGGACCCAGAGTGGCGCCGCCCGCCAAATCAGACCCAGAGTGGCGCCGTCCGCCAAATCGGACCCAGTGTGGCGCCGCCCGCCAAATCGGACCCAGAGTGGCGCCGCCCGCCAAATCGGACCCAGAGTGGCGCCGCCCACCAAATCGGACCCAGAGTGGCGCCGCCCGCCAAATCGGACCCAGAGTGGCGCCGCCCGCCAAATCGGACCCAGAGTGGCGCCACCCGCCAAATCGGACCCAGAGTGGCGACGCCCGCCAAATCGGACCCAGAGTGGCGCCGCCCGCCAAATCGGACCCAGAGTGGCGCCGCCCGCCAAATCGGACCCAGAGTGGCGCCGCCTGCCAAATCGGACCCAGAGTGACCCGGGCCACCAAACCGGACCCAGAGTGACCTGGGCCACCAAATCGGACCCAGAGTGACCCGGGCCACCAAATCGGACCCAGAGTGACCCGGGCCACCAAATCGGACCCAGAGTGACCCGGGCCACGAAATCGGACCCAGAGTGACCCGGCCCACCAAATCGGACCCAGAGTGACCCGGCCCACCAAATCGGACCCAGAGTGACCCGGCCCACCAAATCGGACCCAGAGTGACCCGGCCCACCAAATCGGACCCAGAGTGACCCGGCCCACCAAATCGGACCCAGAGTGACCCGGCCCACCAAATCGGACCCAGAGTGACCCGGGCCACCAAATCGGACCCAGAGTGACCCGGGCCACCAAATCGGACCCAGAGTGACCCGGGCCACCAAATCGGACCCAGAGTGACCCGGGCCACCAAATCGGACCCAGAGTGCCCCGGGCCACCAAATCGGACCCAGAGTGACCCGGGTCACCAAATCGGACCCAGAGTGACCCGGCCCACCAAATCGGACCCAGAGTGACCCGGCCCACCAAATCGGACCCAGAGTGACCCGGCCCACCAAATCGGACCCAGAGTGACCCGGCCCACCAAATCGGACCCAGAGTGACCCGGCCCACCAAATCGGACCCAGAGTGACCCGGGCCACCAAATCGGACCCAGAGTGACCCGGGCCACCAAATCGGACCCAGAGAGCCCCGGGCCACCAAATCGGACCCAGAGTGCCCCAGGCCACCAAACCGGACCCAGAGTGACCCGGGCCACCAAATCGGACCCAGAGTGACCCGGGCCACAAAATCGGACCCAGAGTGACCCGGGCCACCAAATCGGACCCAGAGTGACCCGGGCCACCAAATCGGACCCAGAGTGACCCGGCCCACCAAATCGGACCCAGAGTGACCCGGCCCACCAAATCGGACCCAGAGTGACCCGGCACAACAAATCGGACCCAGAGTGACCCGGCCCACCAAATCGGACCCAGAGTGACCCGGCACACCAAATCGGACCCAGAGTGACCCGGCCCACCAAATCGGACCCAGAGTGACCCGGGCCACCAAATCGGACCCAGAGTGACCCGGGCCACCAAATCGGACCAAGTGACCCGGGCCACCAAATCGGACCCAGAGTGACCCGGCCCACCAAATCGGACCCAGAGTGACCCGGGCCACCAAATCGGACCCAGAGTGACCCGGGCCACCAAATCGGACCCAGAGTGACCCGGGCCACCAAATCGGACCCAGAGTGCCCCGGGCCACCAAATCGGACCCAGAGTGCCCCGGGCCACCAAATCGGACCCAGAGTGCCCCGGGCCACCAAATCGGACCCAGAGTGCCCCGGGCCACCAAATCGGACCCAGAGTGCCCCGGGCCACCAAATCGGACCCAGAGTGCCCCGGGCCACCAAATCGGACCCAGAGTGACCCGGGCCACCAAATCGGACCCAGGCCACCAAATCGGACCCAGAGTGACCCGGGCCACCAAATCGGACCCAGAGTGACCCGGCCTACCAAATCGGACCCAGAGTGACCCGGGCCACCAAATCGGACCCAGAGTGGCCCCGCCCACCAAATCCTCAACTACCAAACCAGCGCCTGAGGGGCACCCAAGTGTGAAAGTCTTGCAGGGGCAGCCCGGGCACCATTCCAAAGCACTATCTGTAGTTCCTTCAGGAAATACCCATCTAGTTATTATTATTATTCAGTCTGCACGTAATGCGGCCCGAACCGCTTCACTCACAGACTCCAGTGAGGTGTCATTTCGAAGCCAGCGTCCCCAAGAGGTGTGCTAAGTATTTTTCGTGTCGATCGGATTTGTACTTTTGGCGCAATTTGCGTTTGAAAATGTTTTTTCCCCTCATTGTAATGCATTTCAATAGGGAAATTTTCACATAGGATATAATGGCCGGGTTTCTGAGGCAATTTGAAATGTACCTGCCACCTGGCTGATTAGCTCATTGGTACGCGCAGTCAGGCCCAGTTACTATGCCAACGCCTGCGAACTGTACATGACCACGCCAGCACAGTTTTGCCAGATAATATCAGCTCTTAAAGTGATAGCACAGCACAATTTCAAAGCACTATCTGTAGTCTTATTATAATTATTGCCTCGCTCACCAAATCGGACCCAGCCCGCCAAATCGGACCCAGAGTGGCGCCGCCCGCCAAATCGGACCCAGAGTGGCGCCGCCTGCCAAATCGGACCCAGAGTGGCGCCGCCCGCCAAATCGGACCCAGAGTGGCGCCGCCCGCCAAATCGGACCCAGAGTGGCCTCAACCCTGAGGGGCTACAACTACCAAACCAGCGCCTGAGGGGCACCCAAGTGTGATGGTCTTGCAGGGGCAGCCCGGGCACCATTCCAAAGCACTATCTGTAGTTCCTTCAGGAAATACCCATCTATTTCTCTCTGTTATCAGCCATTCCCCTGTCCTGCTGTCAGTCTATTCTCCCTGTTTTCAGCCAATCCCTGTCCTGCTGTCAGTCTATTCTCTCTGTTATCAGCCATTCCCCCATCCTGCTGTCAGTCTTTTTCTCTGTTATCAGCCATTCCCCTGTCCTGCTGTCAGTCTATTCTCTCTGTTATCAGCCATTCCCTTGTCCTGCTGTCAGTCTATTCTCTCTGTTATCAGCCATTCCCTTATCCTGCTGTCAGTCAGAGTGACCCGGGCCACCAAATCGGACCCAGAGTGACCCGGGCCACCAAATCGGACCCAGAGTGACCCGGGCCACCAAATCGGACCCAGAGTGACCCGGGCCACCAAATCAGACCCAGAGAGACCCGGGCCACCAAATCGGACCCATAGTGACCCGGACCACTAGATCGGACCCAGAGTGACCCGGCCCACCAAATCGGACCCAGAGGGACCCGGCCCACCAAATCGGACCCAGAGTGACCCGGCCCACCAAATCGGACCCAGAGTGACCCGGGCCACCAAATCGGACCCAGAGTGACCCGGGCCACCAAATCGGACCCAGAATGACCCGGCCCACCAAATCGGACCCAGAGTGACCCAGGCCACCAAATCGGACCCAGAGTGACCCGGGCCACCAAATCGGACCCAGAGTGACCCGTGCCACCAAATCGGACCCAGAGTGACCCGGGCCACCAAATCAGACCCAGAGTGACCCGGGCCACCAAATCGGACCCAGAGTGACCCGGGCCACCAAATCGGACCCAGAGTGACCCGGGCCACCAAATCGGATGGAGAGTGACCTGGGCCACCAAATCGGATGGAGAGTGACCCGGGCCACCAAATCGGACCCAGAGGGACCCGGCCACCAAATCGGACCCAGAGTGACCCGGCCCACCAAATCGGACCCAGAGTGACCCGGCCCACCAAATCGGACCCAGAGTGACCCGGCCCACCAAATCGGACCCAGAGTGACCCGGGCCACCAAATCGGACCCAGAGTGACCCGGGCCACCAAATCGGACCCAGAGTGACCCGGGCCACCAAATCGGACCCAGAGTGACCCGGGCCACCAAATCGGACCCAGAGTGACCCGGGCCACCAAATCGGACCCAGAGTGACCCGGGCCTCCAAATCGGACCCAGAGTGACCCGGACCACCAAATCGGACCCAGAGTGACCCGGACCACCAAATCGGACCCAGAGTGACCCGGCCCACCAAATCGGACCCAGAGTGACCCGGCCCACCAAATCGGACCCAGAGTGACCCGACCCACCAAATCGGACCCAGAGTGACCCGGCCCACCAAATCGGACCCAGAGTGACCCGGCCCACCAAATCGGACCCGGAGTGACCCGGCCCACCAAATCGGACCCAGAGTGACCCGGGCCACCAAATCGGACCCAGAGTGACCCGGGCCACCAAATCGGACCCAGAGTGACCCGGGCCACCAAATCGGACCCAGAGTGACCCGGGCCACCAAATCGGACCCAGAGTGACCAGGGGCCACCAAATCGGACCCAGAGTGACCCGGGCCACCAAATCGGACCCAGAGTGACCCGGCCCACCAAATCGGACCCACAGTGACCCGGCCCACGAAATCGGACCCAGAGTGACCCGGACCACCAAATCGGACCCAGAGGGACCCGGCCCACCAAATCGGACCCAGAGGGAACCGGCCCACCAAATCGGACCCAGAGTGACCCGGCCCACCAAATCGGACCCAGAGTGACCCGGGCCACCAAATCGGACCCAGAGTGACTCGGGCCACCAAATCGGACCCAGAATGACCCGACCCACCAAATCGGACCCAGAGTGACCCGGGCCACCAAATCGGACCCAGAGTGACCCGGGCCACCAAATCGGACCCAGAGTGACCCGGGCCACCAAATCAGACCCAGAGTGACCCGGGCCACCAAATCAGACCCAGAGTGACCCGGGCCACCAAATCGGACCCAGAGTGACCCGGGCCACCAAATCGGACCCAGAGTGACCCGGGCCACCAAATCGGACCCAGAGTGACCCGGGCCACCAAATCGGATGGAGAGTGACCAGGGCCACCAAATCGGATGGAGAGTGACCCGGGCCACCAAATCGGACCCAGAGGGACCCGGGCCACCAAATCGGACCCAGAGTGACCCGGGCCACCAAATCGGACCCAGAGTGACCCGGGCCACCAAATCGGACCCAGAGTGACCCGGCCCACCAAATCGGACCCAGAGTGACCCGGGCCACCAAATCGGACCCAGAGTGACCCGGGCCACCAAATCGGACCCAGAGTGACCCGGGCCACCAAATCGGACCCAGATTGACCCGGGCCACCAAATCGGACCCAGAGTGACCCGGGCCACCAAATCGGACCCAGAGTGACCCGGGCCACCAAATCGGACCCAGAGTGACCCGGGCCACCAAATCGGACCCAGAGTGACCCGGCCCACCAAATCGGACCCAGAGTGACCCGGGCCACCAAATCAGACCCAGAGTGACCAGGGGCCACCAAATCGGACCCAGAGTGACCCGGGCCACCAAATCGGACCCAGAGTGACCCGGGCCACCAAATTGGACCCAGAGTGACCCGGGCCACCAAATCGGACCCAGAGTGGCCCCGCCCACCAAATCCTCAACTACCAAACCAGCGTCTGAGGGGCACCCAAGTGTGAAAGTCTTGCAGGGGCGCCCGGGCACCATTCCAAAGCACTATCTGTAGTTCCTTCAGGAAATACCCATCTAGTTATTATTATTATTCAGTCCGCACGTAATGCGGCCCGAACCGCTTCACTCACAGACTCCAGTGAGGTGTCATTTCGAAGCCAGCGTCCCCAAGAGGTGTGCTAAGTATTTTTCGTGTCGATCGGATTTGTACTTTTGGCGCAATTTGCGTTTGAAAATGTTTTTTCCCCTCATTGTAATGCATTTCAATAGGGAAATTTTCACATAGGATATAATGGCCGGGTTTCTGAGGCAATTTGAAATGTACTTGCCACCTGGCTGATTAGCGCATTGGTATGCGCAGTCAGGCCCAGTTACTATGCCAACGCCTATGAACTGTACATGACCAAACCAGCACAGTTTTGCCAGATAATATCAGCTCTTAAAGTGATAGCACAGCACAATTTCAAAGCACTATCTGTAGTCTTATTATAATTATTGCCTCGCTCACCAAATCGGACCCAGCTCGCCAAATCGGACCCAGAGTGGCGCCGACCACCAAATCGGACCCAGAGTGACCCGGGCCACCAAATCGGACCCAGAGTGACCCGGGCCACCAAATCGGACCCAGAGTGACCCGGGCCACCAAATCGGACCCAGAGTGACCCGGGCCACCAAATCGGACCCAGAGAGACCCGGGCCACCAAATCAGACCCATAGTGACCCGGACCACTAAATCGGACCCAGAGTGACCCGTCCCACCAAATCGGACCCAGAGTGACCCGGCCCACCAAATCGGACCCAGAGTGACCCGGGCCACCAAATCGGACCCAGAGTGACCCAGCCCACCAAATCGGACCCAGAGTGACCCGGGCCACCAAATCGGACCCAGAGTGACCCGGGCCACCAAATCGGACCCAGAATGACCCGGGCCACCAAATCGGACCCAGAGTGACCCGGGCCACCAAATCGGACCCAGAGTGACCCGGCCCACCAAATCGGACCCAGAGTGACCCGGCCCACCAAATCGGACCCAGAGTGACCCGGCCCACCAAATCGGACCCAGAGTGACCCGGCCCACCAAATCGGACCCAGAGGGACCCGGCCCACCAAATCGGACCCAGAGGGACCCGGCCCACCAAATCGGACCCAGAGTGACCCGGGCCACCAAATTGGACCCAGAGTGACCCGGGCCACAAAATCGGACCCAGAATGACCCGGACCACCAAATCGGACCCACAGTGACCCGGGCCACCAAATCGGACCCAGAGTGATCCGGGCCACCAAATCGGACCCAGAGTGACCCGGGCCACCAAATCAGACCCAGAGTGACCCGGGCCACCAAATCAGACCCAGAGTGACCCGGGCCACCAAATCGGACCCAGAGTGACCCGGGCCACCAAATCAGACTCAGAGTGACCCGGGCCACCAAATCGGACGGAGAGTGACCCGGGCCACCAAATCGGATGGAGAGTGACCCGGGCCACCAAATCGGACCCAGAGGGACCCGGGCCACCAAATCGGACCCAGAGTGACCTGGCCCACCAAATCTGACCCAGAGTGACCCGGCCCACCAAATCGGACCCAGAGTGACCCGGGCCACCAAATCGGACCCAGAGTGACCCGGGCCACCAAATCGGACCCAGAGTGACCCGGACCACCAAATCGGACCCAGAGTGACCCGGGCCACCAAATCGGACCCAGAGTGACCCGGGCCACCAAATCGGACCCAGAGTGACCCGGGCCACCAAATCGGACCCAGAGTGACCCGGCCCACCAAATCGGACCCAGAGTGACCCGGGCCACCAAATCGGACCCAGAGTGACCCGGGCCACCAAATCGGACCCAGAGTGACCAGGGGCCACCAAATCGGACCCAGAGTGACCCGGGCCACCAAATCGGACCCAGAGTGACCCGGCCCACCAAATCGGACCCAGAGTGACCCGGGCCACCAAATCGGACCCAGAGTGACCCGGGCCACCAAATCGGACCCAGAGTGACCAGGGGCCACCAAATCGGACCCAGAGTGACCCGGGCCACCAAATCGGACCCAGAGTGACCCGGGCCACCAAATCGGACCCAGAGTGACCCGGGCCACCAAATCGGACCCAGAGTGGCCCCGCCCACCAAATCCTCAACTACCAAACCAGCGTCTGAGGGGCACCCAAGTGTGAAAGTCTTGCTCGGGCAACCCGGGCACCATTCCAAAGCACTATCTGTAGTTCCTTCAAGAAATACCCATCTAGTTCTTATTATTATTCAGTCCGCACGTAATGCGGCCCGAACCGCTTCACTCACAGACTCCAGTGAGGTGTCATTTCGAAGCCAGCGTCCCGAAGAGGTGTGCTAAGTATTTTTCGTGTCGATCGGATTTGTAGTTTTGGCGCAATTTGCGTTTGAAAATGTTTTTTCCCCTCATTGTAATGCATTTCAATAGGGAAATTTTCCCATAGGTTATAATGGCCGGGTTTCTGAGGCAATTTGAAATGTACCTGCCACTTGCCACCTGGCTGATTAGCTCATTGATATGCGCAGTCAGGCCCAGTTACTATGCCAACGCCTGCGAACTGTACATGACCACACCAGCACAGTTTTGCCAGATAATATCAGCTCTTAAAGTGATAGCACAGCACAATTTCAAAGCACTGTCTTATTATAATTATTGCCCCGCTCACCAAATCGGACCCAGAGTGGCGCCGCCCGCCAAATCGGACCCAGAGTGGCGGCGCCCGCCAAATCGCACCCAGAGTGGCTACAACTACGAAACCAGCGCCTGAGGGTTACCCAAGTGTGAAAGTCTTGCTGGGGCAACCCGGGCACCATTCCAAAGCACTATCTGTAGTTCCTTCAGGAAATACCCATCTAGTTCTTATTATTATTAGGCTTTTTTCTGCAATTAATGCAGCCCGAACCACTGAACGCACAGACTCCAGTGAGGTGTCATTTCGAAGCCAGCGTCCACGAGAGGTGTGCTAACTATTTTTCGTGTCGATCGCATTTGTAGTTTTGGCGCAATTTGCGTTTGAAAATTGTTTTCCCCTCATTGGAAAGCATTGTCTTAATGCGTTTCAATAGGGAAATTTGCTCATAGGGTATAATGGCCTGGTTTCTGGCTGATTAGCTCATTGATATGCGCAGTCAGACCCAGTTACTATGCCAACGCCTAAGAACTGTACATGACCCCAGCAGGACAGTTTTGCCAGATAATATCAACTCTTAAAGGGACACTGTCACCTGAATTTGGAGGGAACAATCTTTAGACCTAGGGGCGGGGTTTTCGGGTGTTTGATGCACCCTTTCCTTACCCTCCGGCTGCATGCTGGCTGCAATATTGGATTGAAGTTCATTCTCTGTCCTCCGTAGTACATGCCTGCTCCGCCCACCAAATCGGCCCCTGAGGTGCCCCACCCACCAAATTGGACACAGAGTGGCTCCGCCCACCAAATCGGCCCCTGAGGGGCCCCGCCCACCAAATCGGCCCCTGAGGGGCCCCGCCCACCAAATCGGCACCTGAGGGGCCCCGCCCACCAAATCGGCCCCTGAGGTGCCCCGCCCACCAAATCGGACCCTGAGGGGCCCCGCCCACCAAATCAGACCCAGAGTGGCCCCGCCCACCAAATCGGACCCAGACTGGCCCCGCCCACCAAATCGGCCCCTGAAGGGCTCCGCCCACCGAATCGGACCCTGAGGGGCCCCGCCCACCAAATCGGCCTCTGAGGGGCCCCGCCCACCAAATCGGCCCCTGAGGTGCCCCGCCCACCAAATTGGACCCAGAGGGGCCCCGCCCACCAAATCGGCCCCTGAGGGGCCCCGCCCACCAAATCGGCCCCAGAGTGGCCCCGCCCACCAAATCGGCCCCAGAGTGGCCCCGCCCATCAAATCGGCCCCTGAGGGGCCCCGCCCACCAAGTCGGCCCCTGAGGGGCCCCGCCCACCAAGTCGGCCCCTGAGGGGCCCCGCCCACCAAATCGGCCCCTGAGGGGCCCCGCCCACCAAATCGGACCCAGAGTGGCCCCGCCCACCAAATCGGACCCAGAGTGGCCCCGCCCACCAAATCGGACCCAGAGTGGCCCCACCCACCAAATCAGACCCAGAGTGGCCCCGCCCACCAAATCAGACTCTGAGGGGCCCCGCCCATGAAATCGGCCCCAGAGTGGCCCCGCCCACCAAATCAGCCCCAGAGTGGCCCCGCCCACCAAATCGGTCCCTGAGGTGCCCCGCCCACCAAATCAGACTCTGAGTGGCTCCGCCCACCAAATTGGTCCCAGAGTGACCCCGCCCACCAAATCGGACCCAGAGTGGCCTCAACCCTGAGGGGCTACAACTACGAAACCAGCGCCTGAGAGGCACCCAAATGTGAAAGTCTTGCAGGGGCAACCCGGGCACCATTCCAAAGCACTATCTGTAGTTCCTTCAGGAAATACCCATCTAGTTATTATTATTAGGCTTTTTTCCGCAATTAATGCAGCCCGAACCGTGGAACACACAGACACCAGTGAGGTGTCATTTCGAAGCCAGCGTCCACGAGAGGTGTGCTAAATTTTTTTCATGTCGATCGGATTTGTAGTTTTGGTGCAATTTGCATTTGAAAATTGTTTTCCCCTCATTGGAAAGCATTGTTTCAATGCATTTCAATAGGGAAATTTTCCTATACGTTTATAATGGGCTGGTTTCTGAAGCAATTTCTAAAAATAACTGCCAACTGCCACCTGGCTGATTAGCTCATTGATATGCGCAGTCAGACACAGTTACTATGCCAACGCCTACCAACTCTACAGCAGCCCAGCACACAGATTTTGTCAGATAATATCAGCTCTTAAAGTGACAGCACAGCACAATTCCAAAGCACTATATGTAGTCTTATTATTATTACTAGATGGTGGCCCGATTCTAACTCATCGGGTATTCTAGAATATGCATGTCCACGTAGTATATTGCACAGCCACATAGTATACAGCGCGGAGCCACGCAGTATACAGCGCGGAGCCGCGCAGTATACAGCGCGGAACCGCGCAGGATACAGCGCGGAGTTGCGCAGCCTACAGCGCGGAGCCGCGCAGCCTACAGCGCGGAGCCGCGCAGCCTACAGCGCGGAGCCACGCAGCATACAGCGCAGAGCCACGCAGTATACAGCGCAGAGCCACGTAGTATATTGTCCAGTCACATAGTATACTGCATATCCCTGTTAAAAAAAAAAGAATTAAAATAAAAAATAGTTACATACTCATCTCCTGGAGCGGCCGGTACCTGATGCTTGTTGCACCTCCTAGAGCGGCCGGTACACGATGCTTGTTGCACCTCTTGGAGCGGCCGGTACCCGATGTTTGTTGCTCGCTCCGGTCCCAAGAGTGCATTGCGGTCTCACGAGATGATGACGTAGTGGTGTCGTGAGACCGCACGTCATCATCACGCGAGACCGCAATGCATGCAGCGGTGACCGGGGCATCGCGCGGAGCGGGAAAGGCCGGTTCCTGATCCGGAATGTCCACCGGAGGATGAGTATGTAACTATTTTTTATTTTTTTTATTATTTTTAACATTAGATATTTTTACTATTCATGCTGCATAAGCAGCATCAATAGTAAAAAGGTGGTCACACAGGGTTAATAGCAGCGTTAACCGAGTGCGTTACACTGCGGTCAACGCTGCCATTAACCCTGTGTGAGCGCTGACCGGGGGGGGAGTATGCGGGCGCCGGGCAGTGAGTGCGGGGAGTAAGGAGCGGCCATTTTCTTCCGTACTGTACGCGTCGCTGATTGGTCGCGGCAGCTATGACAGGCAGCTGCTGAGACCAATCAGCGAACGAATAACGGTGACAGAAAGACGGAAGTGCCCTTAGACAATTATATAGTAGATTACCCCGCTCACCAATTCGGACCCCAAGTGGCCCCACCCACCAAATCGGACCCCGAGTGGCCCCACCCACCAAATCAGACCCTGAGGTGCCCAGCCCACCAAATCGGTCCCTGAGGTGCCCCGCCCACCGAATCGGACCAAAAGTGACCCCGCCCACCGAATCGGACCTAGATTTACCCCTCCCACAAAATCAGACCCATATTGACCCAACCCAACAAATCGGACCGCCTGAGGGGCACCCAAGTGTGAAAGTCTTGCAGGGGCAGCCCGTGCACCATTCCAAAGCACTATCTGTAGTTCCTTCAGGAAATACCCATCTAGTTATAGTGCTTTGGAACAAAGCACTATACTGTTATTCCATCGTGGTAAACTTCTTCTTATTATTATTAGGCTTTTTTTCACAATTAATGCAGCCCGAACCGCTGAACGCACAGACTCCAGTGAGGTGTCATTTCGAAGCCAGCGTCCACGAGAGGTGTGCTATTTTTCGTGTCGATCGGATTTGTAGTTTTGGCGCAATTTGCGTTTGAAAATTGTTTTCCCCTCATTGGAAAGCATTGTCTTAATGCGTTTCAATAGGGAAATTTCCTCATAGGGTATAATGGCCTGGTTTCTGAGGCAATTTCAACATAACTGTCAACTGCCACCTAGCTGATTAGCTCATTGATATGTGATGTCAGACCCAGTTACTATGTCAACGCCTATGAACTGTACATATGACCCCAGCAGGACAGTTTTGCCAGATAATATCAGCTCTTAAAGTGACCCGCCCACCAAATCGGACCCAGAGTGGCCCCGCGCACCAAATCGGACCCGGAGTGGCGCCGCCCGCTTAATCGGACCCAGAGTGGCGCCGCCCGCTTAATCGGACCCAGAGTGGCGCCGCCCGCCAAATCGGACCCAGAGTGGCGCCACCCGCCAAATCGGACCCAGAGTGGCGCCGCCCGCCAAATCGGACCCAGAGTGGCGTCGCCCACCAAATCGGACCCAGAGTGGCGCCGCCCGCCAAATCGGACCCAGAGTGGCGCCGCCCGCCAAATCGGACCCAGAGTGGCGCCGCCTGCCAAATCGGACCCAGAGTGGCCCCGCCCACCAAATCAGACCCGCGTGCCCGCCAAATCGGACCCAGAGTGGCGCCGCCCGCCAAATCAGACCCAGAGTGGTGCCGCCCGCCAAATCGGACCCAGAGTGGTGCCACCCGCCAAATCGGACCCAGAGTGGCGCCGCCCGCCAAATCGGACCCAGAGTGGCGCCGCCCGCAAAATCGGACCCAGAGTGGCGCCGCCCACCAAATCGGACCCAGAGTGACCTCGCCCGCCAAATCGGACCCAGAGTGGCGCCGCCCGCCAAATCGGACCCAGAGTGGCGCCGCCCGCCAAATCGGACCCAGAGTTGCGCCGCCCGCCAAATCGGACCTAGAGTGGCGCCGCCCGCCAAATCGGACCCAGAGTGGTGCCGCCCGCCAAATCAGACCCAGAGTGGTGCCGCCCGCCAAATCGGACCCAGAGTGGTGCCACCCGCCAAATCGGACCCAGAGTGGCGCCGCCCGCCAAATCGGACCCAGAGTGGCGCCGCCCGCCAAATCGGACCCAGAGTGGCGCCGCCCGCCAAATCGGACCCAGAGTGACCCGGGCCGCCAAATCGGACCCAGAGTGGCGCCGCCCGCCAAATCGGACCCAGAGTGGCGCCGCCCGCCAAATCGGACCCAGAGTGGCGCCGCCCGCCAAATCGGACCCAGAGTTGCGCCGCCCGCCAAATCGGACCTAGAGTGGCGCCGCCCGCCAAATCGGACCCAGAGTGACCCGGCCCGCCAAATCGGACCCAGAGTGACCCGGCCCGCCAAATCGGACCCAGAGTGACCCGGCCCGCCAAATCGGACCCAGAGTGACCCGGCCCGCCAAATCGGACCCAGAGTCACCCGGCCCGCCAAATCGGACCCAGAGTGACCCGGCCCTCCAAATCGGACCCAGAGTGACCCGGCCCGCCAAATCGGACCCAGAGTGACCCGGCCCGCGAAATCGGACCCAGAGTGAAACGGCCCGCCAAATCGTTACCCAGAGTGGCGCCGCCCGCCAAGTCGGACCCAGAGTGGCGCCGCCCGCCAAGTCGGACCCAGAGTGGCGCCGCCCGCCAAGTCGGACCCAGAGTGGCGCCGCCCGCCAAGTCGGACCCAGAGTGGCACCGCCTGCCAAATCGGACCCAGAGTGGCGCCGCCCGCAAAATCGGACCCACAGTGGCGCCGCCCGCCAAATCGGACCCAGAGTGACCCGGGCCACCAAATCGGACCCAGAGTGACCCGGGCCGCCAAATCAGACCCAGAGTGACCCGGCCCGCCAAATCGGACCCAGAGTGGCGCCGCCCGCCAAATCGGACCCAGAGTTGCGCCGCCCGCCAAATCGGACCCAGAGAGGCGCCGCCCGCCAAATCGGACCCAGAGTGGCGCCGCCCGCAAAATCGGACCCAGAGTGGCGCCGCACGCCAAATCGGACGCAGAGTGACCCGGGCCACCAAATCGGACCCAGAGTGACCCGGGCCGCCAAATCGGACCCAGAGTGGCGCCGCCCGCCAAATCGGACCCAGAGTGGCGCCGACCGCCAAATCGGACCCAGAGTGGCGCCGCCCGCCAAATCGGACCCAGAGTGGCGCCGCCCGCCAAATCGGACCCAGAGTGGCGCCGCCCGCCAAATCGGACCCAGAGTGGCGCCGCCCGCCAAATCGGACCCAGAGTGGCGCCGCCCGCCAAATCGGACCCAGAGTGACCCGGGCCGCCAAATCGGACCCAGAGTGGCGCCGCCCGCCAAATCGGACCCAGAGTGGCGCCGCCCGCCAAATCGGACCCAGAGTGGCGCCGCCCGCCAAATCGGACCTAGTGGCGCCGCCCGCCAAATCGGACACAGAGTGACCCGGCCCGCCAAATCGGACCCAGAGTGACCCGGCCCGCCAAATCGGACCCAGAGTGACCCGGCCCGCCAAATCGGACCCAGAGTCACCCGGCCCGCCAAATCGGACCCAGAGTGACCCGGCCCTCCAAATCGGACCCAGAGTGACCTGGCCCGCCAAATCGGACCCAGAGTGGCGCCGCCCGCCAAATCGGACCCAGAGTGGCGCCGCCCGCCAAATCGTTACCCAGAGTGGCGCCGCCCGCCAAGTCGGACCCAGAGTGGCGCCGCCCGCCAAGTCGGACCCAGAGTGGCGCCGCCCGCCAAGTCGGACCCAGAGTGGCGCCGCCCGCCAATTCGGACCCAGAGTGGCGCCGCCCGCCAAGTCGGAGCCAGAGTGGCGCCGCCTGCCAAATCGGACCCAGAGTGGCGCCGCCCGCAAAATCGGACCCAGAGTGGCGCCGCCCGCCAAATCGGACCCAGAGTGACCCGGGCCACCAAATCGGACCCAGAGTGACCCGGGCCGCCAAATCGGACCCAGAGTGACCCGGCCCGCCAAATCGGACCCAGAGTGACCCGGCCCGCCAAATCGGACCCAGAGAGGCGCCGCCCGCCAAATCGGACCCAGAGTGGCGCCGCCCGCCAAATCGGACCCAGAGTGGCGCCGCCCGCCAAATCGGACCCAGAGTGACCCGGGCCACCAAATCGGACCCAGAGTGACCCGGGCCGCCAAATCGGACCCAGAGTGACCCGGGCCACCAAATCGGACCCAGAGTGACCCGGGCCGCCAAATCGGACCCAGAGTGACCCGGCCCGCCAAATCAGACCCAGAGTGACCCGGCCCGCCAAATCGGACCCAGAGTGGCGCCGCCCGCCAAATCGGACCCAGAGTTGCGCCGCCCGCCAAATCGGACCCAGAGAGGCGCCGCCCGCCAAATCGGACCCAGAGTGGCGCCGCCCGCCAAATCGGACCCAGAGTGGCGCCGCCCGCCAAATCGGACCCAGAGTGACCCGGGCCACCAAATCGGACCCAGAGTGACCCGGGCCGCCAAATCGGACCCAGAGTGACCCGGGCCACCAAATCGGACCCAGAGTGACCCGGGCCGCCAAATCGGACCCAGAGTGACCCGGCCCGCCAAATCAGACCCAGAGTGACCCGGCCCGCCAAATCGGACCCAGAGTGGCGCCGCCCGCCAAATCGGACCCAGAGTTGCGCCGCCCGCCAAATCGTACCCAGAGAGGCGCCGCCCGCCAAATCGGACCCAGAGTGGCGCCGCCCGCAAAATCGGACCCAGAGTGGCGCCGCCCGCCAAATCGGACGCAGAGTGACCCGGGCCACCAAATCGGACCCAGAGTGACCCGGGCCGCCAAATCGGACCCAGAGTGACCCGGGCCGCCAAATCGGACCCAGAGTGGCGCCGCCCGCCAAATCGGACCCAGAGTGGTGCCGCCCGCCAAATCGGACCCAGAGTGGCGCCGCCCGCCAAATCGGACCCAGAGTGGCGCCGCCCGCCAAATCGGACCCAGAGTGGCGCCGCCCGCCAAATCGGACCCAGAGTGGCGCCGCCCGCCAAATCGGACCCAGAGTGGCGCCGCCCACCAAATCGGACCCAGAGTGGCGCCGCCCGCCAAATCGGACCCAGAGTGACCCGGCCCACCAAATCGGACCCAGAGAGACCCGGCCCGCCAAATCGGACCCAGAGTGACCCGGCCCGCCAAATCGGACCCAAAGTGACCCGGCCCGCCAAATCGGACCCAGAGTGGCGCCGCCCGCCAAATCGGACCCAGAGTTGCGCCGCCCGCCAAATCGGACCCAGAGAGGCGCCGCCCGCCAAATCGGACCCAGAGTGGCGCCGCCCGCAAAATCGGACCCAGAGTGGCGCCGCCCGCCAAATCGGACACAGAGTGACCCGGGCCACCAAATCGGACCCAGAGTGACCCGGGCCGCCAAATCGGACCCAGAGTGACCCGGGCCGCCAAATCGGACCCAGAGTGGCGCCGCCCGCCAAATCGGACCCAGAGTGGCGCCGCCCGCCAAATCGGACCCAGAGTGGCGCCGCCTGCCAAATCGGACCCAGAGTGGCGCCGCCCGCCAAATCGGACCCAGAGTGGCGCCGCCCGCCAAATCAGACCCAGAGTGGCGCCGCCTGCCAAATCGGACCCAGAGTGACCCGGGCCGCCAAATTGGACCCAGAGTGGCGCCGCCCGCCAAATCGGACCCAGAGTGGCGCCGCCCGCCAAATCGGACCCAGAGTGGCGCCGCCCGCCAAGTCGGACCCAGAGTGGCGCCGCCCGCCAAATCGGACCCAGAGTGACCCGGCCCGCCAAATCGGACCCAGAGTGACCCGGCCCGCCAAATCGGACCAAGAGTGACCCGGCCCGCCAAATCGGACCCAGAGTGACCCGGCCCGCCAAATCGGACCCAGAGTGACCCGGCCCGCCAAATCGGACCCAGAGTCACCCGGCCCGCCAAATCGGACCCAGAGTGACCCGGCCCTCCAAATCGGACCCAGAGTGACCCGGCCCGCCAAATCGGACCCAGAGTGACCCGGCCCGCCAAATCGGACCCAGAGTGACCCGGCCTGCCAAATCGTTACCCAGAGTGGCGCCGCCCGCCAAGTCGGACCCAGAGTGGCGCAGCCCGCCAAGTCGGACCCAGAGTGGTGCCGCCCGCCAAGTCGGACCCAGAGTGGCGCCGCCCGCCAAGTCGGACCCAGAGTGGCGCCGCCCATCAAATCGGACCCAGAGTGGCGCCGCCCGTCAAATCGGACCCAGAGTGACCCGGGCCACCAAATCGGACCCAGAGTGACCCGGGCCACCAAATCGGACCCAGAGTGACCCGGGCCACCAAATCGGACCCAGAGTGACCCGGGCCACCAAATCGGACCCAGAGTGACCCGGGCCACCAAATCGGACCCAGAGTGACCCGGGCCACCAAATCGGACCCAGAGTGACCCGGGCCACCAAATCGGACCCAGAGTGACCCGGGCCACCAAATCGGCCCCAGAGTGACCCGGGCCACCAAATCGGGCCCAGAGTGACCCGGGCCACCAAATCGGGCCCAGAGTGACCTGGCCCACCAAATCGGACCCAGAGTGACCCGGCCCACCAAATCGGACCCAGAGTGACCTGGCCCACCAAACCTCAACCCTGAGGGGCTACAACTACCAAACCAGCGCCTGAGGGGCACCCAAGTGTGAAAGTCTTGCAGGGGCAGCCCGGGCACCATTCCAAAGCACTATCTGTAGTTCCTTCAGGAAATACCCATCTAGTTATTATTATTCATTCCGCACGTAATGCGGCCCGAACCGCTTCACTCACAGACTCCAGTGAGGTGTCATTTCGAAGCCAGCGTCCCCAAGAGGTGTGCTAAGTATTTTTCGTGTCGATCGGATTTGTACTTTTGGCGCAATTTGCGTTTGAAAATGTTTTTTCCCCTCATTGTAATGCATTTCAATAGGGAAATTTTCACATAGGATATAATGGCCGGGTTTCTGAGGCAATTTGAAATGTACCTGCCACCTGGCTGATTAGCTCATTGGTATGCGCAGTCAGGCCCAGTTACTATGCCAACGCCTATGAACTGTACATGACCAAACCAGCACAGTTTTGCCAGATAATATCAGCTCTTAAAGTGATAGCACAGCACAATTTCAAAGCACTATCTGTAGTCTTATAATAATTATTGCCTCGCTCACCAAATCGGACCCAGCCCGCCAAATCGGACCCAGAGTGGCGCCGCCCGCCATATCGGACCCAGAGTGGCGCCGCCCGCCAAATCGGACCCAGAGTGGCGCCGCCTGCCAAATCGGACCCAGAGTGGCGCCGCCCGCCAAATCGGACCCAGAGTGGCGCCGCCCGCCAAATCAAATCGGACCCAGAGTGGCGCCACCCGCCAAATCGGACCCAGAGTGGCGCCGCCCGCCATATCGGACCCAGAGTGGCGCCGCCCGCCAAATCGGACCCAGAGTGGCGCCGCCCGCCAAATCGGACCCAGAGTGGCGCCGCCCGCCAAATCGGACCCAGAGTGGCGCCGCCCGCCAAATCGGACCCAGAGTGACCCGGGCCACCAAATCAGACCCAGAGTGACCAGGGGCCACCAAATCGGACCCAGAGTGACCCGGGCCACCAAATCGGACCCAGAGTGACCCGGGCCACCAAATTGGACCCAGAGTGACCCGGGCCACCAAATCGGACCCAGAGTGGCCCCGCCCACCAAATCCTCAACTACCAAATCAGCGTCTGAGGGGCACCCAAGTGTGAAAGTCTTGCAGGGGCGCCCGGGCACCATTCCAAAGCACTATCTGTAGTTCCTTCAGGAAATACCCATCTAGTTATTATTATTCAGTCCGCACGTAATGTGGCCCGAACCGCTTCACTCACAGACTCCAGTGAGGTGTCATTTCGAAGCCAGCGTCCCCAAGAGGTGTGCTAAGTATTTTTCGTGTCGATCGGATTTGTACTTTTGGCGCAATTTGCGTTTGAAAATGTTTTTTCCCCTCATTGTAATGCATTTCAATAGGGAAATTTTCACATAGGATATAATGGCCGGGTTTCTGAGGCAATTTGAAATGTACCTGCCACCTGGCTGATTAGCGCATTGGTATGCGCAGTCAGGCCCAGTTACTATGCCAACGCCTATGAACTGTACATGACCAAACCAGCACAGTTTTGCCAGATAATATCAGCTCTTAAAGTGATAGCACAGCACAATTTCAAAGCACTATCTGTAGTCTTATTATAATTATTGCCTCGCTCACCAAATCGGACCCAGAGTGGCGCCGCCCGCCATATCGGACCCAGAGTGGCGCCGCCCGCCAAATCAGACCCAGAGTGGCGCCGCCCGCCAAATCGGACCCAGAGTGGCGCCGCCCGCCAAATCGGACCCAGAGTGGCGCCGCCCGCCAAATCGGACCCAGAGTTGCGTCGCCCACCAAATCGGACCCAGAGTGGCGCCGCCCGTCAAATCGGACCCAGAGTGGCGCCGCCCGTCAAATCGGACCCAGAGTGGCGCCGCCCGCCAAATCGGACCCAGAGTGGCGCCGCCCGCCAAATCGGACCCAGAGTGGCGCCGCCCGCCAAATCGGACCCAGAGTGGCGCCGCCCACCAAATCGGACCCAGAGTGGCCTCAACCCTGAGGGGCTACAACTACCAAACCAGCGCCTGAGGGGCACCCAAGTGTGATGGTCTTGCAGGGGCAGCCCGGGCACCATTCCAAAGCACTATCTGTAGTTCCTTCAGGAAATACCCATCTATTTCTCTCTGTTATCAGCCATTCCCCTGTCCTGCTATCAGTCTATTCTCCCTGTTTTCAGCCAATCCCCGTCCTGCTGTCAGTCTATTCTCTCTGTTATCAGCCATTCCCCCATCCTGCTGTCAGTCTTTTTCTCTGTTATCAGCCATTCCCCTGTCCTGCTGTCAGTCTATTTCTCTCTGTTATCAGCCATTCCCCTGTCCTGCTGTCAGTCTATTCTCTCTGTTATCAGCCATTCCCTTGTCCTGCTGTCAGTCTATTCTCTCTGTTATCAGCCATTCCCTTGTCCTGCTGTCAGTCTATTCTCTCTGTTATCAGCCATTCCCTTATCCTGCTGTCAGTCAGAGTGACCCGGGCCACCAAATCGGACCCAGAGTGACCCGGGCCACCAAATCGGACCCAGAGTGACCCGGGCCACCAAATCGGACCCAGAGAGACCCGGGCCACCAAATCAGACCCATAGTGACCCGGACCACTAAATCGGACCCAGAGTGACCCGGCCCACCAAATCGGACCCAGAGTGACCCGGCCCACCAAATCGGACCCAGAGTGACCCGGGCCACCAAATCGGACCCAGAGTGACCCAGCCCACCAAATCGGACCCAGAGTGACCCGGGCCACCAAATCGGACCCAGAATGACCCGGGCCACCAAATCGGACGCAGAGTGACCCGGGCCACCAAATCGGACCCAGAGTGACCCGGCCCACCAAATCGGACCCAGAGTGACCCGGCCCACCAAATTGGACCCAGAGTGACCCGGCCCACCAAATCGGACCCAGAGTGACCCGGCCCACCAAATCGGACCCAGAGGGACCCGGCCCACCAAATCGGACCCAGAGGGACCCGGCCCACCAAATCGGACCCAGAGTGACCCGGGCCACCAAATCGGACCCAGAGTGACCCGGGCCACCAAATCGGACCCAGAATGACCCGGCCCACCAAATCGGACCCAGAGTGACCCGGGCCACCAAATCAGACCCAGAGTGACCCGGGCCACCAAATCGGACCCAGAGTGACCCGGGCCACCAAATCAGACCCAGAGTGACCCGGGCCACCAAATCAGACCCAGAGTGACCCGGGCCACCAAATCGGACCCAGAGTGACCCCGGCCACCAAATCGGACCCAGAGTGACCCGGGCCACCAAATCGGACGGAGAGTGACCCGGCCCACCAAATCGGACCCAGAGTGACCCGGCCCACCAAATCTGACCCAGAGTGACCCGGCCCACCAAATCGGACCCAGAGTGACCCGGGCCACCAAATCGGACCCAGAGTGACCCGGGCCACCAAATCGGACCCAGAGTGACCCGGGCCACCAAATCGGACCCAGAGTGACCCGGGCCACCAAATCGGACCCAGAGTGACCCGGGCCACCAAATCGGACCCAGAGTGACCCGGGCCACCAAATCGGACCCAGAGTGACCCGGGCCACCAAATCGGACCCAGAGTGACCCGGCCCACCAAATCGGACCCAGAGTGACCCGGCCCACCAAATCGGACCCAGAGTGACCCGGGCCACCAAATCGGACCCAGAGTGACCAGGGGCCACCAAATCGGACCCAGAGTGACCCGGGCCACCAAATCGGACCCAGAGTGACCCGGGCCACCAAATCGGACCCAGAGTGACCCGGGCCACCAAATCGGACCCAGAGTGGCCCCGCCCACCAAATCCTCAACTACCAAACCAGCGTCTGAGGGGCACCCAAGTGTGAAAGTCTTGCAGGGGCGCCCGGGCACCATTCCAAAGCACTATCTGTAGTTCCTTCAGGAAATACCCATCTAGTTATTATTATTATTCAGTCCGCACGTAATGCGGCCCGAACTCACAGACTCCAGTGAGGTGTCATTTCGAAGCCAGCGTCCCCAAGAGGTGTGCTAAGTATTTTTCGTGTCGATCGGATTTGTAGTTTTGGCGCAATTTGTGTTTGAAAATGTTTTTTCCCCTCATTGTAATGAAATTTTCCCATAGGTTATAATGGCCGGGTTTCTGAGGCAATTTGAAATGTACCTGCCACCTGGCTGATTAGCTCATTGATATGCGCAGTCAGGCCCAGTTACTATGCCAACGCCTACGAACTGTACATGACCACACCAGCACAGTTTTGCCAGATAATATCAGCTCTTAAAGTGATAGCACAGCACAATTTCAAAGCACTATCTGTAGTCTTATTATAATTATTGCCCCGCTCACCAAATCGGACCCAGAGTGGCGCCGCCCGCCAAATCGGACCCAGAGTGGCGCCGCCCGCCAAATCGGACCCACAGTGGCGCCGCCCGCCAAATCGGACCCAGAGTGGCGCCGCCCGTCAAATCGGACCCAGAGTGGCCCCGCCCGCCAAATCGGACCCAGAATGGCGCCGAATGCCAAATCGGACCCAGAGTGGTGCCGCCCGCCAAATCGGACCCAGAGTGGCGCCGCCCGCCAAATCGGACCCGGAGTGGCGCCGCCCGCCAAATCAGGCCCGGAGTGGCACCGCCCGCCAAATCGGACCCGGAGTGGCGCCGCCCGCCAATTCGGACCCGGAGTGGCGCAGCCCGCCAAATCGGACCCGGAGTGGCGCCGCCCACCAAATCGGACCCGGAGTGGCGCCGCCCGCCAAATCGGACCCGGAGTGGCGCCGCCCGCCAAATCGGACCCGGAGTGGCGCCGCCCGCCAAATCGGACCCGGAGTGGCGCCGCCCGCCAAATCGGACCCGGAGTGGCGCAGCCCGCCAAATCTGACCCGGAGTGGCGCCGCCCGCCAAATCGGACCCGGAGTGGCGCCGCCCGCCAAATCGGACCCGGAGTGGCGCCGCCCGCCAGAGTGGCGCCGCCCGCCAAATCGGACCCAGAGTGGCGCCGCACGCCAAATCGGACCCGGAGTGGCGCCGCCCGCCAAATCGGACCCAGAGTGGCGCCGCCCGCCAAATCGGACCCAGAGTGGCGCCGCCCGCCAAATCAGACCCAGAGTGGCGCCACCTGCCAAATCGGACCCAGAGTGGCACCGCCCACCAAATCGGACCCAGAGTGGCGCCGAATGCCAAATCAGACCCAGAGTGGCGCCACCTGCCAAATCGGACCCAGAGTGGCGCCGCCCGCCAAATCGGACCCAGAGTAGCGCCGCCCGCCAAATCAGACCCGGAGTGGCGCCGCCCGCCAAATCGGACCCGGAGTGGCGCCGCCCGCCAAATCGGACCCAGAGTGGCGCCGAATGCCAAATCGGACCCAGAGTGGCGCCACCCGCCAAATCGGACCCGGATTGGCGCCGCCCGCCAAATCGGACCCAGAGTGGCGCTGCCCGCCAAATCGGACCCAGAGTGGCGCCGCCCGCCAAATCGGACCCAGAGTGGCGCCGCCTACCTAATCGGACCCGGAGTGGCGCCGCCCGCCAAATCGGACCCGGAGTGGCGCCGCCCGCCAAATCGGACCCGGAGTGGCGCCGCGCGCCAAATCGGACCCGGAGTGGCGCCGCCCGCCAAATCGGACCCGGAGTGGCGCCGCCCGCCAAATCGGACCCGGAGTGGCGCCGCCCGCCAAATCGGACCCGGAGTGGCGCCGCCCGCCAAATCGGACCCGGAGTGGCGCCGCCCGCCAAGTCGGACCCGGAGTGGCGCCACCCGCCAGAGTGGCGCCGCCCGCCAAATCGGACCCAGAGTGGCGCCGCCCGCCAAATCGGACCCAGAGTGGCGCCGCCCGCCAAATTGCACCCAGAGTGGCGCCGCCAGCCAAATCGGACCCAGAGTGGCGCCGCCCGCCAAATCGGACCCAGAGTGGCGCCGCCCGCCAAATCGGACCCAGAGTGGCGCCGCCCGCCAAATCGGACCCAGAGTGGCGCCGAACGCCAAATCGAACCCAGAGTGGCGCCGCCCGCCAAATCGGACCCAAAGTGGCCCGGCCCACCAAATCGGACCCAGAGTGGCCCCCCTCACCAAATCGGACCCAGAGTGGCCCGGCCCACCAAATCGGACCCAGAGTGACCTGGCCCACCAAATCGGACCCAGAGTGGTCCGGCCCACCAAATCGGACCCAAAGTGGCCCGGCCCACCAAATCGGACCCAGAGTGACCCGGCCCACCAAATCGGACCCATAGTGGCCCGGCCCACCAAATCGGACCCAGAGTGGCCCGGCCCACCAAATCGGACCCAGAGTGGCCCGGCCCACCAAATCGGACCCAGAGTGGCCCGGCCCACCAAATCGGACCCAGAGTGACCCGGCCCACCAAATCGGACCCAGAGTGACCCGGGCCACCAAGTCGGACCCAGAGTGGCCCGGCCCACCAAATCGGACCCAGAGTGGCCCGGCCCACCAAATCGGACCCAGAGTGGCCCGGCCCACCAAATCGGACCCAGAGTGACTCGGCCCACCAAATCGGACCCAGAGTGACCCGGCCCACCAAATCGGACCCAGAGTGGCCCCGCCCACCAAATCCTCAACTACCAAACCAGCATCTGAGGGGCACCCAAGTGTGAAAGTCTTGCAGGGGCAGCCCGGGCACCATTCCAAAGCACTATCTGTAGTTCCTTCAGGAAATACCCATCTAGTTCTTCTTCTTATTCTTATTATTATTAGGCTTTTTTCCGCAATTAATGCGGCCCGAACCGTGGAACGCACAGACTCCAGTGAGGTGTCATTTCGAAGCCAGCGTCCACGAGAGGTGTGCTAAGTTTTTTGTCATGTTTATGACTTTTTAATGTTTTTATGGTATTGGTCTGTTTTGTACTCAATACAAATTATTTGTATTTTGTGGTGATCCCTGTTATGGTCTGTAGCTTTTTCTTTGTGGTATATAAGATGTGTTTGTACTGACTACAGGTGTATCCCCATATTTATTGTGTGGTGCCCTCCGAAAACTTCAAAGAATACACCTCCCCAAAAAACAGAATGTATACAGGTTATGTTTCGCTGTTTTCACTTGGTGGTGTAAAGAAGTCTTGCCCAATCCAGACCTTGTTCATTTTTATGAGTCAGCCTGTCAGCATTTTCAGTGGACAGGCGGATGCGGTTATCTGTTATAATTCCATCAACGGCACTAAAAACCAGCTCAGACAGAATGCTAGCAGCAGGGCAGGCCGGGACCTCCAAGGCGTAGAGAGCCAGTTCATGCCACGTGTCCAGCTTGGATACACAGTAATTAAAAGGCACAGAGGAATCCTGGAGGACGCTTGTACGATCTGCAAGGTACTCCCTCAGTATCTTCCCAAACATTGCACTTCTTGTGACAGCAGCCCTTGCCTCTGTGCTGCCATGATGGGAGGTGTCACAGGGTCCTTCTCCGATACCACACAATCAACAGAGCGAGGGAAGTGTGAACAATCCCAAGACCTTTATTATAGGCAAAACTAAAAGATCCATAAAAAATCCACCACACTGAGGATACAATAATCCAGAACACAAATGCAGTTCAGTAACAGGATGAATTTCCAAGGAGATGAGAGTCCAATAATCCAGCAGACAGAGGATAAAAATGATCCATATGCTTCCCCTTCTCTCTGATGTGCTGTCTTCACACGATCATCACCACACAGGATCTGACTTTTTTCAGCTCCTGTCCTCCCCAGCCCCATCCTTATGTCCAGGGGAAGTCAGACAGATTGGGGTGGTTTTCAGGCCTCCCAATCCTGACAACGGTGCCTCGGGGATGAAGGCACTACAGGAGGTTCATCAAGAGGCATAGATACAGTCAGGCTGCAGACAGTAAGTGAGCTAATTCAATTATCAGCCTTTTGGAAGGTAATTGAGACTCTAGACAATATGGGGAATACACGGAATGATATAGGGCAACAAGAGAACACTATGAAAATCAGTAAAATATAAATGGACACAAAATGATACCCACATAACATATCACACCATCACAGCCTCTTCCCCCTCATAATAAGTGAGCACGCCATGTGGTCTACACAGACCTCTGGCCTGCTCACTTTAGTCCACATTGCTCAATCATTTATAGTTCCTTGTACAGTGGCAGGGGTAGGTCGGCCTGGGGAGCCTATGCTTCTTCTTGTCAAGACAGTCCATCAGTGTTCTGGTGTTGCTTTCTCACTTGTATTGGATGGAGAAGCTGTAGGGTTATACAGACAATCTCCACCACAGCAATCTTCCATTGTCCCCGATACGCGGTTCAGCCATGTGAGGGGGTTGTGGTCTGTAACAATTGTAAAGTCTCTGCCATACAATTATGGCTGCAATTTTTGAAGCGCCCATACGATGGAAAGGCACTCCTTTTCAATAGTGGCATAGGCAACTTCCTGATCCAGTAGTTTCCGACTGGCAAAAGCAACAGGATGTTCTTTTCTGGCAGCATTCACTTGGCTAAGTACTGCCCCAATCCCAAAGGTGGATGTATCTGTCTGCACGAGGAACCTGCGCTTACAATCAGGGGCAGCCAAGACAGGAGCAGTGATGAGGGTGGTTTTTAACGCTGAAAAGGCATCCTCACATGCAGTCGTCCACATCACATTCTTTGGCATGTTCTTGGGGGTCGGGCCGGTTAGGGGCTTGGCCAAGGTGCTGAAATTAGAAACAAATTTTCAATAGTAACCAGCAGTTCCTAAAAATGAAAGTACCTGCTTTTTAGTCTGGGGTCTACACCAGTTGCTAATGGCTTCCACCTTGGCAGGCTCATGCCTTAGGTTCCCACCCTCTACTCTATGCCCGAGGTACTGTACCTCAGCCATCCCTATTTGGCATTTATCAGGGCGAATGGTCAGTCCTGCAGTAAGGATTCAGTCTAACACTGTGCCCAAGCGTTTAAGATGTTCCTCCCAGGTTGTGCTAAAAAGGCAATGTCATCCAAGTAAGCACAGTCAACGTCCTGACATTGTTCTAACAGTCAATCTACCAGTCTCTGGAAAGTAGCAGGGGCATTTTTCATCCAAAGGGCATTCCCAGGAACTCAAAAAGCCCAAATGGAATAATGAAGGCCGAGCGTTCCTGAGCGTCCTCCGTTAGGGGTATCTGCCAGTACCCCTTGCTCAAGTCTAACATGGTCATAAATTGGGCACTGGCCAGATGATCCAATAGATCATCAATCCTGGGCATGGGGTAAGCATCACTCTTGATGACATCATTTATTCGTCTGTAATCAATGCAGAATCGTGTTGTACCATCCTTCTTGGGGACCAGGACGACAGGAGAGGCCCGAGAACTGTGAAATAGCTGAACAACTCCCAGTCATTTCATCTCCTCCAGTTCGTTCTTTATCATGCCTTGAACAGCCTCTGGAACCCAGTAGGCAGCCTGCCTGGATGGGGCATTGTCCGGGGGTTTCCACATGGTGGCTGGTGAGAGTAGTCTTCCCCAGCTTTGATGAGAAAGCAGCAGCCCTCGGCCTTAGTACAGCGAAAATATAATCCTTTTGTATATCCGATAAATGGGAGCCCGGGAGCACTTGTTCCAGTGATCCTCCCGCTTGGGCGACCTGGAGAAGATTGGGGAGATACTCGTCATCGGCGATATCACTAGGGGGGTGGCAGACGGCTAGAACAGGCAGAGATCGATCATGGTATTCTTTCAGCATGTTAATGTAGACGGTTTTCTGTCGTCGACCACTAGAGTCCAGGGCAACAATGTAGTTAGTGTCATTAATTTTCTTCACAACCTGATAAGGGTCTTCCCACACTGCTTGAAGCTTGTTGGCAGAGGAAGCAGTAATCATGCGCACTTGTTGTCCTTCCATAAATTCCCGGGTCCTGGCATTTCGGTCATACCAGATTTTTTGTCTGGACTGGGCCATTCGCTGATGTTCTTTAGCCAAGGTAGCTAGCTGGCCGAGACGGTCTCTGAATTCTAGAACATAGGGCATGATGGGCATTCTGGTGTCTGAGATATCTCCCTCCAAATGTTCTTTCAATAGAGTAAGAGGCCCACGGACCTTCTGGCTAAACAGTAGTTCAAAGGGAGAGAACCCTGTGGACTCTAGGGTAACCTCCCGATAGGCGAAGAGATGTGGCAGGTATTTTTCCCAGTCTTTTTCAATGTCAGCAAAAGCCCTCAGCATATTTTTTAGGGTTCCATTAAAGAGTTCACATAGTCCGTTGGTCTGCGGGTGGTATGGGGTGGTGCGAATGGCTCGAACACCACAGGTATGCCATAGGGACTGGACCAGATCTGACATGAACTGAGTGCCTTGATCTGATAATATTTCACTAGGAAACCCTACCCGGGTAAAGATGGTAACAAGGGCATCGGCTACCTTTACTGCTGAAATACTGGACAGGGCCACAGCTTCAGGATACCGAGTGGCATAGTCCACCACTCAGGATATATTTTTTCCCGACTGGCTGGGGTGGGCCAGAGGACCTATGATGTAGACAGCTACACGTTGAAATGGTTCTTCAATTATGGGCAGGGATTGCAGGGGTACCTTATGTCGAGCTCCTGGATGCCGCATTCACTGGCACACATCGCAGGTACGGCAATAATGGGCTACTGACTGCGAGATGCCAGGCCAGTAAAAACTTTGGGAGAGTCTCTTTTCAGTCCTTTTTGTCCCTTGATGCCCAGCCAAGGGGATGTCATGGGCCAGTTGGACTAGCTGTGCCCTGTATTTCTGAGCAACAATGAGTTGCCTGGTCGTTGCGTCAGGGTTGCCCTTGTCACTGACCTTTGTTACATGATAATACAGTCCGATTTCTTGAGTGAAGCCATCCCCATTTTCTCCCATGTGCCCAGTTTCAGCCTAAGGGCTGCTAAGGTAGTGTCTCCCTCTATTTCTCTTCTAAACTCTCTATCCCAAGACTCTCCCAATGTAGTAGCAGCGAACGTATTGCTTACCAACTCTGATGCGGTTTGTGGTGGTTGCTCCCTGGTGAGGTCCGGATGACGTAGTGCTTGAAGGGCCTGTAGTTGGGTGACTGCTCCCACAAATTGGCACTGTAACTCCCCAATGTCGTTCCCAGGGAGGATATATGCAGGAAGTCCTCCCATAACTCCAATCCAACACAGTTTTTCTCCACAGCCCTAATCCAAACGCACAGAAGCTCGCTGTATATATTTGCTGGCACCCCCCTCCAGAACAATGGGAATTCCCAGACCCTGATGAATTGTCTCGGGTCGAGCCACACGGAGGTCAGCGATAGTCAGGAATACCCCCGTGTCTCTAAATCCTAACACTTTGTATCCATTAATTAAGACATCCTGCAGGTGGCATTGCCATTGCTTTGGGTAGCTAAAGGACAAAGGCCGGAGTCCGTACACTCCAGGAGGGGTATCTATGGTGCCATGGTCAGTGGTCCACTCTGGTGGGGGTGTTGGTAGCTCTTCCTCAGGCAGGATGGAGTGCACAAGATGCACTGGACGAGGTGGGGCTGTGTGGGGCTCCCTCCGAATCCTTGAGGGACAGCCAAACTGCAAATGTCCAGGTTGCCCACACCCATAGCATCTCCTGTCTGTGATACCCCCAGGTCGTGGTTGGAATTGTTGGGGCCCAGGATTGTGAGGCGTGATAGTCATCGGCTCGTGACTAGGTGGAAGGGTAGAGATAATCGGAGGGGGACGGGGCGCGGCAGCAGGCTGTGGTTCATTGTCCAGAAGCCTCCTCCATTGCGGTCGGATAGTAAGGGCTTCATCGTCCAGGGCTGCAGCTCTATCCATGGTACACAGCGTGCGCTCCCGGACCCATTCCCGTACCTCTGCGTGGCACTTGGCAAGAAATTGTTCTTTAAGGAACGCCTGTATAATATCTTCCACAGTAAAGGCGTTTTCTGCTTCCAGCCATCTCCGACATGCCTGGGACATCTTATGTGCATACATCCTAAACGATCCCCCATGGTGCATGGTAGGTCTCAGAACTTGGCCCTATATGAGTCTGGTGTGATAGCATGGTAATCCAGGATTGTCCGCTTTACAGTGTTATAATCCTCATTCCACTGTGAGTCAATGGTTCGGTAAGCCTCCACCATGCTTCCGTTCAGGAATCCCACTGACAAACACATCCAGCCAGAGTGGGGCACCCCCATCACAGCACACTGCTGCTCAAAGTCCTTGAAGAATCCATGCACATCTCCGGAAGCCTCACCAAATGGCTTAAACTCTGTCTGGGTGATCCATACATGCTCCTGGATCTTTGGGTTTACACACCACATTGCATTACTCCGTTTTTCAAGCTCTATTGCTTCTTGTCTCCACTGTGCCCAGTGGGCAGCCTCCTCCTTATACTCCTGAGAGATGCTGGGGCCCAGAACCGCCATCTCTTCTTCGTACCACACCAACCACTAGTGTGGTTTTTTGGGGTGGGGATCCCTGTCTCCAGTGCTTGTCCTTCAGACATCTGGGAGGAGGTGGCTGGGCTAGCACCCACCAGTACGTCAATTAAGGCTTCTTTAGTCAGTCCCTGATAGTTCAGGCCCAGGTCTCTGGCTCGCTCCTGTTAACTGGACACAGTCCAATTTCTGTACTCACTCTGTGGGTGGTTCTCCATTGGGTTACACTCTGTTGATCCCACTGCGGCCACCAGTTGTCACGGGGTCCTTCTCCACACAATCAACAGAGCGAGTGAAGTGTGAACAATCCCAAAACCTTTATTATAGGCTAAACTAAAATATCCATAAACAATCCGCCACACTGAGGTTACAATAGTACAGAACACGAATGCAGTTCAGTAACAGGATGAATGTCCAAGAAGATGAGAGTCCAATAATCCAGCAGAGTATAAAAATGGTCCATTTGCTTCTCCTTCTCTCTGACATGCTGTCTTCACATGATAATCACCACACAGGATCTGACTTTTTTCAGCTCCTGTCCTCCCCAGCCCCCTCCTTATGTCCAGGGGTAGTCAGACAGGTTGGGGCAGTTTTCAGGCCTCCCAAACCAGAAAAAGGTGCCTTGGGGATTAAGGCACTACAGGGGGTTCATCAAGAGGAATAGATACAGTCAGGCTGCAGACAGTAAGTGAGCTAATTCAATTATCAGCCTTTTGGAAGTAATTCCGCTACAAGGGCCCACTGGTACTGCAACATTTTAGCACACCTCTCTGCCTCTGGCAGAAGAGATTGAAAGTTCTCCTTGTAGTGTGGGTCTAGAAGTGTCACCAACCAGTAATAAGTGTCACCAAACATTTTTATAATGCGAGGGTCACATGAAACGCAGTGTACTCACCAAAAGGACGACTGACCATGCTGTCCTCCTCCTCATCGTCATCCTCCTCCTCCCTGTTCTCAGGCCATCCCCGCTGAACAGACGGTATGTCAGCTGTGCTTGTAGTACCGTCTATAGCGCATGAAAGTAGCTCCTGTTCTTCCTCCTCCTCATTGCCTACCAATCCACGTTGGGATGACATGAGGCTGGGCTGAGTGTAATACCCCTGTATGGTTCCTTGCTCCATGTCCTCGTGCTCTGCCTGCAATGCATCTTCTTTTATTGTGAGCATAGACATTTTCAGAATGCTGAGAAGCGGGATGGTGATGCTAATTATGGCATCATCGCCGCTCACCATCTTGGTGCAGTCCTCAAAGTTTTGGAGGATGGGTCATATGTCTGACATCCATGTCAACTCCTGAGGTCTTATGTGTGGAGTCTGAACTGAATATTGACGGCCTTGTTGATGTTCATTTTCAACAACTGCCTTCTTCTGCTCACAAATCCTTTCCAACATAAAAAGTGTAGAGTTCCAATGCGTGGGGACATCACACACCAGTCGGTGAGCCGGAAGCTGCAAACGCTACTGAAGCACGACAAGGGCGGCTGAAGCTGTAGCTGACATTCTAAAATGGGCAGACAGACGGTGTACTTTCACTAGCAGATCTGGCAGCTCCGGGTAACTTTTCAGAAAACGTTGAACCAAGAGGTAAAGCACATGGGCCAGGCAAGGTACATGTGTGAGCTCACTTTGCCTCAGAGCCACCACCAGGTTCGGCCATCGTCACACACAACCATGTCTGGCTGTAGGTTCAGCGTTGTCATCCAATTATCTGACTGCTCTTTCAGCACTGTCCACAACAGCATTGTGCTGTTTGTCATCTATGCAGATCAGCCTCAGCAAAGCCTGATGCCGGTTGGCTGAAGCAGTGCTTCAGTGCTTCCAGCTTCTGACTGATGTGTTTATTTCAGAGATGGTGGCTGAAAAGGAGGAGGAGGTGCAGGAGCTGTAGACTGTGTTGGGCAACCCTGATTGTCGTAGGGCCCACAATTCTCGGTGTGGGGAGGATGTGTTCTATCCAAAGTTCCAACTGGGTCCCGGCTTCCACTCTGTTAACCCAGTGTGCTGTCAGTGAGATGTACCATCCCTGGCCACAAGCACTTGTCCACGTGGCCGTGGTTAGGTGGACTTTACCAATAACAGCATTGTTGAGGGCATGGGTAATGTTGTGGGACACATGCTGGTGTAATGTCTTTATGGCATACCGGGAGAAATAGTGGCGACTGAGGACAGAGTACCTGGGGATAACCGCCGCCATCAGGTTGCGGAAAGTTTCCATCTCAACAAGGCTAAAAGGAAATATTTCAAGCGCAAGCAGAAGAGAAATGTTAGAATTTAGGACTGTGGCCTGTGGGGGGTTGGCTGGGTATTTCTGCTTGTGTGGCACCCCAGGAGTTTAGGTAGTGCTGTGCCTGGAAACAAGAGGGATCCCTTTGGCAGGTAAATCTCACACACAAAACGTTCTAACTCCAGGCCAGAAGGGGAGCTCAAAACCCTGTTTTAGGGGAACTTCCCTGATATCCATCCTGGTTTGGAGGAGTGAGTGCAGTCTGTAGCAGACAGTGAATGGAGAGGAGTGTTTAGGAGCAGAGGAGAGATTGAGGGATGAAGGAGGCTGCACTTGGGCCTCCAAGGAGCCAGAGCGCAGAAACCGGGCACCGGGAGCCTGAGGCTGTGGGGAGCTGCAAGCCCCACAGCAGAACCGGAGGGCATAGATCTATACACAAACTGCCCGTACAACACCTGAGGTACAGCTGCAGTCAGAGCCTGGAGTCACCATGCCTGAGACCCCAAGAGAATGGCTCAAGCTGCCTACCATGCAGGTACTGTCCCAGGACAGGAGAGAAAGGAGTACCTTGCCAACAAACTTCAGGGAGCAAGGGACCAGAAAAGCAGCGCATAGTGGAAGACTCCCAACCTGACCTGCCAAGGGGACTTCCGCTTAACTCCTTCTGTACCTGTTGCCGGTACCCTGGACTGTGGCCTACTACCACTAGTAAACCAGGTAAAGACTGCAACCCTGTGTCTTCCGTTATTCACCAGCAACACATCATCCCTGCCATACACCTTGGGAGCCCTGGGGACTTCGCTTCACCTGTGGGAAGCATCACCATCCAGCCGCCATACCATCACCCCAGAAGACCCCTTTAAGCGGTGTTGGTCCTTATTGACCAAGAACCACAGGTGGCATCATGAGCAATATACTTTATTTACAATTCCCCTTAAAAGACCATCCCCATCAGCTTGAGTCCCAGGGCATGGACTGGGTCGCATCCACTGTGACATCCCCTTTAAGTGCAACCAGACCTGGTACCGAGTACCCAAAGCCCTGTTGGGCGACTCACTTGCGCTCCAATGACTGGGGTATAGATAACTGAAGGCTGTGCTGGGACAAGGACATGGACAGGCTTGATGATGGTGCTGCTTGACTGTGGGCAATAACAGGTGCAGGGCTAGATGCATCTTCACATGCATGGTGGACTGAGGATTGGCTTCTACGTAAAACAGTGTAAGAAGCAGTGGTGTCACCTGCAGACAGTGTTCCTGGAGCCTGGGGTTCAGCCCACAAAGTCGGGTGATTTGCTGCCATGTGCCTGATCATGTGATCATGCTGGTGGTGGTCAGGCTGGTAGTTTTGCTACCCCTGCTGAGGCAGGCATGGCAGGTGCTGCAAATGGCCTGTTTGTTATAGGTAGAGTCTTTAAAAAATAACCAGATTCGAGAAGATCTAACAGTTGGAATTCCAACTTCCCTTATGTTGGTGTTCCAGGGAACGGATGCACGCCTTTTGTCTGTGGCCACCACACTGCTTCTTCCCGCCTGTTGGGGTGATGTACTCCTGGCAGGTTGGGTCAGTCACTATGTAATCCACCAACTCGTCTTCCATATCCGCACCCTGCTCCTCCTCCTGACTTTCTGGCAATTGTGTCTCATCATCGTCCACCTCTTGTGACACTTTCCCTCCATTGCCTTCGTGTGACCGTGGCTGTTCAAAGTTTGGGCATCACTACATGTGATCTCATCTGGCCCGACTTCAATTTGACGGGCCAAGAGTCCGGAATCTTGAAAGGGAAAACTGAATAGCTCTTCGGAGTGTCCAAGTGTGGGAACAGTTGTCTCAGGGCTCTCAGCATGGTGGGAGGAAGGAGGATCAGGGTGAGGAATATCCGGTCCACACTCACGTCTACTCAGACTTGGCCATGTGGAAGACATGGTGGTGGTGGTTGTGGCTAAGTGACTGGAAGCATTATCCGCTATCCAACCAACAAACATTTCACACTGCTCTGGCTTCAATAGTGGTGTGCTGCGGTCCCCTAGAAATTAGGACAGGAAGGTAGAGCAAGAAGATGTGGCTCTTTGTTGTGGCCCACTTTCAGCTTGGCCACGTCCTTGTCCTCTGCATGCACCATCAGCATCACATCCACTTTTTTTGTTTTTTAGTGAAATGTAGAAAAAAAAATGAACAAGGCTAGCACACAGAACTATGCTACATATGCCTGCAAAAATACGATTTTTCATACACAGATACACCAGGACACAGCCTGACAGACTGTATATATTATTTTTTGGTTTTTGGTGAATTTTAGAAAACAAAAAAAAATTGAACAATGCTAGCACCCAGAATTATGCTTCGCATGCCTGCAAAGCTACGATTTTTCCACCACCAATACACCAGCCGTCTGCCTCAGATAACAGACTGATCTAAATGTGGCTTTGATTTTTGGGGGGCACTACTAAATTGTGTCAACAAGTTGGCTATGACACAAACGCAAAAAAAAAAAAAAAAATTTTGGGGCGCACTCACATCTGGTGTCTGGGACCAAAAATAAATGGTAGGTATGCACGTTCTTAGATTTCAATAACCTGGCTGTAGTAGGCAGCGTAAACAACAAATTTGGAGAAACCTTTGAAAATTTAGCAATTTTCACATTTTTAATTTTTATTCTGTTAAACCAGAGAGTTATGTGACACAAAATAGTTAATAAATAACATTACCCACATGTCTAATTTACATCAGCACAATTTTGGAAACAAAATTTTTTTTTTGCTAGGAAGTTATAAGGGTTAAAATTTGACCAGCGATTTCTCATTTTTACAACAAAGCTTACAAAACCATTTGTTTTAGGGACCACCTCAAATTTGAAGTCAGTTTGAGGGGTCTATATGGCTGAAGATACCCAAAAGTGACACCATTCTAAAAACTGCACCCCTCAAGGTGCTCAAAACCACAATCAAGAAGTTTATTAACCCTTCAGGTGTTTCACAGCAGCAGAAGCAACATGGAAGGAAAAAATGAACAAGGCTCGGAAGGGAAGTAGCGCCATTTGACTTTTTGAATGGAAAATTAGCTCCAATCGTTAGCGGACACCATGTCGTGTTTGGAGAGCACCTGTGTGCCTAAACATTGGAGCTCCCTCACAAGTGACCCCATTTTGGAAACTAGACCTCCCAAGGAACTAAACTAGATGTGCCATGAGCACTTTGAACCCCCAAGTGCTTCACAGAAGTTTGTAACGCAGAGCCGTGAAAATAAAAAATAATTTTTCTTTTCTCAAAAATTTGTTTTTATCCCGCAATTTTTTATTTTCCGAAGGATAACAGGAGAAATTGAAAAAAAGTTGTTGTCCAGTTTGTTCTGACTTTGCTTATACCCCATATGTGGGGGGGAAACCACTGTTTGGGCACACGTAGGGGCTCGGGAGGGAAGTAGTGACGTTTTGAAATGCAGACTTTAATGGAATCGTCTGAGGGCATCATGTTACGTTTGGAGAGCCCCTGATGTGCCTAAACAGTAGAAAACCCCACAAGTGACCCCATTTTGGAAACTACACCCCCCCAAGGAACTTATCTAGATGTCTGGTGAGCACTCTAATCCCCCAACTGCTTCACAGAATTTTATAAAGCAGAGCCGTGAAAATAAAAAATATTTTTTTCCCACAAAAATAATTTTTTAGCCCCCAATTTTTTATTTTCCCAAGGGCAACAGGAGAAATTAGACCCCCAAGGTGGTTGTGCAATTTTTCCTGAGTACGCTGATGCCCCATATGTTTGGGTTAACCACTGTTTGGGCGCACGTCGGGGCTCGGAAGAGAGGGAGCACCATTTGATTTTTTGAACACAAGATTGGCTGGAATCAATGGTGGCGCTATGTCATGTTTGAAGACCCCCTGATGTGCCTAAACGGTTGAACATTTTCTGTGCTGCTACAGCCATTCAATTTTTGGCCAAGGGTGACTATGATCCCCATAAATAATTTTTTTAAATGTTACCCTCATGGGGAAATTTTTGTCAGCCCATGCACTTAGTGTATGGGCATTACAAGTCTAGGAGACACGCTCAACATTGGGCCTAGTTTTTAATAATGACGTCCTCCACATATCATCATTCTCTGCCATTAGAACACCATGGTGAACGTGTTCTGTGCTGCTACAGCCATTCAATTTTTGGCCAAGGGTGTCTGTGATCCCCATTAAATATTTTTTTTAAATTTACCCCATGGGGAAATGTTTGTCAGCCCATACACTAAGTGTATGGGCATTACGAGTCTAGGAGACAAGCTCTTTTGCAATGTGACAGTTTTTTTATGAGACGCTCTTCCATGTTTCTTCCAAGGAGGATTGGGCTGCATGAAAATTTGGGTCAAGGCAGCCCTTGCATTCAATGCATAAGGAAACAGTATAGGAAAAGGTTTTGGCGTGCACTCAGTCCAAAATGAAGCGAGGAGCTGGTGTATTGGACCAATGGCCCTGAATAATAGCAAATATCAAAATTCACCGCACTCTCTACACGGTGTTCCAAATTATTATACAAATTGGATTTAAGTGTCATAAAGATTTAATTGTTTTGTTTTTCAAATAAACTCGTGGATGGTATTGTGTCTCAGGGCTCAATGGATCACTGAAATCAATCTTAAACACATGTGATAATTGGTTTTCCAGGTGATTCTAATTAACGGAAAACTACTTGAAAACTGTGACCTGCTTAATAATGTGGAACATCATTTTTAAGTAACATGGGAAAGAAGAAGGATCTCTCTGCTGCTGAAAAGCATCAAATAGTGCAATGCCTTGGTGAAGGGATGAAAACATTAGAAATTTTCCAAAAACATAAGCGTGATCATCGTACTGTTAAGAGATTTGTGGTTGTATCTGAGCACAAATGTGTTTGTGCTGATAAAGGCATAATGAGGAAGATTTCTGCCAGGCAAGTTCATCGGATTAAGAGAGCAGCAGCTAAAAAGCCATTACAAAGCAGCAAACAGATATTTGAAGCTGCTGGTGCCTCTGGAGTCCCTCGAACCTCAAGGTGTAGGCTCCTTCAAAGGCTTGCTGTGGTGCATAAACCTACTATTCGGCCACCCTTAAACAGTGTTCACAAGCAGAAATAGTTGTATTGGGCCCACACATACATGAAGACTAATTTCCAAACAGTCTTGTTTACTGATAAGTGTTGAGCAACCCTGGATGGTCCAGATGGATGGAGTAGTGGATGGTTGGTGGATGGCCACCATGTCCCAACAAGGCTGCGACGTCAGCAAGGAGGTGGAGGAGTCATTTTTTGGGCCAGAATCATGGGGAAACAGCTGGTGGGGCCCTTTAAGGTTCCTGAAGATGTGAAAATGACCTCTGCAAAGTATATAGAGTTTCTGACTGACAACTTTCTTCTATGGTCTAAAAAGCAGAAACGTGCCTTCAGGAGCAAAATCATCTTCATGCATGACAATGCACCATCTCATGCTGCAAAGAATACCTCTGAGTCATTAGCTGCTATGGGCATAAAAGGAGATTGTCACGGGGAGTCTAGGTTGGCAGGAGCTAATAACCCGGGCCCCTGCGATTTCCCTTAGACTAGGGAAACCCTGACTGACCCTCTCCCAGAGTTTGCACTGATGGTGTGCATGTCTGGGCCTCCACCCTCACCCTGTCTCCTGTTTCAACCCTAGGCTAAAACCACTACCCACCGCCCAGTGAAGAGACCACACACCAATACCCATAGTAAGCACAGACAAGGATAACGGAAAATATGAACCACGCTGCAGTCACACAGGAATACACTATAAGTGCGCAGGGCAAAACACATACAAATATAGGAAGGAGAAAATAAGACAAAGGGAAATACACCACCAGATATGATACTCCTTCTCCTAGACCACCACTCCAGACCGAGATAACCAAGCGCAAGACAGAAGCTATAATCAGGGACGCCCAAAGCCCAGCAAAACTATTTAAAGGCAGAGGGCGTGACTCAGCCTTCAACCCGAGTACCAGCCAGATTAACCCCGGATAATCTGGATCAAATCTAACCGGCGCCAATGAGAATATAGTGGACGAATGAGGAATTACCGCTGACTGTCGGACGCCCTAGTGTGAACAGCGTCCGGCATGACAGTACCCCGCCTTCTACGAGGGACCCCAGGGCCCTCACAACTTATAGGACCCGGCTTGTCCGGATTGCGGCGGTGAAACATACTGACCAGCTGGTCCGCATGTATGTCCGAAGCTGATACCCAAGACCTCTCCTCTGGCCCATAACCACGCCAGTGTACCAGGTACTGTAATGTGCGGCGCACCACACGAGAGTCAACCACCTTGGAGACTTCAAACTCTAAATTGCCATCCACCAAGACTGGAGGAGGCATCGGCACCATGTCCACAGAACCCACCACCTTCTTTAATAACGATCTGTGGAACACGTTGTGAATCTTATATACCGAAGGGAGCTCCAATTGGTAAGCTACCGGGTTAACTATGGCGGCGATCTTAAATGGACCAATAAACCTAGGACCCAATTTAAGGGATGGTATTTTAAGTCTTATGTTTTTTGTGGACAACCACACCTAGTCACCCACACTCAGGTCCGGACCTGGCACACGTCTACTGTCAGCCACACGTTTGTACCTTGCACCCACGCTCAACAGGCACTGTTTCACTTTCCTCCAGACGGATGACAGTTGTGCTCCTAACATATCCTCCTCCGGAACGCCGGAAGAGCCCCTCTGACTCAAAGTGCAAAATTGAGGATGATGCCCGTAAACACAAAAGAACGGAGACTCCCCAGAAGATTCCTGGCGGTGATTATTTATGGCAAACTCAGCCAAAGGAAGGAACATCGACCACTCCTCCTGGTTGTCGGAAACAAAACAGCGTAAATACTGCTCCAAATTTTGGTTCATACGCTCGGTCTGACCATTTGACTGAGGATGAAACGCCGAAGAATGCGACAACTTGATCCCCAACCGAGAACAAAATGCTTTCCAAAATTTTGCCACAAACTGAGTACCCCTATCAGACACGATGTCAGACGGGACCCCGTGAAGTCTGACCACCTCCTGCACAAATACCTGAGCCAGAGTCTTAGCGTTAGGCAACGAAGGCAAAGACACAAAGTGTGACATTTTTGAGAAACGATCAACAATCACCAAAATGACCATGTTCCCAGCAGAGGAAGGCAAGTCTGTGATAAAATCCATGGAGATCTCCGTCCATGGCCTACTGGGTACCTCGAGAGGAAGTAGTGTGCCAGCAGGACGGGAGCAGGGCGTCTTAGCCCTAGCGCACGTGGTACATGCTGACACGTATGAGACCACGTCCTGTCGGATTTTGGGCCACCAAAACCGACACGACACCAACTACAAGGTACCCCTAACCCCTGGATGGCCAGCCAGGACAGCATCATGATGCTCACCCAACACCTTTAGGCGAAGATGGAGCGGTACAAAGGATTTGTTAACGGGAAGCTCAGGTGGTACCTCCTCCTGAGCCTCGGCAATCTCAGCCTCAACCTCGGTCGTGAGAGCCGAGACAACAACACCCTTTTGGAGGATGGGTACCGGTTCTTCCCGAGGTTCTCCCCCCGGAAAACACCTGGACAAAGCATCAGCCTTAGTGTTTTTAGACCCAGGTCGGTAAGTGACAAAAAAGTTGAACTGCGTGAAAAACAATGCCCAGCGAGCCTGCCTGGGGGACAGACGCTTGGCTGACTCCAAATACAGCAGATTCTTATGGTCAGTAATAACAGTAACCTGGTGAACCGACCCCTCCAAAAAGTGTCGCCATTCCTCAAAAGCCAACTTGATAGCCAACAACTCCCTGTTGCCTATATCGCAGTTACGTTCGGCGGGCGACAGTTTCTTGGAGAAATAGGCGCATGGACGCAAGTCGCTCAAGGATGAGCTTTGAGACAGCACCGCCCCCACTCCAACCTCAGATGCTTCGACTTCCACAGTAAATGGTTTCGATACATCCGGTTGCACCAAAATGGGAGCTGAAGCAAAACTGTTTTTCAGAAACTCGAATGCGCGCACAGCAGCCTCAGACCAGGTGGAGAAATCGGTACCTTTTCTTGTCATGTCAGTGAGCGGTTTAGCAATGATAGAAAAATTCTTAATAAACTTTCTATAATAATTAGAAAACCCCAGGAACCGCTGGAGCGCTTTTAGGTTATCAGGACGTTCCCAACGCAGTACCGCTTGCACCTTAGCGGCGTCCATTTTGGACCCTAAAGCGGACACAATATAACCCAAAAAAGGCAACTCCTGAACCGAAAATACACATTTCTCCAGTTTAGCATAGAGCTTATTCTCTCTGAGCAGCTGTAACACCTGCCTAACATGCTCTAAATGAGTATCACGGTCGCATGAATAGATGAGAATGTCATCAAGGTACACAATAACGAATTTTCCCATGACATGAGAGAACACATCGTTTATGAAATGCTGAAAAACAGCAGGCGCATTTGTCAAACCAAATGGCATCACCAGATTTTCAAAATGACCCTCAGGATTATTAAAAGCCGTTTTTCACTCATCACCTTGACGGACTCTTATGAGGTTGTACGCCCCCTGAGGTCAAGCTTAGAGAACCACCTAGCACCAGCCACCTGATTGAACAGATCAGGTATCAGTGGCATAGGGTATGGGTCATGAACCGTAATCTGCTTTAACTCCCTGAAATCCAGACACGGGCGTAATCCGCCATCTTTCTTCTTAACGAAGAAAAACCCCGCTGCCACAGGCGAGGACGAAGGCCTGATGTGCCCTTTGCTCAGACTCTCAGTGATGTAGTCTTTTAAGGCTTGCCTCTCAGGACCAGAGATGTTAAACATCCTAGCTTTCGGCAATTTGGCCCCTGGTTTTAGCCTAATAGAGTAGTCATAGGGGCGATGTGGTGGCAATTCTGAACAACCCTTCTCTGAGAACACATCCGCGAAGTCCTGCAGTGACTCAGGAATGCTAGGAATCACAGCGGACACACACGTGGCCAGGCAATTCTCCTGGCAAAATCCGCTCCACTGAATAATGTCCTGAGTTTTCCAGTCAATCACCGGGTTGTGTACAGCCAACCATGGAAAACCCAGAACCATTTGAGCAGGAAGATTACTGAGCACCTTACATGTAACTTGCTCAGCATGTAGGACCCCAATGTGGAGTTTAACCTCAGCCACAAACTCAGTAATCTCCCCCTGTGGGAGAGGAGCGGCATTGATGGTGACCACCCGGATAGGATGAGGCAGTTTTTCGATCCTGAAACCGGCTGTGCACACAAACTCCTCATCAATGAGGTTAGTGGCAGAACCACTATCCACAAACACAGTAATAGGTAGCTCTCTGCCAGTGACCTCAACCCTGGCAGGGAGCATGCATTGAGAAACCACTATGGAGGACATGCATAAACTCAGATCGGACTCCTCCACACCCTCTGAGCTTCGTAGTTTTTCCGCCATTGCGCTTTTCTTAGATAGCAGAGGACAAGCATTAATACAATGACCAGTTTTACCACAGCAAAAACAGGCTCTTTGCTTCCTGAGCAAAGGGGCATGATGCTTCACATGTGACACCCCTGCGATTTGCATAGGCTCCGTGGGCTCACCTGCAGCAACATCACGTGTGCCTACGCTCTCTCCTATAGGCGGCGTCTCTTGCACCCCCTGACGCAGACGGCGATCAATACGAATAACAAGACTCATAGCGGATTCTAGAGAAGCAGGAGTCTCATACATCAGAAGGGCTTTTTTAACCCTTCCTGAAACCCCATGAATAGTGTTGAGCATTCCGATACCGCAAGTATCGGGTATCGGCCGATACTTGCGGTATCGGAATTCCGATACCGGGATTCCGATACTTGCCGCGTATCGGATACCAGAATCGGAAGTTCCCAGATTCAAACTGCACAAATTCAGCCAATGAGAATTATTCCAAGTGTGGGCACATCCTGTTCAGCATGGAGGGCATGAAACTACTGGCATGGCTGTGATTGGCTGCTGAAATGATGTCATGATGCAGTTTAAAAGTCGCTGGCGCCATTTTTCGCTCACTCTGCTGTGAATTCAGTTAGTGACAGGACGCTGTTTGCTGACTGAGGGCCAGTTTAGAGATAGCGATTTGCTTCTTTGTGCTTTTCAAAGGCTAATTTAGCAACCGCTGTGTTCACCTACTATTCACCTTGCTTTTGCCTTGTAGCGCTGTTTTCACAGCGATCTGCAAGGTCTGTGTGTGTGTGTGTGTGTGTGTGTGAGTGCAGCCCACTCTCTAGTCTGAGTGCAGCCATAGGCCATCCATAGCTGGTTGTATTCAGTTCAGGGAGGGTGGTTCATTGCCTCATACGGTTTTTTTTTTTTTTTCAAGTAGTGTAGTCTGCTGCTCATTTTTTCAAAAAATTCCTATTAGTGTCTTTCCACCCGTCTCCAGCTAACTTGTGGAAAAACACTACATAGGATAAAGTAGAGGAGGGTTTTTGGGCCTTGCAGCGCCGTTTACAGCTGTCTGCACGGTCTCCGTGTGACTGCAGCTCGCCCTGTAGTCTGTGAGCAGCCATAGCCTGGTTGTCTCCAGCTCAGGGTTCTTCACTGCGTCATACCGTAAAATCAATTTTCCTTTTGTTTTAAGTAGTGCAGGCTGCTGCACATTTTTTCAAAAAATTCCTATTAGTGTCTTTCCACCCGTCTCCAGCTAACTTGTGGAAAAACACTACATAGGATAACGTAGAGGAGGGTTTTTGGGCCTTGCAGCGCCGTTTACGGCTGTCTGCACGGTCTCCGTGTGACTGCAGCTCGCCCTGTAGTCTGTGAGCAGCCATAGCCTGGTTGTCTCCAGCTCAGGGTTCTTCACTGCGTCATACCGTAAAATCAATTTTCCTTTTGTTTTAAGTAGTGCAGGCTGCTGCACATTTTTTCAAAAAATTCCTATTAGTGTCTTTCCACCCGTCTCCAGCTAACTTGTGGAAAAACACTACATAGGATAACGTAGAGGAGGGTTTTTGGGCCTTGCAGCGCCGTTTACGGCTGTCTGCACGGTCTCCGTGTGACTGCAGCTCGCCCTGTAGTCTGTGAGCAGCCATAGCCTGGTTGTCTCCAGCTCAGGGTTCTTCACTGCGTCATACCGTAAAATCAATTTTCCTTTTGTTTTAAGTAGTGCAGGCTGCTGCACATTTTTTCAAAAAATTCCTATTAGTGTCTTTCCACCCGTCTCCAGCTAACTTGTGGAAAAACACTACATAGGATAACGTAGAGGAGGGTTTTTGGGCCTTGCAGCGCCATTTACGGCTGTCTGCACGGTCTCCGTGTGACTGCAGCTCGCCCTGTAGTCTGTGAGCAGCCATAGCCTGGTTGTCTCCAGCTCAGGGTTCTTCACTGCGTCATACCGTAAAATCAATTTTCCTTTTGTTTTAAGTAGTGCAGGCTGCTGCACATTTTTTCAAAAAATTCCTATTAGTGTCTTTCCACCTGTCTCCAGCTAACTTGTGGAAAAACACTACATAGGATAACGTAGAGGAGGGTTTTTGGGCCTTGCAGCGCCGTTTACGGCTGTCTGCACGGTCTCCATGTGACTGCAGCTCTCTCTGTTGTCAGTTCAGCCCCCAAAAAATAAATAAATAATAAAGTTCACCAAACACACCAGTGACACCCACACCACTTTACATTTGTGTAGGCCACATTAGCTCATATTAAAGTCTAGTCCACACTTTAGAAAATTAGTGTTTCTTATACCTGTTAGGAGTTGTTCAGGGATAAGCACACAAAGCCGTTAGTACTTTTCTGCTTATCTTTATCAGTCAACCAAGATGAAGAAGGCAGTGAGTAAGGCACGTGGGCGTGGGCGCGGAGCAGGGAGAGGACGTGGGGATTCTGTGCCTGCTGCGGGCACCGGTGACACATCAGCACCCACTTTCACCAGGGAACAGTCTTTCATGCGCAGCTTTGTCGCAGAGCGCCGTACACCGCTGCTGCGTGAAGACCAAATTGAAGCCGTTGTTGGATGGATGGCAGCTAATGCATCAACTTCAATTAGTGCCACATCCTCTCAGACACAGAGCACTGGAGAGCAGCCATCTGTCTCTTCACCACCTGCCAAATTGCCCAGGCAGACAGAGAGCCCAGGACAGGAGCCGTCTCTACTTCTGTTCTCTGAATCTCTTGGCTTGGAAACAGGGGGCCAGCCAAGCAGCATTGGAGAAATGGAAGAAGAGGCAGGGTGCAGTGATGCCCAACAGCTTTTTCTCTCTTCCTCTGAAGAGGCGGGTGGGCCAGTGCTTCCGGTCACCACATCGCAGGCCGCATCCGCTGATGATGACACTCAGGTGCCACTTTCTGGTGCGTGCTCTGCTGCTGAGACTACCCAGGAGGAGCAGTTGGGGGCAGAGGGTAGTGTAGATGATGAGGTCCTTGACCCATCTTGGCGTGAAGGACAGGAAGGTGGTGGGAGCAGCTCTGAGAAAGAGATTCCCCGTACGGCCCAAAGAGGGAGAGGGAGGGGGAAGACTGCGGATCCTGCAGCCTCCGCTTTGGCACCCGTTAGGAGCATGTCTCTTCCAAAAGCCAAAAAGGGTGCTCCCAAGACTTGCAGTGCCTGGTCCTTTTTTGACACAGTTGCAGATGACATTTGCTATGTCAAATGCAAGGTGTGTCATCACAAAGTAAAAAGAGGTCGAAATGTCAGCAACCTCAATACCTCCAACATGTGGAAACATGTGCGCAACAGGCACGCGGCGGAGTTACAAAAACACACTGAAGAGCTAGGCCAAACAACAGCGGCAGCTACCACCTCTTCAGCTCGTGTTGCCTCTTCCTCCAGCTCACACGCAGCTGGTTCGGCTTCCTCCCAGGATCGCCGTGGAAGAACCTCTGGCCCTGTTGTCCAGAGACCCGCTGTAATTCCACCCGCAGCACCACGTTCCCAGTCATCCACACACTCCCAGCCCAGTGTACAGCCATCGGTAGTACAGGCATGGGAGAAAAGGCGGCCTTTCTCGTCAAACCACCCACGAGCACAGGCTCTGACTGCAGGCATTGCCAAACTTCTGTCACTGGAAATGCTGTCATTCAGGCTGGTGGAGACTGACAGCTTCCGTGACTTGATGTCATTGGCAGTCCCACAGTACAATGTGCCCAGCCGCTTTTACTTCAGCAGGCAAGCCGTCCCTGCCCTGCACAAGCATGTGGAGGGACACATAAAACACGCGCTACTGAATGCTGTCAGTAGCAAGGTCCACCTCACCACCGATGCGTGGACCAGTCAACATGGACAGGGGCGATACCTTTCCCTCACTGCCCATTGGGTTAATGTCGTTGAGCCGGGTACAGATCGTGCGAGTGGCGCAGGACGTGTCCTGCCCACTCCAAGGATTGCAGGAATCCATTCTGTACGCATTGACTCCTCCTCTTACACCAGTTCCTCAGAATCATCGCTGCAGGAGCCGTCACAGTCCACCTCCACATGGACCCGTGATGAACGTTTACCTGTTACGACCGACATGAGCACAGCCGTGGCCAAACATCAACAGGCCGTCTTGAAATTAATTTCTTTGGGGAATCGAAGCCACACAGCGCAGGAGCTCTGGAATGCCATCAAGCAGGAGAGCGATGTGTGGTTTGTGCCAGCGAATCTCCAGCCAGGCATGGTAGTGTGTGATAATGGCCGAAATCTGGTGGCAGCTCTGGGCCTCGGCAACCTCACTCACATCCCATGTCTGGCACATGTGCTCAATTTGGTCGTGCAGAGTTTTTTGAGGACTATCCGGATCTTGATGCACTGCTGCGCAAGGTCCGCCTAGAGTGTGCTCACTTGCGGCGTTCCAGCATGGCAAAAGCGCGCATTGCGGCTCTGCAGCGCCGACACCACCTGCCGGAACATCGCATCATATGTGACCTACCTACCAGGTGGAATTCCACGTTACATATGTTGGAGCGGTTGTGTGAGCAGCAGCAAGCTGTAATGGAGTACCAGCTGCATCAGGCGCAAAGAAGTCGCACTCCGCGCCGTTCAGAATTCACAACCACAGAGTGGGCCACTATGAATGACATCTGCCAGGTTTTGCATCCCTTCGATTATTCCACGCGGATGGCGAGTGCAGATGATGCACTAGTCAGCATGACTGTCCCCCTTATCTGCCTGCTTGAAAAATCACTGCAAGCGCTAAGGGATGATGTTGTGGAAGAGGTGGAGGATGAGGATTCAACATTTCCATCATCTTCTGGACAGTCAGCGCCACGTGGTTCCTCACAAACGCATAGGCAGGGGACAGTTTGTGAGGAGGATGAGGAGGAGTCACTGGAGGAGGAAGACATCCATCCAGAGGAGGGAGTTACACAATTGTCCAGTACTCAGTGTGTACAGCGAGGGTGGGGTGATGACGAGCGGGCAGAGATCACGCCTCCAGCAGGGGACAGCGTTTCTTGGGCAGTTGGCAGTCTGCAGCACATGGTGGATTACATGCTGCAGTGCCTGAGAAACGACCGCCGCATCGCCCACATTCTCAACATGTCTGAATATTGGGTGTTCACCCTCCTCGATCCTCGCTACCGGGACAACGTAGAAAGCCTCATCACACCGTTGAACCGGGAGCGAAAAATGCGGGAGTACCAAGACACACTGGTGAATTCCATCATCTTCTCCAGTCCAACTGAGAGAAGTGCTGCTAGTGCATTACAAAGCAGCTCAGTGCGTCCAGGCAGTGGTGGAGGCTCTGCACAAAGAGGGAGCAGAAGCAGTGCCTCTGCCCAAGGCAAGAGCAGTATGGCCCAACTGTGGCACAGTTTTCTGTGCCCGCCACAAAAGTCAACACCATCACAGACAGCTCCAGTCAGCAGGAGGCTGATGTCAGATGGTGACAGACTACATGTCTTGCCCTCTTGCTGTACTCCCTGACGGCTCTTCACCTTTCAAGTTTTGGGTCTCAAAGCTGGATACATGGCCAGAGCTAAGCCAGTATGCATTGGAGGTGCTGGCTTGCCCTGCGGCTAGTGTATTATCGGAACGCGTCTTTAGTGCTGCAGGTGGTGTACTAACTGACCGTCGCATGCGACTATCCTCCGATAACGTTGACCGGCTTACTTTCCTGAAAATGAACAAGGCCTGGATCTCGCCGGAATTTGCCACTCCTCTTCCTGATTAAATAATTAGGTGACTGTCTACGTTATCCAGGTCTTCTGTTGTGTTCATCTTTCTACCACCTGAATTTAAATTCCTGGGCTCCAACACCGCCAGTTGAGGCTCAGAAGTGCCGTCTGCACAGTCAAAACATACGACCCAGTGTTATTGGGTTTCAGTAACGTCAGCTGATCCCCAGCTGTGTAGCCGGCAATGTGTCCTGCGACCGCCACGCTGACACAACAACTGAAATGTAAGGGAACCTGTCCCCCCCCCAAGGCGTTTGTTACTGAAAGAGCCACCTTGCACAGCAGTAATGCTGCACAAGGAAAAGGTAGCTATTTTTGTTTAGCTCCTTGCACACGCAGAACTTAACACTTATAAAATGTGTCCACTGATACCGTAAAACCGTCCCGGAGGTGGGACTTTCCTTCGTAATATGACGCAGCACAGCCGTCATTCCTACTCCCTTGGCGCCGTGCCCCGGCTCCTCAGCGTTGTTTGATTCCGTCCCGGAGCCTGCGCTGTTATGTTATCCCTTGGCCAGGCACACTTAGCGCTACCCATCTTCTGACATAATTTGTGTCAGGCTGGCTGTGCCTGTGCGGCCGCGCTGGCCGAGAGCCCGCCTCGCAGTGTCTTCTGATTTAATCCCACTGGGGGCCTGAGATCCATGGACATGCGCAGTGCATATCTGAACCTCCACCTCTCACTCATCTCCCTACGGCTTCTTCAGACTGTGCGGGTGTCAGCTGGTCCCTAATAGCATGCCACGGCCGTGACACCGCACAGTCTGAAGAAGCCGTAGGGAGGGGAGTGAGAGGTGAGGATATGCACTGCGCATGGCCATGGATCCCAGGCCCGCGGTGGGATTACATTAGACGACACTGCGAGGCGGGCTCTCGGCCAGCACGTCCGCACAGGCGCAGCCAGCCTGACACCAAATGATGTCAGAAGATGGGCAGCGCTAAGTGTGCCTGGCCAAGGGATAACATAACAGCGCAGGCTCCGGGAAGGAATCAAACAACGCTGAGGAGCCGGGGCACGGCGCCAAGGGGGTAGGAATGACGGCTGTGCTGCGTCATATTATGAAGGAAAGTCCCACCTCCGGGACGGTCTCACGGTATCAGGGGACACATTTTATAAGTGTTCAGTTCTGTGTTTGCAAGGAGCATAATGAAAAGAGCCACCTTTTCCTTTTGCATCCTTTGTGCTGCACAAGCTGGCTCTTTCAGCTACAAATGCCTTGGGGGGGGGGTTAAAGGTTCCCTTTAGACTTTCTCCAATCAGGCTTCGGCCTACACTGTGTTCCTCTCCTCCTCCTCATGTCCCTGGGCTCCAACACCGCTAGTTGTTGCCTGGTAGTGCTGTACGCACAGTCAACAGTCGCTCCTCTGTTATTGGGGTTCAGTAACGTCAGCTGTTCCCCTGCTGTGTGTGTGGCAATCCCTCCTATCTCCTCCACCACCTCCTCCTCCTCCTCCTGTCCCTGGGCTCCAACACCGCTAGTTGTTGCCTGGTAGTGCTGTACGCACAGTCAACAGTCCCTCCTCTGTTATTGGGGTTCAGTAACATCAGCTGTTCCCCAGCTGTGTGTGTGGCAATCCCTCCTATCTCCTCCACCACCTCCTCCTCCTCCTCCTGTCCCTGGGCTCCAACACCGCTAGTTGTTGCCTGGTAGTGCTGTACGCACAGTCAACAGTCGCTCCTCTGTTATTGGGGTTCAGTAACATCAGCTGTTCCCCTGCTGTGTGTGTGGCAATCCCTCCTATCTCCTCCACCACCTCCTCCTCCTCCTCCTGTCCCTGGGCTCCAACACCGCTAGTTGTTGCCTGGTAGTGCTGTACGCACAGTCAACAGTCCCTCCTCTGTTATTAGGGTTCAGTAATGTCAGCTGTTCCCCAGCTGTGTGTGTGGCAATCCTTCCTATCTCCTCCACCTCCTACTCCTCCTCCTGTCCCTGGGCTCCAACACCGCTAGTTGTTGCCTGGTAGTGCTGTACGCACAGTCAACAGTCGCTCCTCTGTTATTGGGGTTCAGTAACGTCAGCTGTTCCCCTGCTGTGTGTGTGGCAATCCCTCCTATCTCCTCCACCACCTCCTCCTCCTGTCCCTGGGCTCCAACACCGCTAGTTGTTGCCTGGTAGTGCTGTACGCACAGTCAACAGTCCCTCCTCTGTTATTGGGGTTCAGTAATGTCAGCTGTTCCCCAGCTGTGTGTGTGGCAATCCCTCCTATCTCCTCCACCTCCTCCTCCTCCTCCTGTCCCTGGGCTCCAACACCGCTAGTTGTTGCCTGGTAGTGCTGTACGCACAGTCAACAGTCGCTCCTCTGTTATTGGGGTTCAGTAACGTCAGCTGTTCCCCTGCTGTGTGTGTGGCAATCCCTCCTATCTCCTCCTCCACCTCCTCCTCCTCCTGTCCCTGGGCTCCAACACCGCTAGTTGTTGCCTGGTAGTGCTGTACGCACAGTCAACAGTCCCTCCTCTGTTATTGGGGTTCAGTAATGTCAGCTGTTCCCCAGCTGTGTGTGTGGCAATCCCTCCTATCTCCTCCACCACCTCCTCCTCCTCCTCCTGTCCCTGGGCTCCAACACCGCTAGTTGTTGCCTGGTAGTGCTGTACGCACAGTCAACAGTCCCTCCTCTGTTATTGGGGTTCAGTAATGTCAGCTGTTCCCCAGCTGTGTGTGTGGCAATCCCTCCTATCTCCTCCACCTCCTCCTCCTCCTCCTGTCCCTGGGCTCCAACACCGCTAGTTGTTGCCTGGTAGTGCTGTACGCACAGTCAACAGTCGCTCCTCTGTTATTGGGGTTCAGTAACGTCAGCTGTTCCCCAGCTGTGTGTGTGGCAATCCCTCCTGTCTCATCCACCACCTCCTCCTCCTCCTCCTGTCCCTGGGCTCCAACACCGCTAGTTGTTGCCTGGTAGTGCTGTACGCACAGTCAACAGTCCCTCCTCTGTTATTGGGGTTCAGTAATGTCAGCTGTTCCCCAGCTGTGTGTGTGGCAATCCCTCCTATCTCCTCCAGCACCTCCTCCTCCTCCTCCTGTCCCTGGGCTCCAACACCGCTAGTTGTTGCCTGGTAGTGCTGTACGCACAGTCAACAGTCCCTCCTCTGTTATTGGGGTTCAGTAATGTCAGCTGTTCCCCAGCTGTGTGTGTGGCAATCCCTCCTATCTCCTCCACCTCCTCCTCCTCCTCCTGTCCCTGGGCTCCAACACCGCTAGTTGTTGCCTGGTAGTGCTGTACGCACAGTCAACAGTCGCTCCTCTGTTATTGGGGTTCAGTAACGTCAGCTGTTCCCCTGCTGTGTGTGTGGCAATCCCTCCTATCTCCTCCACCACCTCCTCCTCCTCCTCCTGTCCCTGGGCTCCAACACCGCTAGTTGTTGCCTGGTAGTGCTGTACGCACAGTCAACAGTCCCTCCTCTGTTATTGGGGTTCAGTAATGTCAGCTGTTCCCCAGCTGTGTGTGTGGCAATCCCTCCTGTCTCCTCCACCTCCTCCTCCTCCTCCTCTCCCTGGGCTCCAACACCGCTAGTTGTTGCCTGGTAGTGCTGTACGCACAGTCAACAGTCGCTCCTCTGTTATTGGGGTTCAGTAACGTCAGCTGTTCCCCTGCTGTGTGTGTGGCAATCCCTCCTATCTCCTCCACCACCTCCTCCTCCTCCTCCTGTCCCTGGGCTCCAACACCGCTAGTTGTTGCCTGGTAGTGCTGTACGCACAGTCAACAGTCCCTCCTCTGTTATTGGGGTTCAGTAATGTCAGCTTTTCCCCAGCTGTGTGTGTGGCAATCCCTCCTATCTCCTCCACCTCCTCCTCCTCCTCCTGTCCCTGGGCTCCAACACCGCTAGTTGCCGTCCAGAAGTGCTGTCCGCACAGTCCCAACAGTCCCTCCTCTGTTATTGGGTTTCAGTAACGTCAGCTGTTCCCCAGCTGTGTGTGTGGCAATCCCTCCTATCTCCTCCACCACCTCCTCCTCCTCCTCCTGTCCCTGGGCTCCAACACCGCTAGTTGTTGCCTGGTAGTGCTGTACGCACAGTCAACAGTCGCTCCTCTGTTATTGGGGTTCAGTAACGTCAGCTGTTCCCCTGCTGTGTGTGTGGCAATCCCTCCTATCTCCTCCTCCACCTCCTCCTCCTCCTGTCCCTGGGCTCCAACACCGCTAGTTGTTGCCTGGTAGTGCTGTACGCACAGTCAACAGTCCCTCCTCTGTTATTGGGGTTCAGTAATGTCAGCTGTTCCCCAGCTGTGTGTGTGGCAATCCCTCCTATCTCCTCCACCACCTCCTCCTCCTCCTCCTGTCCCTGGGCTCCAACACCGCTAGTTGTTGCCTGGTAGTGCTGTACGCACAGTCCCAACAGTCCCTCCTCTGTTATTGGGGTTCAGTAACGTCAGCTGTTCCCCAGCTGTGTGTGTGGCAATCCCTCCTATCTCCTCCATCTCCTCCTCCTGTCCCTGGGCTCCAACACCGCTAGTTGTTGCCTGGTAGTGCTGTACGCACAGTCAACAGTCCCTCCTCTGTTATTGGGGTTCAGTAATGTCAGCTGTTCCCCAGCTGTGTGTGTGGCAATCCCTCCTATCTCCTCCACCTCCTCCTCCTCCTCCTGTCCCTGGGCTCCAACACCGCTAGTTGCTGTCCAGAAGTGCTGTCCGCACAGAGCCAAACACCTCGCCAATGTGTTAGTGGGGATCAGCACCGCCAGCTGTTCCCCTGCTGTGTATACGGCAACGTGTACTGCGACCGCCACGCAGGCACAACAAGTTAAATTTAAGGGAACCTGTCCCCCCCCCCCAGGCGTTTGTTACTGAAGGAGCCACCTTGTGCAGCAGTAATGATGCAAAGGGAAAAAGTGCCTCTTTTCGTGGTGCTCCTTGCACATGCTGAACCTAACACTTATGAAATGTGTCCCCTCCTACCGTGATACCGTCCGGTAGGTGGAACTTTCCTTTGTGATGTGACGCAGCACAGCCGTCATTCTTACCCCCTTGGCGCCGTGCGCCGCCTCTTCAGCGTTGTTTGAATCTGTCCTGGAGCCTGCGCTGTTAGGTTAGCCCTTGGCCATGCACACATTTTGCACTGCCCGTCTTCTGACATCATTTGGTGTCAGGCTGGCTGCGCCTGTGCGGCCGCGCTGGACGAGATCCCGCCTCGTAGTGTCTTCTGATTTAATCCCACTGGGGGCCTGAGATCCATGGACATGCGCAGTGCATATCTGAACCTCCACCTCTCACTCATCTCCCTACGGCTTCTTCAGACTGTGCGGTGTCAGCTGATCCCTAATAGCATGCCACGGCCGTGACACCGCACAGTCTGAAGAAGCCGTAGGGAGGGGAGTGAGAGGTGAGGATATGCACTGCGCATGGCCACGGATCCCAGGCCCGCGGTGGGATTACATTAGACGACACTGCGAGGCGGGATCTCGGCCAGCGCAGCCGCACAGGCGCAGCCAGTCTGACACCAAATGATGTCAGAAGACGGGCAGCGCAAAATGTGTGCATGGCCAAGGGCTAACCTAACAGCGCAGGCTCCGGGACAGATTCAAACAACGCTGAGGAGGCGGCGCACGGCGCCAAGGGGGTAAGAATGACGGCTGTGCTGCGTCACATCACAAAGGAAAGTTCCACCAACCGGACGGTATCACGGTAGGAGGGGACACTTTTCATAAGTGTTAGGTTCAGCATGTGCAAGGACCATAATTAAAAGAGCTAAGTTTACCTTTTCCAGCATTAGTGCTGTACACGATGGCTCTTTCAGCTACAAACGCCTGGGGTGGGGGTTAAAGTTTCCCTTTCAACTTGCTCCAGTGCAGGCTTCGGCCTACACTCTGCTCCCTCTCCTCCTCCTGCTGACCCTGGGCTCTAACACCGCCAGTTGGGGCCCAGATGTGCTGGCTGCACAGAGCCAAACACCTCGCCAATGTGTCAGTGGGGTTCAGCACCGCCAGCTGTTCCCCTGCTGTGTAGCCGGCAACGTGTCCTGCAACAGCCACGCAGACACAACAGACCCAAAGCTGCCGCCAGTGCAGGCTTCGGCCTACACTCTGCTCCCTCTTCTCCTCCTGCTGGCCCTGGGCTCTAACACCGCCAGTTGGGGCCCAGATGTGCTAGCTGCACAAAGCCAAACACCAGCCAATGTGTCAGTGGGGTTCAGCACCGCCAGCTGTTCCCCTGCTGTGTAGCCGGCAACGTGTCCTGCAACAGCCACGAGACACAAGAACTGAAATTGAAGGAAACCTGTCCCCCCTCCCCCAGGTGTTTCTATGTTTTACAGCCACCTTGTACGACAGTAATGCTGCATGTGTGCAAGGTGGCTCAGAAACTTATTCTCCTTGCCCATGTTGAACTGAACACGTCTAAAATGAGTCCTCTGCGACCATTAAAACGTCCCTCAGGTGTGATTTTCCTTTGTATTGACACGCAACAAGCTCCTTGGTAGCGCTGCCCGTCTTCTGGCATCATTGTTTGGCTGCCTGCGCCTCTGCGGCCGCCTTGCCCCACACAACGCCCCTCGGTGTCTTATTTATTTGGACTGCGAGGGTGTGATTGATGGGCATGAACGGTGCATTTCTTCGCCTGTCCCTCATCTCCTTCCGCCTTCTTCGGACTGTGCGTCTTCATGGCCGTGGCATGCGATAAGGGATCAGCTGACGCCGCATAGTCTGAAGCGGGTGTAAGAACCCAAGCGAGAGGCGAACATATGTACTGCGCCAGGCCATGAATCCCAGCCCCGCAGTGTTTTAACAATGTTAAGACACTGCGGGGCTGGGATTCATGGTCATTGCAAACCGCAACGGCCGACATTACATGATGTCAGAGGATGGGCAGCGCTATCAGCGCAAGGCCAAGGGATAACACGAAAGCGCAGACTCCTGTGCAACAAATAACGATGCTCAGGAGGCCGCGCAAAGCACCAAGGTGGCATTTTTGCCAGCTGTACTGCGTCTCTTTACGAAGGGAACTCATGCCTCAAAATCAGTTTGACTGTGTAAGGGCCTAAATGTTATACGTGTTTCATTCAGCTTGTGCAAGGAACAAAATTAAAAGAGCAACCTTTGACTTGTGCAGCACTACTGCTGCATAAGGCGTGGCTCTTCTACTTTGTAACACCTGAGGGGGGGTTAAAGGTTACCTTTAAAATTGGTTCAATTAGGCTTCGGCCTACACTCTGCTCTCCCTGCAGATCCTGGGCTCTAACACCGCCAGTTGGGGCCCGGTACTGCTAGCTGCACAGAGAAAAACACCAGCCAATGTGTCAGTGGGGTTCAGCACCGCCAGCTGTTCCCCTGCTGTGTAGCCGGCAACGTGTCCTGCAACAGCCACGCAGACACAAGAACTGAAATTGAAGGGAACCTGTCCCCCCTCCCCCAGGCGTTTGTATGTTTTACAGCCACCTTGTACAGCGGTAATGCTGCATGTGTGCAAGGTGGCTCATAAACTTATTCTCCTTGCACACGCCGAACGTAACACGTTTACAATGTGTCCCCTGAGACCATTAAAACGTCCCTGAGGTGTGACTTTACTTTGTAATGACACGCAACAACCCCCTTGGTAGCACAGCCCTTCTTCTGACATCATTGTTTGGCTGGCTGCGCCTCTGCGGCCGCCCTGCCCGACACAACGCCCCTCGGTGTCTTATTTATTTTGACTGCGAGGGTGTGATTGACGGGCATGAGCAGTGCATATCTTCGCCAGGCTGTCACTCAGCTCCTTCCGCCTTCTTCAGACGGTGCGGCTTCATGGCCGCGGCATGCGATAAGGGATCAGCTGACGCCGCACAGTCTGTAGCAGGTGTAAGGACACGAGCGAGAGGCGAACATATGTACTGCGCCAGGCCATGAATCCCAGCCCCGCAGTGTGAAACACTGTAAAGACACTGCGGGGCTGGGATTCATGGGCATCGCGAACCGCACCAGCCGACATGAAATGATGTCAGAAGACGGGCAGCGCATGGCCAAGGGATAACGCAACAACACAGACTCCTGTACAGCAAAATGCGATGCTCAGGAGGCCGCGCCAAGCACCAAGGTGGGATTTTTGACATCTGTGCTGCGTCTCATTACGAAGGGAACTCTCGCCTCCAACACAGTTTGACTGTATAAAGGGCTAAATGTTATACGTGTTTCATTCAGCGTGTGCAAGGAGAAAAATTAAAAGAGCAACCTTTGACTTGTGCAGCACTACTGCTGCATAAGGTGTGGCTCTTCTAGTTTGTAACCCCTGAGGGGGGGGTTAAAGGTTACCTTTAAAATTGGTTCAATTAGGCTTTGGCCTACACTCTGCTCACCCTGCAGAGCCTGGGCTCTAACACCGCCAGTTGGGGCCCGGTACTGCTAGCTGCACAGAGAAAAACACCAGCCAAAGTGTAGCCGGCAACGTGTCCTGCAACAGCCACGCAGACACAACAGACCTACAAATGCCTCCAGTGCAGGCTTCGGCCTACACTCTTCTCCCCCTGCTGACCCTTTGCTCCAACACCGCTAGTTGGGGCTCTAGGAAGACAAGCTTGAATAGGTCCCCATCCTGGTTCCAGCACCGTCAGCTGGTTCCGGGCAGAGCCTTTGGCTTAGGTGCCTCCCTCTGGGTATCCGAGTTCCACCAACGTCAGGTGGTCCTTGGTAGTGCTTTCAGGCACGGGTACCTCCTGCTTAGTAACCGGGTTCCAGTAACGTCAGCTGGTCCTCGGTAGTTCCATTGGCTCTTGGACCTTCGGCTACCCATCCGGGTTCCAGTACCGTCAGCTGGTTCTCGGCAGTGTCTTTTGCTCTTGTACCTTCTGCTCCCCATCCTGGTTCCAGTACCGTCAGCTGGTTCCGGGCAGAGCCTTTGGCTTAGGTGCCTCCCTCTGGGTATCCGAGTTCCACCGTCAGGTGGTCCTTGGTAGTGCTTTCAGGCACGGGTACCTCCTGCTTAGTAACCGGGTTCCAGTAACGTCAGCTGGTCCTCGGTAGTTCCATTGGCTCTTGGACCTTCGGGTAGCCATCCGAGTTCCAGTTCCATCAGCTGTTTCTCGGGATTTTCTCAGCCTTCTTGTACCTTCTGCTACATTTCCAAGTTCAAGACCCTAAAGACGACGACCCGGAAGACCACCCCTAAGATGACGACGACACCAGAGACGACGACCACTGAGATGACGACGACCCTGGAGACGATGACCCTGAAGACCACCCCGATGACGACGACCCCGGAGACGACGACCCTGGAGACGATGACCCTGGAGACGACGACGACATGGGAGACCGAGAAGCAGAAGAACAAGAGGCTGCAGAACAAAGAGCAGAAGAACATTAAGCATAAGACTAAATATCAGAGCAAAAGATATTATCTAAATTATAAGCAGAAGAAGACTAAGCAGTGTATGGGGTTGAGTCCGTTCCTCCTCGTGGTGCCCCTGGATAAAGCCTGATGCTGCAGGCCAAACTGAACGCGGACAAATGTAACTCTTTTGTGACAGGCAGAACGGAAGGTGTAATCTTCAAACTTTTATAGATAACTACGGGAATGCCTGTCACAAATAAGAATATGATGAAGAAGTTGAAAATGAAAAAGATAATAGTTAAATAAAAAGAATATGAACAATGTAAAAAAAAATATATATAGGTAGAAGAAGAAGATGAATAAGGTGAAGATAGTTGATGTCAAAGACGCTGATGATGAGGATAATGAAGAAGAAAGTGTGGGAGAAGTAAAAAAGAAGGTGAAGGACGTGGAAGTAGTGAAACATCAATATCTGACAAAATAATTAAAAAAAATAACATAGTCAAAATCTTTCTAACGCCGAACGTCATAAAAAAAACCAAAAAAACCTGCTATTCTATTTGTTTGGGCTAAACCTCTGTGCCTTTAATGTCTCCGCCACCTCCCCCAATACATCCTACATTATTCTTAGTTGTTTTCCTTCATGTAGAATGAACCTACAAGGAAAGAAAGGGTTTATTTTAATTCCGATATTTTCGTCCCATTGACTTGCATTGGGATCGGGTATCGGTATCGGATTAGATCCGATACTTTGACGGTATCGGCCGATACTTTCCGATACCGATACTTTCCGATATCGGAAGGTATCGCTCAACACTACCCATGAACAAACTGACTCCGCAGCGCAGTATCATTCCACTGTCTGTCCACCGCCCAGTGGCGAAATTCAGAACAGTAATCCTCCGCCATACGTTCCCCCTGGCAAATAGCGTGAATTTTAGATTCTGCTAGACCCATTCTGTCAGGATCCTCGTAAATGAGTCCAAGAGCAGAAAAAAAACTCTCCACTGAGTTATATGCAGCAGAATCAGAAGGTAAAGAGAATGCCCATGCTTGAGGATCCCCATTCAGTAATGACAACACCAGACCCACACGCTGAGCCTCATTACCTGAGGAGATCGGGCGCATACGAAAATATAGTTTACAAGATTCACGAAAAGTAACAAATTTACTGCGTTCCCCAAGCAAACCTTTCAGGCAAAGGAAACTTTGGCTCAGCAACTCTGCCTGCAGATTCAGCTTGCACATTAGATACTACAAGACCCTGTTGCTGAACTGCCCCCTTCAGCTCAGTGACCTGCAGGGACATCGCCTCCAACTGGCGGGTTATGGAAGTCATGGGATCCATGGAAGAAAAAATGTGGCCGATTATAATGTCACGGGGAGTCTAGATTGGCAGGAGCTAATAACCCGGGCCCCTGCGATTTCCCTTAGACTAGGGAAACCCTGACTGACCCTCTCCCAGAGTTTACACTGATGGTGTGCATGTCTGGGCCTCCACCCTCACCCTGTCTCCTGTTTCAACCCTAGGCTGAAACCACAACCCACCGCCCAGTGAAGAGACCACACACCAATACCCACAGTAAGCACAGACAAGGATAACGGAAAATATGAACCACGCCGCAGTCACACAGGAATATACTATAAGTGCGCAGGGCAAAACAAATACAAATATAGGAAGGAGAAAATAAGACAAAGGGAAATACACCACCAGATACGATACTCCTTCTCCTAGACCACCACTCCAGACCAAGATAACCAAGCGCAAGACAGAAGCTATAATCGGTGATGCCCAAAGCCCAGCAAAACTATTTAAAGGCAGAGGGCGTGACTCAGCCTTCAACCCGAGTACCAGCCAGATTAACCCTGGATAATCTGGATCAAATCTAACCGGCGCCAGTGAGAATATAGTGGACGAATGAGAAATTACCGCTGACTGTCGGACACCCTAGTGTGAACAGCGTCCGACATGACAGAGATAAACTCATGGTGTGGCCACCATCTTCCCCTGACCTCAACCCTATAGAGAACCTTTAGAGGATCATAAAGCAAAAGATCTATGAGGGTGGGAGGCAGTTCGCATCCAAACAGCAGCTCTGGGAGGCTATTCCAACTTCATGCAAAGAAATACAAGCAGAAACTCTCCAAAAACTCACAAGTTCAATGGATGCAAGAATTGTGAAGGTGACATCAAAGAAGGGTCCTATGTTAACATGTAACTTGGCCTGTTGGGATGTTTTGGCGTTAAATAGCTTTTTTGTTCAGTGAATGTGACCTCCTAATGCTGCAAATTCCACAAATGAGCATTTTCAGTTCTTTAGAACATATCAAATGTTTAGAAATTCTACTGTGCATAATAATTTGGAACAGTGCATTTTGAGTTTTTATTCATTTTGGAGATTATACTGTTATCATTGGGAGGTTTCTTCAATAAAATTCGATGTATAATCTAACGGATGATGACTTTTATTAGACTGACTGTCATTTGCACCGACCATTTAGGAAAATCTGATAAAAATGTAATTTGCATAATAATTTGGAACATAGTGTATAGATTAGTAATGCACAGTTTAGTGTCAATTTATTATATATAAAAACTGGGAGCGTAACAGAATATTACAGCATATGCGATCTTAATACAACGTTTCGGCTCAGCCAGAGCCTTTGTCACTTAATCGCTGTGAAGAAAAAAGGAAATACGCAAAATACAATAAATAAAATAAAGAAATACATATCAAAATGTCAAAAAAATATATCAAAATGTCAAAAAAACATTGGATCGTCCTAGTCTCGAACAAGGAAACAAGATTTGTCTACCAACGGCAATATATACAGACATCAGTGGAAATGATAAATCAGGGATCAAGAGTCGGGATAAGGCACAAAAAATCCTGAGTATCCTGTGGGTAGGGATAGTATTGTGAGTATATAGTGCAAAAAATACAAGGTTTGCAGAGAAAGGTATGTACCGTGAAGTACAGTGGGGCAAAAAAGTATTTAGTCAGTCAGCAATAGTGCAAGTTCCACCACTTAAAAAGATGAGAGGCGTCTGTAATTTACATCATAGGTAGACCTCAACTATGGGAGACAAACTAAGAAAAAAAAATACAGAAAATCAAATTGTCTGTTTTTTTATCATTTTATTTGCATATTCTGGTGGAAAATAAGTATTTGGTCAGAAAAAAACAATCAAGATTTCTGGCTCTCACAGACCTGTAACTTCTTCTTTAACCCCTTCCTGACATCGGACGTACTATCCCGTCGAGGTGGGGTGGGCCCCCATGACCACGGACGGGATAGTACGTCCAGCGCGATCGGCGGCGCTCACGGGGGGAGCGCGGCTGATCGCGGCCGGGTGTCAGCTGCCTATCGCAGCTGACATCCGGCACTATGTGCCAGGAGCGGTCACGGACCGCTCCCGGCACATTAACCCCCGGCACACCGCGATCAAACATGATCGCGATGTGCCGGCAGTGCAGGAAAGCATCGCGCAGGGAGGGGGCTCCCTGCGGGCTTCCCTGAGCCCCCCCGCAGCAACACGATGTGAACACGTTGCTGCGAGGGTCTTACCTCCCTCCCTGCCTGCTCCAGACCTGGATCCAAGATGGCCGCGGATCCGGGTCCTGCAGGGAGGGAGGTGGCTTCACAGAAGCCTGCTCAGAGCAGGCACTGTGAAGCAGCCTGCACTTCTCTCAGATCGGTGATCTGTCAGAGTGCTATGCAAACTGGCATATCACCGATCTGTATTGTCCCCCCCCTGGGGCAAAGTAAAAAAGTAAAAAAAAAAATTTCCAAATGTGTAAAAAAAAAAAAAAAAATATTCCAAAATAATGAAAAAAAATATATATATTATTCCCATAAATACATTTCTTTATCTAAATAAAATAAAAAAACAATAAAAGTACACGTATTTAGTATCGCCGCGTCTGTAACGACCCGACCTATAAAACTGGCCCACTAGTTAACCCCTTCAGTAAACACCGTAAGAAAAAAAAAAAAAAACGAGGCAAAAAACAACGCTTTATTATCATACCGCCGAACAAAAAGTGGAATAACACGCGATCAAAAAGACAGATATAAATAACCATGGTACCGCTGAAAGCGTCATCTTGTCCCGCAAATAACGAGCTGCGATACAGCATGATCAGCAAAAAAATAAAAAAGTTATAGTCCTGAGAATAAAGCGATGCAAAAATAATTATTTTTTCCATAAAATAGTTTTTATCATATAAAAGCGCCAAAACATAAAAAAAAATATAAATGAGGTATCACTGTAATCATACTGACCCGAAGAATAAAACTGCTTATCAATTTTACCAAACGCGGAACGGTATAAACGCCTCCCCCAAAAGAAATTCATGAATAGCTGGTTTTTGGTCATTTTGCCTCACAAAAATCGGAATAAAAAGCGATCAAAAACTGTCACATGTCCGAAAATGTTACCAATAAAAACGTCAACTCGTCCCGCAAAAAACAAGACCTCACATGACTCTGTGGACCAAAATATGGAAAATTTATAGCTCTCAAAATGTGTTAACGCAAAAAATATTTTTTGCAATGAAAAGCGTCTTTCAGTGTGTGACTGCTGCCAATCATAAAAATCCGCTAAAAAACTCGCTATAAAAGTAAATCAAACCCCCCTTCATCACCCCCTTAGTTAGGGGAAAAAAAATGTATTTATTTCCATTTTCCCATTAGGGCTAGGGTTGGAGCTAGGGTTAAGGCTACAGTTAGGGTTGGGGCTAAAGTTAGGGTTAGGGTTGGGGCTAAAGTTACGGTTAGGGTTTAGATTACATTTACGGTTGGGAATAGGGTTGGGATTAGGGTTAGGGGTGTGTCAGGGTTAGAGGTGTGGTTAGGGTTACTGTTGGGATTAGGGTTAGGGGTGTGTTTGGATTAGGGTTTCAGTTATAATTGGGGGGTTTCCACTGTTTCGGCACATCAGGGGCTCTCCAAACGCGACATGGCGTCCGATCTCAATTCCAGCCAATTCTGCGTTGAAAAAGTAAAACGGTGCTCCTTCCCTTCCGAGCTTTCCCGTGTGCCCAAACAGGGGTTTACCCCAACATATGGGGTAGCAGCGTACTCGGGACAAATAGGACAACAACCTTTGGGGTCCAATTTCTCCTGTTACCCCTGGGAAAATACAAAACTGGGGGCTAAAAAATAATTTTTGTGGGAAAAAAAAAATATTTTTTATTTTCACGGCTCTGCGTTATAAACTGTAGTGAAACACTTGGGGGTTGAAAGTTCTTACAACACATCTAGATAAGTTCCTTGGGGGGTCTAGTTTCCAAAATGGGGTCACTTGTGCGGGGCTTCTACTGTTTAGGTACATTAGGGGCTCTGCAAACGCAATGTGACGCCTGCAGACCATTCCATCTAAGTCTGCATTCCAAATGGCGCTCCTTCCCTTCCGAGCCCTCCCATGCATCCAAACGGTGGTTCCCCCCACATATGGGGTATCAGTGCACTCAGGACAAATTGGACAACAACTGTTGGGGTCCAATTTCTCCTGTTACCCTCGGGAAAATACAAAACTGGGGGCTGAAAAATAATTTTTGTGGGAAAAAATTTTATTTTTATTTTTACGGCTCTGCATTATAAACTTCTGTGAAGCCCTTGGTGGGTCAAAGCGCTCAAAACACATCTAGATAAGTTCCTTAGGGGGTCTACTTTACAAAATGGTGTCACTTGTGGGGGGTTTCAATGTTTAGGCACATCAGTGGCTCTCCAAACGCAACATGGCGTCCCATCTCAATTCCTGTCAATTTTGCATTGAAAAGTCAAAAGGTGCTACTTCCCTTCCGAGCTCTCCCATGCGCCCAAACAGTGGTTTACCCCCACATATGGGGTATCAGCGTACTCAGGACAAATTGTACAACAACTTTTGGGGTCCAATTTCTTCTCTTACCCTTGAAAATAAAAAATTGGGGGTGAAAAGATAATTTTTGTGAAAAAATATGATTTTTTATTTTTACGGTTCTGCATTATAAACTTCTGTGAAGCACTTGGTGGGTCAAAGTGCTCACCACACCTCTAGATAAGTTCCTTAGGGGGTCTACTTTCCAAAATGGTGTCACTTGTGGGGGGTTTCAATGTTTAGGCACATCAGTGGCTCTCCAAACGCAACATGACGTCCCATCTCAATTCCTGTCAATTTTGCATTGAAAAGTCAAACGGCGCTCCTTCCCTTCCGAGGTCTCCCATGCGCCCAAACAGTGGTTTATCCCCACATATGGGGTATCAGCGTACTCAGGACGAATTTTCCAACAACTTTTGGGGTCCAATTTCTTCTCTTACCCTTGGGAAAATAAAAAATTGGGGGCGAAAAATAATTTTTGTGAAAAAATGTGATTTTTTATTTTTACGGTTCTGCATTATAAACTTCTGTGAAGCACTTGGTGGGTCAAAGTGCTCACCACTTGCTTACCCTTGGTAAAATAAAACAAATTGGAGCTGAAGTAAATTTTTTGTGAAAAAAGTTAAATGTTTATTTTTATTTAAACATTCCAAAAATTCCTGTGAAGCACCAGAAGGGTTAATAAACTTCTTGAATATGGTTTTGAGCACCTTGAGGGGTGCAGTTTTTAGAATGGTGTCACACTTGGGTATTTTCTATCATATAGACCCCTCAAAATGACTTCAAATGAGATGTGGTCCCTAAAAAAAAATGGTGTTGTAAAAATGAGAAATTGCTGGTCAACTTTTCACCCTTATAAGTCCCTAACAAAAAAAAATTTTGGTTCCAAAATTGTGCTGATGTAAAGTAGACATGTGGGAAATGTTACTTATTAAGTATTTTGTGTTACATATCTCTGTGATTTAAGGGCATAAAAATTCAAAGTTGGAAAATAGCAAAATTTTCAAAATTTTCGCCAAATTTCCATTTTTTTGCAAATAAACGCAGGTAATATCAAAGAAATTTTACCATTATCATGAAGTACAATATGTCACGAGAAAAGAATGTCAGAATCGCCAAGATCCGTTGAAGCGTTCCAGAGTTATAACCTCATAAAGGGACAGTGGTCAGAATTGTAAAAATTGACCCGGTCATTAACGTGCAAACCACCCTTGGGGGTGAAGGGGTTAAGAGACTCCTCTTTCCTCCACTCATTACCTGTAGTAATGGCACCTGTTTAAACTTGTTATCAGTATAAAAAGACACCTGTGCACACCCTCAAACAGTCTGACTCCAAACTCCACTATGGTGAAGACCAAAGAGCTGTCAAAGGACACCAGAAACAAAATTGTAGCCCTGCACCAGGCTGGGAAGACTGAATCTGCAATAGCCAACCAGCTTGGAGTGAAGAAATCAACAGTGGGAGCAATAATTAGAAAATGGAAGACATTCAAGACCACTGATAAACTCCCTCGATCTGGGGCTCCACGCAAAATCCCACCCCGTGGGGTCAGAATGATCACAAGAACGGTGAGCAAAAATCCCAGAACCACGCGGGGGGACCTAGTGAATGAACTGCAGAGAGCTGGGACCAATGTAACAAGGCCTACCATAAGTAACACACTACGCCACCATGGACTCAGATCCTGCAGTGCCAGACGTGTCCCACTGCTTAAGCCAGTACATGTCCGGGCCCGTCTGAAGTTTGCTAGAGAGCATTTGGATGATCCAGAGGAGTTTTGGGAGAATGTCCTATGGTCTGATGAAACCAAACTGGAACTGTTTGGTAGAAACACAACTTGTCGTGTTTGGAGGAAAAAGAATACTGAGTTGCATCCATCAAACACCATACCTACTGTAAAGCATGGTGACGGAAACATCATGCTTTGGGGCTGTTTCTCTGCAAAGGGGCCAGGACGACTGATCCGGGAACATGAAAGAATGAATGGGGCCATGTATCGTGAGATTTTGAGTGCAAACCTCCTTCCATCAGCAAGGGCATTGAAGATGAAACGTGGCTGGGTCTTTCAACATGACAATGATCCAAAGCACACCGCCAGGGCAATGAAGGAGTGGCTTCGTAAGAAGCATTTCAAGGTCCTGGAGTGGCCTAGCCAGTCTCCAGATCTCAACCCTATAGAAAACCTTTGGAGGGAGTTGAAAGTCCGTGTTGCCAAGCGAAAAGCCAAAAACATCACTGCTCTAGAGGAGATCTGCATGGAGGAATGGGCCAACATACCAACAACAGTGTGTGGCAACCTTGTGAAAACGTTTGACCTCTGTCATTGCCAACAAAGGATGTATTACAAAGTATTGAGATGAAATTTTGTTTCTGACCAAATACTTATTTTCCACCAGAATATGCAAATAAAATGATAAAAAAAACAGACAATGTGATTTTCTGTATTTTTTTTTCTCAGTTTGTCTCCCATAGTTGAGGTCTACCTATGATGTAAATTACAGACGCCTCTCATCTTTTTAAGTGGTGGAACTTGCACTATTGCTGACTGACTAAATACTTTTTTGCCCCACTGTATGTATAAAACATCACAAAATGAAAACATCACGCATTAAAACAACATGATGATCAAAGCAATCCCCATATACATCAAGAACCGTTGCATAGTAATTACCTTTTTCCAGTTAAAAGGTAGTGAGCAGAGAGGGGAAAATCCCAGTGGTGAAATATAGACTGCAGGAAAAGGTGAGAATGGATTAGCTTCATGTGGAGTAAAGAAACGTGCCTATAGAAAAGGATAAGGTACCTATTGCAATTTTATCAGTTTGCCTGTGGAACCTTCCGTCCAGTAATGTGGACATGTTAGGGTAAATGGTACGTTTGTCACTAGTCCCATTGTATAAATAAATATCCACCAGAGGTCTGAGGTGTTCCTAGGTAATTACCTGTGGTGTCTGAATGTACAGCGGCGCTCCCGCGCCTTGCTCCAGTACAGCGTGTGCAGGGTCTGATGTGAGTCCGATGTGAGTCCAGTGTGAGTGGGTTTAATGGCCGCCGCACCGGAAATGGATGGTGCGGACCAGAAGTGACATATCGCTACTGTGTGGAGCTTCAGTGCGCTTGCGCAGCCTATGTTGTACACCAACCGGTAACCATGTGCAGCATATATCTCAGGTTTAGACGGTGTACTGTTATGCATAAAGCTAGAATGGGGATTATAAACGGCTGGGAACTAGGTAGTAGCCGCAATTTTATTACTAGAATCTACGGTGTGTCTAAACAATAAAATAAAATGAAATAAATAAGGGAAAGGGGCAAAATAATGGGAATGATATAAGGCTAGGGGGCTCGGGCAACTCACCTAATGTCATAATGACTAGCTGGTCTAATGAACTCGCGTATTAGCGGGTCTGCAAAGTAATAGAGGGAAAGATGATTAGTAAATGGATACACAAAGCTCATAATAACCAATCAATCTCCCTGTTGAGTCCCTTTGGAGTCAGGGTGTCTAGTTTGTATATCCAGTGGGTCTCACGTGACCTGAGGAGTTTGATATAATCGCCCCCTCTTCTGGGGCGGGGGACATGTTCGATTACTTGAAACTTAAGCTGGGCCACAGTGTGTCTGGATTTTGTAAAGTGATCAGGTAGAGGCAACCAATTTTTCCCGCACCTAATGGTGGACTTATGGCTGGCAATACGGTCCTTGATGTGCTGCGTGGTTTCTCCCACGTAAAGGAGTCCACATGGGCATTTAATTAAATACACAACAAAGTTAGAATCACATGTGTGGAATCCACGTATGGGATAGGACTTGCCAGTTCTGGGGGGGGTTATGCTGTCGGATTTAATCACGTTGGAGCAGGCTGCACAATTAAGGCAAGGGAAGGTGCCGTTACGTCGGGTACCCAGAAATTTCTGTGTAGTGGTAGGCCGTGCACTGCCAATGTCAGCTCTTACAAGCTTATCTCTGATTTTAGGGGGTCTCTTACTGCACATTAAAGCTGGTTCCTTGAAAGGAGGAATATTAGGGTATGCTTTTGCTAGGAGAGGCCAGTGTCTCCTGATGATAGAATGGATTTTAGGCATTAATGGATGGAAGACATGTACAAATGGAATCCTTTCTTGTGAATTGCTCGGAGGCCGAGGAGATGGAGGTGAAAGAGTACGTACTTTCTCCTCAGTGAGAAGTTTGGAAGGATAACATCTTGCCTGGAATTTGTGTGTCATGGTATCTAGTCTATCATTAAGTGTCCCGGGGTCAGAGACAATGCGGGCCACCCTATTAAACTGGGAACGTGGCAGGCTGTTTTTCATTGAGCGAGGATGTCAGCTGGTATAATGTAGAAGACTATTGCAGTCCATAGGTTTACAGTAGATATCTGTGGAAAGGCATCCATCAGTGCCCTTAAGGACCCTGGTGTCCAGAAATGGTACTGAATCAGTGTTATAGTGGATGGTGAATTGGAGCTTGGGGAAGATGGAATTCAAATGGGAGTGGAAGGACAATAATGTGTCAGAGGTACCCGTCCAAATGAGGAAAATATCATCAATATAACGGTGATATCCCAGGACATGCTGTAAGAAAAGGTCGTTAGTGAATACATAGGTTGTCTCAAAATGGTTCATAGATCAATGAAACTATGATGGCTCGCACACGACCAATTTGAAAGTGACGGTGCTAGTGAAAGGAGCAAAAAGTTCCGAATATACTAGATATGAAGATCACTGCACACGTACAAGTTGAAGGTATGCTTAAGGTGGAAATTTTATTTACAGTGGTTTTTTAGAAAAAGCGACTGGTAAGCGTTGACGTTTCGGCTAGTATATAGCCTTGGTCACAACGTCGCTGGAAAAGATACAAATATTTACAATTAGCTATGTATAATGATTGGTGTATATACATATATCAAGAAATGTGCATTTTAATATACAATATATACAATTGTGACATTCATGTACAGAGAAATGTCTCTGTGTGACCCTGTAGCGAGATGTCATGGAATACCATACGTAGATAAAGAAACAATAAGACATACGTATTAAGAGAGATAAGTTTTCAGGAAATGCATATCGTGGTGTCTGTGCCAACACGTATGAACAAGGCAAAAAGGTGGCCTACCTAAAATATGAAGAGTCTATCTTGATTGGAAAATGGTGATATAGAGCAAGGAAATGTATCATCCTGTCAGAAAAAAATAAAAAGAGAGGGGCATGTATACGTGGATGTCCCAGAGGGGTCACCATGATGTATGAGACAATGTGAGGGGGTAATTGAAACCTACCCTGACAATTTGGTTGATTGTCATATATCGTAGGATATTCTTTGCCAATGGTTGGTAGGGATGAGGATGGCAAACCTGTGCCAGGGGCCTGTGGAAAGGTATGTTGGTAAAGATCACCCTGAGACAAATGGGAACAAATCATATGCTGTGTCCCATAGTGTATGGTAGGAGCCTACCCTGGTGGTATATATGGAGACTTATGTGTCCAATGATATGGCGTCCAGACCCCAGTGGGCGTAGTACTATAAGGCCCAGCGTTTGTCCGGTAGTGCCTGTGAAAGTTGATAATGTTATGGTAACGATCGTAAGGCATAATAGTATGAAAATAATGTGGGTATACTTATCTTTGGAGTTGTGACCTACATCCATAGGTGGCGCAGCGGTGTGAGGCTGACACTTCCGTGTCTAAGCTGAGACTGGCGCTGGGTGACTGTGCGCGCTTCTAATCATGTGGTGCTGCGAGGTCATGTGACCGGAAGTAGAGGAGACGCCGGCGCTTGCGCTGTACAGGCTGCATTAGTGTGTGGCCGGCAAAATTTGTGTGTTGTCATGGGGATCGAGTGGGGAAACCAGCGCCTGCGCAGTTGTGCTCTATTGTGGGCTGAGTTGAAACTGGAAGGGAAGAAGGGGCGGAGGGAAGCAGGGACAGAGATAGAAAGGGAGGGCAATATCTTGGATCTATTGTAATCGTGTGTAAAGTGAATACATCTATATATATTTTAAGTGAATACTGGTCATGTAAATTACAGGATAAGTTTGAGAATTATATTGTTATACAATTATGCTGTATTGGTATCCATGAATAATTTACAAACACATTTGTTGAAATCATATATATTATTGACAATAATTGCAACTAAGTAGGAGTCCAAACCATATGAGGAAAAAGGGAAAAGGGAAAAAAAACACAAAGGGACAAAGAGAGAAGAAGAAAACGGAAACTTAGATAGACTCTATATTGTGGTAGGGGATCTTACCAACTCCACCGGGGGGAATTGCCGAGTGGATGCGTGCGACTATTCAATGGGTCTAGGGAGAGAAATACATTATGTTAGCCAATCTATTTCTCGATTGAGACCCCTTGGGCTGAGTGTGTCCAACGTGTAGATCCAGTAAGTTTCACGCTGTTTTAATAGTTGGGTGTGGTTCCCACCCCGCCTTGGTCTGGGAACTTTTTCAAGAACTTGGAACCGTAATTGGGATATATTGTGCCTGGCTTCCTGGAAGTGTGCAGGTAGAGGTAGCCAGGTCTTGCCACATCTGATGGTGGATTTGTGGCTTGAGATACGATCTCTAATGGCCTGGATGGTTTCGCCTACATACAGTAAGCCACACGGACACTTGATGATATACACTACATAGTTGGATTCGCAGGTATGATAGTCCCTAATGGGGTAGGTTTTTCCTGTGCGTGGATGAATTACCTCACTCCCTTTGATGATATTAGAGCAGCACATACAACTTAAGCATGGAAATGTGCCCCTTCTTTTTTGTCCACTCAATGTGCGAGTTAGTGTTTGTTTACGAGATCCAATGTCGGCCCTAACCAATTTGTCTCTAATGTTTGGTGGTCTGCGTAGGCACATTAGGGGGGGATTTCTGAAGATCTCCACTTTGGGATAAGCTTTGGTAAGCAAGGGCCATTGTCTATGGATCAAGTTGTGAATTCTTTGCATGGAGGGGTGATGGCCGTGGACAAAAGGTAATCTCGATGGTTTCTGTGGTGGAATAGCTGCAGAATCTGTGTCTGACAGTATCTTAGTCATTTCCGTGTTCAGAAGTGTACATGGATATTGTCTGTCTTCGAATTTTTTGGACATTTCGCTCAGTCTGGTTTGTCTGACAGTGGGGCTAGATACGATTCTGGAGACTCTTTTAAATTGAGATCGGGGAAGGCTGTTTCTTGTGGATTTAGGGTGGCAGCTATTGTACAAAAGAAGGTTGTTACGATCGGTAGGTTTGCTGTAGATATCGGTGGTAAGGACACCTTGGGTATCTTTGCATATTTTGGTGTCCAGGAAGGTAATAGTTTCCATGTGATGTGAAATAGAAAACTTGAGTTCCGGTCTGACCCTGTTGATGGTATTGTAGAATGTGGTTAAAGAGGTGTGGTCACCCTGCCAAATACAGAAAATATCATCTATGTAACGGTACCATAGAAGGGCATGTTGTTGAAATAATGAGTTAGGGTAAATAAAGTCTTGTTCAAAGCGGTCCATGTATAGATTGGCGTACGCCGGGGCTACATTTGAGCCCATTGCGGTCCCGCACGTTTGGACGTAAAAGTCATCCTCAAAAAGGAAATAATTTTCCCTGAGTACCAGATTGAGTAATTCCAGACAGAGATCGTGGGAACGTGTGTCAATTTTGGCTTCAGTTAGTGTGAGGGAGACAGCCTCAATCCCCTTGTCATGTGAGATTGAGGTATATAGGCTACTAACATCTAAGGTGTATAAGATGCTGTTAGCTGGAACCGTGTTAATGTCTTGGATTTTTTTCAAAAAGTCGCTAGTGTCCAGGATGAAGGATTTAGTTTTGTGAGTATATGGCGTGAGCAATTTTTCTAGGTAGATGGATATGGGGTTGAGGATTGAATCGGTGGATGCTACAATGGGGCGTCCTGGTGGATTCTGCAGGTTTTTGTGGATTTTTGGGAGAATGTATAGTACTGGGGTTACTGGATGTTCATTTGTCAGGTATGTTTTGGTTTTGGCATCAATAGTTTTTAATTGTGAATGTTTAGTAAGAATGGCATCAATCTTTCTACGGATGTTATAGACAGGATCAGATTGGATTTTTTTATATGTGGTGGTGTCTGATAGCTGTCTTTTGACCTCAGCTGTGTATTGATTTTTGTTCATCACTACGACAGCCCCTCCCTTATCTGCGGGTTTGATGATAATGTTGCTGTTGTTTTTGAGTGAAAATAGTGCCTGTTTTTCTGGTGGTGTTAAATTGTGTCGGACTGGGAGAAGACCTACACGTTGGTCATGGATAGTCTCCTTAATGTCTTTATCCAAGAGATCAATGAAGGTCTCTACGGCATGGTTTGTCTTGGGAGGCATAAAGTTGCTGGGATTTCTCAATCCCAGTTGGTCCAATGTGATTAGTGGCCCTCCGTCCCGATTAGGTAATATACCTAGTGTGTTACCAGTGAAGTATGGATTGACCTCAAAGTGTACTTTTAGTCTTATGCTGCGGTAGAAACTTTGTAGATCTTTTTCTAGCTGGAAGGAGTCCCATCTGGGGGTTGGGCAGAAAGATAGACCTTTGTTCAGTACCTTTAGTTCTAAAGGGGAAAGAGAGTAATCAGAAATGTTCACAACTAGGTTTGGACCCCTACCTGTGATCGAAGTGTCATCTGGCGTTCTCGATCTTTTCCTTCTCGACCTCCTACATGGCGTCAGCTTGGGCCTAAAAAAGCCGTTCTTGTGGTTGAGGCTCCGCCAGTGTCGCTTCCAGAGCCCGGGGAGGATCCCCCAGCCGGTCAGGAGTCCCCGGATGCTGTGTATCTTTCTGGGCGGCGTGATCTCGGATATTGTCTTCTGTGGGCTGTTTCCTCCCATCGATAGACTCTGTTGTTCAGGTAGTCCTCGGTGTCTCTTTGAAATTTGGTCCGTTTTCTTTCCTCGAGCGTTTTTTGATGTGTAGACAAAATGGAATCGACCTTACTTTTCAAGGTGTTGAATTCGGTGCTGGTAAGAGTAGAGGTGAGCTGCGTCTCGATGGTGACGATCTTTTCTTCTGTTTCTTTGATGGCTTCCTGTAAATATTCAATTGTTAGTAAGATGATATCAAATGAACATTTGTTAAGTATTTTTTGAAAGGTTGTGCAATATTGTGCGTTGTCTGAGAATAAGGTTGGTCGTAGGTTACAACGTAGACCCCGTGGTATCCTCCCTTGTCTGTGATATTCCCCAAGAGTGGCGCAATGTAGATCGTAGGCTATAAGTCTCTTTTTCTCCTTTTCCCAGTCTCTCGTTTTGATGTCTTTATTGGGTATACGTAGGAAGTCAGTTTTTGTTCTTATCTTAGATAGAATTGTAGATCCCGTGGCATCATCATACATGTAGGTCTCGGACGACATGAGTTCCGTCGGTGCAGATAACCAAAGAATTCGTAGATCAATGAAACTATGATGGCTCGCACACGACCAATTTGAAAGTGACGGTGCTAGTGAAAGGAGCAAAAAGTTCCGAATATACTAGATATGAAGATCACTGCACACGTACAAGTTGAAGGTATGCTTAAGGTGGAAATTTTATTTACAGTGGTTTTTTAGAAAAAGCGACTGGTAAGCGTTGACGTTTCGGCTAGTATATAGCCTTGGTCACAACGTCGCTGGAAAAGATACAAATATTTACAATTAGCTATGTATAATGATTGGTGTATATACATATATCAAGAAATGTGCATTTTAATATACAATATATACAATTGTGACATTCATGTACAGAGAAATGTCTCTGTGTGACCCTGTAGCGAGATGTCATGGAATACCATACGTAGATAAAGAAACAATAAGACATACGTATTAAGAGAGATAAGTTTTCAGGAAATGCATATCGTGGTGTCTGTGCCAACACGTATGAACAAGGCAAAAAGGTGGCCTACCTAAAATATGAAGAGTCTATCTTGATTGGAAAATGGTGATATAGAGCAAGGAAATGTATCATCCTGTCAGAAAAAAATAAAAAGAGAGGGGCATGTATACGTGGATGTCCCAGAGGGGTCACCATGATGTATGAGACAATGTGAGGGGGTAATTGAAACCTACCCTGACAATTTGGTTGATTGTCATATATCGTAGGATATTCTTTGCCAATGGTTGGTAGGGATGAGGATGGCAAACCTGTGCCAGGGGCCTGTGGAAAGGTATGTTGGTAAAGATCACCCTGAGACAAATGGGAACAAATCATATGCTGTGTCCCATAGTGTATGGTAGGAGCCTACCCTGGTGGTATATATGGAGACTCATGTGTCCAATGATATGGCGTCCAGACCCCAGTGGGCGTAGTACTATAAGGCCCAGCGTTTGTCCGGTAGTGCCTGTGAAAGTTGATAATGTTATGGTAACGATCGTAAGGCATAATAGTATGAAAATAATGTGGGTATACTTATCTTTGGAGTTGTGACCTACATCCATAGGTGGCGCAGCGGTGTGAGGCTGACACTTCCGTGTCTAAGCTGAGACTGGCGCTGGGTGACTGTGCGCGCTTCTAATCATGTGGTGCTGCGAGGTCATGTGACCGGAAGTAGAGGAGACGCCGGCGCTTGCGCTGTACAGGCTGCATTAGTGTGTGGCCGGCAAAATTTGTGTGTTGTCATGGGGATCGAGTGGGGAAACCAGCGCCTGCGCAGTTGTGCTCTATTGTGGGCTGAGTTGAAACTGGAAGGGAAGAAGGGGCGGAGGGAAGCAGGGACAGAGATAGAAAGGGAGGGCAATATCTTGGATCTATTGTAATCGTGTGTAAAGTGAATACATCTATATATATTTTAAGTGAATACTGGTCATGTAAATTACAGGATAAGTTTGAGAATTATATTGTTATACAATTATGCTGTATTGGTATCCATGAATAATTTACAAACACATTTGTTGAAATCATATATATTATTGACAATAATTGCAACTAAGTAGGAGTCCAAACCATATGAGGAAAAAGGGAAAAGGGAAAAAAAACACAAAGGGACAAAGAGAGAAGAAGAAAACGGAAACTTAGATAGACTCTATATTGTGGTAGGGGATCTTACCAACTCCACCGGGGGGAATTGCCGAGTGGATGCGTGCGACTATTCAATGGGTCTAGGGAAAGAAATACATTATGTTAGCCAATCTATTTCTCGATTGAGACCCCTTGGGCTGAGTGTGTCCAACGTGTAGATCCAGTAAGTTTCACGCTGTTTTAATAGTTGGGTGTGGTTCCCACCCCGCCTTGGTCTGGGAACTTTTTCAAGAACTTGGAACCGTAATTGGGATATATTGTGCCTGGCTTCCTGGAAGTGTGCAGGTAGAGGTAGCCAGGTCTTGCCACATCTGATGGTGGATTTGTGGCTTGAGATACGATCTCTAATGGCCTGGATGGTTTCGCCTACATACAGTAAGCCACACGGACACTTGATGATATACACTACATAGTTGGATTCGCAGGTATGATAGTCCCTAATGGGGTATCAAAGCCATCAAAGAAACAGAAGAAAAGATCGTCACCATCGAGACGCAGCTCACCTCTACTCTTACCAGCACCGAATTCAACACCTTGAAAAGTAAGGTCGATTCCATTTTGTCTACACATCAAAAAACGCTCGAGGAAAGAAAACGGACCAAATTTCAAAGAGACACCGAGGACTACCTGAACAACAGAGTCTATCGATGGGAGGAAACAGCCCACAGAAGACAATATCCGAGATCACGCCGCCCAGAAAGATACACAGCATCCGGGGACTCCTCACCGGCTGGGGGATCCTCCCCGGGCTCTGGAAGCGACACTGGCGGAGCCTCAACCACAAGAACGGCTTTTTTAGGCCCAAGCGGACGCCATGTAGGAGGTCGAGAAGGAAAAGATCGAGAACGCCAGATGACACTTCGATCACAGGTAGGGGTCCAAACCTAGTTGTGAACATTTCTGATTACTCTCTTTCCCCTTTAGAACTAAAGGTACTGAACAAAGGTCTATCTTTCTGCCCAACCCCCAGATGGGACTCCTTCCAGCTAGAAAAAGATCTACAAAGTTTCTACCGCAGCATAAGACTAAAAGTACACTTTGAGGTCAATCCATACTTCACTGGTAACACACTAGGTATATTACCTAATCGGGACGGAGGGCCACTAATCACATTGGACCAACTGGGATTGAGAAATCCCAGCAATTTTATGCCTCCCAAGACAAACCATGCCGTAGAGACCTTCATTGATCTCTTGGATAAAGACATTAAGGAGACTATCCATGACCAACGTGTAGGTCTTCTCCCAGTCCGACACAATTTAACACCACCAGAAAAACACGCACTATTTTCACTCAAAAACAACAGCAACATTATCATCAAACCCGCAGATAAGGGAGGGGCTGTCGTAGTGATGAACAAAAATCAATACACAGCTGAGGTCAAAAGACAGCTATCAGACACCACCACATATAAAAAAATCCAATCTGATCCTGTCTATAACATCCGTAGAAAGATTGATGCCATTCTTACTAAACATTCACAATTAAAAACTATTGATGCCAAAACCAAAACATACCTGACAAATGAACATCCAGTAACCCCAGTACTATACATTCTCCCAAAAATCCACAAAAACCTGCAGAATCCACCAGGACGCCCCATTGTAGCATCCACCGATTCAATCCTCAACCCCATATCCATCTACCTAGAAAAATTGCTCACGCCATATACTCACAAAACTAAATCCTTCATCCTGGACACTAGCGACTTTTTGAAAAAAATCCAAGACATTAACACGGTTCCAGCTAACAGCATCTTATACACCTTAGATGTTAGTAGCCTATATACCTCAATCTCACATGACAAGGGGATTGAGGCTGTCTCCCTCACACTAACTGAAGCCAAAATTGACACACGTTCCCACGATCTCTGTCTGGAATTACTCAATCTGGTACTCAGGGAAAATTATTTCCTTTTTGAGGATGACTTTTACGTCCAAACGTGCGGGACCGCAATGGGCTCAAATGTAGCCCCGGCGTACGCCAATCTATACATGGACCGCTTTGAACAAGACTTTATTTACCCTAACTCATTATTTCAACAACATGCCCTTCTATGGTACCGTTACATAGATGATATTTTCTGTATTTGGCAGGGTGACCACACCTCTTTAACCACATTCTACAATACCATCAACAGGGTCAGACCGGAACTCAAGTTTTCTATTTCACATCACATGGAAACTATTACCTTCCTGGACACCAAAATATGCAAAGATACCCAAGGTGTCCTTACCACCGATATCTACAGCAAACCTACCGATCGTAACAACCTTCTTTTGTACAATAGCTGCCACCCTAAATCCACAAGAAACAGCCTTCCCCGATCTCAATTTAAAAGAGTCTCCAGAATCGTATCTAGCCCCACTGTCAGACAAACCAGACTGAGCGAAATGTCCAAAAAATTCGAAGACAGACAATATCCATGTACACTTCTGAACACGGAAATGACTAAGATACTGTCAGACACAGATTCTGCAGCTATTCCACCACAGAAACCATCGAGATTACCTTTTGTCCACGGCCATCACCCCTCCATGCAAAGAATTCACAACTTGATCCATAGACAATGGCCCTTGCTTACCAAAGCTTATCCCAAAGTGGAGATCTTCAGAAATCCCCCCCTAATGTGCCTACGCAGACCACCAAACATTAGAGACAAATTGGTTAGGGCCGACATTGGATCTCGTAAACAAACACTAACTCGCACATTGAGTGGACAAAAAAGAAGGGGCACATTTCCATGCTTAAGTTGTATGTGCTGCTCTAATATCATCAAAGGGAGTGAGGTAATTCATCCACGCACAGGAAAAACCTACCCCATTAGGGACTATCATACCTGCGAATCCAACTATGTAGTGTATATCATCAAGTGTCCGTGTGGCTTACTGTATGTAGGCGAAACCATCCAGGCCATTAGAGATCGTATCTCAAGCCACAAATCCACCATCAGATGTGGCAAGACCTGGCTACCTCTACCTGCACACTTCCAGGAAGCCAGGCACAATATATCCCAATTACGGTTCCAAGTTCTTGAAAAAGTTCCCAGACCAAGGCGGGGTGGGAACCACACCCAACTATTAAAACAGCGTGAAACTTACTGGATCTACACGTTGGACACACTCAGCCCAAGGGGTCTCAATCGAGAAATAGATTGGCTAACATAATGTATTTCTTTCCCTAGACCCATTGAATAGTCGCACGCATCCACTCGGCAATTCCCCCCGGTGGAGTTGGTAAGATCCCCTACCACAATATAGAGTCTATCTAAGTTTCCGTTTTCTTCTTCTCTCTTTGTCCCTTTGTGTTTTTTTTCCCTTTTCCCTTTTTCCTCATATGGTTTGGACTCCTACTTAGTTGCAATTATTGTCAATAATATATATGATTTCAACAAATGTGTTTGTAAATTATTCATGGATACCAATACAGCATAATTGTATAACAATATAATTCTCAAACTTATCCTGTAATTTACATGACCAGTATTCACTTAAAATATATATAGATGTATTCACTTTACACACGATTACAATAGATCCAAGATATTGCCCTCCCTTTCTATCTCTGTCCCTGCTTCCCTCCGCCCCTTCTTCCCTTCCAGTTTCAACTCAGCCCACAATAGAGCACAACTGCGCAGGCGCTGGTTTCCCCACTCGATCCCCATGACAACACACAAATTTTGCCGGCCACACACTAATGCAGCCTGTACAGCGCAAGCGCCGGCGTCTCCTCTACTTCCGGTCACATGACCTCGCAGCACCACATGATTAGAAGCGCGCACAGTCACCCAGCGCCAGTCTCAGCTTAGACACGGAAGTGTCAGCCTCACACCGCTGCGCCACCTATGGATGTAGGTCACAACTCCAAAGATAAGTATACCCACATTATTTTCATACTATTATGCCTTACGATCGTTACCATAACATTATCAACTTTCACAGGCACTACCGGACAAACGCTGGGCCTTATAGTACTACGCCCACTGGGGTCTGGACGCCATATCATTGGACACATAAGTCTCCATATATACCACCAGGGTAGGCTCCTACCATACACTATGGGACACAGCATATGATTTGTTCCCATTTGTCTCAGGGTGATCTTTACCAACATACCTTTTCACAGGCCCCTGGCACAGGTTTGCCATCCTCATCCCTACCAACCATTGGCAAAGAATATCCTACGATATATGACAATCAACCAAATTGTCAGGGTAGGTTTCAATTACCCCCTCACATTGTCTCATACATCATGGTGACCCCTCTGGGACATCCACGTATACATGCCCCTCTCTTTTTATTTTTTTCTGACAGGATGATACATTTCCTTGCTCTATATCACCATTTTCCAATCAAGATAGACTCTTCATATTTTAGGTAGGCCACCTTTTTGCCTTGTTCATACGTGTTGGCACAGACACCACGATATGCATTTCCTGAAAACTTATCTCTCTTAATACGTATGTCTTATTGTTTCTTTATCTACGTATGGTATTCCATGACATCTCGCTACAGGGTCACACAGAGACATTTCTCTGTACATGAATGTCACAATTGTATATATTGTATATTAAAATGCACATTTCTTGATATATGTATATACACCAATCATTATACATAGCTAATTGTAAATATTTGTATCTTTTCCAGCGACGTTGTGACCAAGGCTATATACTAGCCGAAACGTCAACGCTTACCAGTCGCTTTTTCTAAAAAACCACTGTAAATAAAATTTCCACCTTAAGCATACCTTCAACTTGTACGTGTGCAGTGATCTTCATATCTAGTATATTCGGAACTTTTTGCTCCTTTCACTAGCACCGTCACTTTCAAATTGGTCGTGTGCGAGCCATCATAGTTTCATTGATCTACGAATTCTTTGGTTATCTGCACCGACGGAACTCATGTCGTCCGAGACCTACATGTATGATGATGCCACGGGATCTACAATTCTATCTAAGATAAGAACAAAAACTGACTTCCTACGTATACCCAATAAAGACATCAAAACGAGAGACTGGGAAAAGGAGAAAAAGAGACTTATAGCCTACGATCTACATTGCGCCACTCTTGGGGAATATCACAGACAAGGGAGGATACCACGGGGTCTACGTTGTAACCTACGACCAACCTTATTCTCAGACAACGCACAATATTGCACAACCTTTCAAAAAATACTTAACAAATGTTCATTTGATATCATCTTACTAACAATTGAATATTTACAGGAAGCCATCAAAGAAACAGAAGAAAAGATCGTCACCATCGAGACGCAGCTCACCTCTACTCTTACCAGCACCGAATTCAACACCTTGAAAAGTAAGGTCGATTCCATTTTGTCTACACATCAAAAAACGCTCGAGGAAAGAAAACGGACCAAATTTCAAAGAGACACCGAGGACTACCTGAACAACAGAGTCTATCGATGGGAGGAAACAGCCCACAGAAGACAATATCCGAGATCACGCCGCCCAGAAAGATACACAGCATCCGGGGACTCCTCACCGGCTGGGGGATCCTCCCCGGGCTCTGGAAGCGACACTGGCGGAGCCTCAACCACAAGAACGGCTTTTTTAGGCCCAAGCGGACGCCATGTAGGAGGTCGAGAAGGAAAAGATCGAGAACGCCAGATGACACTTCGATCACAGGTAGGGGTCCAAACCTAGTTGTGAACATTTCTGATTACTCTCTTTCCCCTTTAGAACTAAAGGTACTGAACAAAGGTCTATCTTTCTGCCCAACCCCCAGATGGGACTCCTTCCAGCTAGAAAAAGATCTACAAAGTTTCTACCGCAGCATAAGACTAAAAGTACACTTTGAGGTCAATCCATACTTCACTGGTAACACACTAGGTATATTACCTAATCGGGACGGAGGGCCACTAATCACATTGGACCAACTGGGATTGAGAAATCCCAGCAATTTTATGCCTCCCAAGACAAACCATGCCGTAGAGACCTTCATTGATCTCTTGGATAAAGACATTAAGGAGACTATCCATGACCAACGTGTAGGTCTTCTCCCAGTCTGACACAATTTAACACCACCAGAAAAACAGGCACTATTTTCACTCAAAAACAACAGCAACATTATCATCAAACCCGCAGATAAGGGAGGGGCTGTCGTAGTGATGAACAAAAATCAATACACAGCTGAGGTCAAAAGACAGCTATCAGACACCACCACATATAAAAAAATCCAATCTGATCCTGTCTATAACATCCGTAGAAAGATTGATGCCATTCTTACTAAACATTCACAATTAAAAACTATTGATGCCAAAACCAAAACATACCTGACAAATGAACATCCAGTAACCCCAGTACTATACATTCTCCCAAAAATCCACAAAAACCTGCAGAATCCACCAGGACGCCCCATTGTAGCATCCACCGATTCAATCCTCAACCCCATATCCATCTACCTAGAAAAATTGCTCACGCCATATACTCACAAAACTAAATCCTTCATCCTGGACACTAGCGACTTTTTGAAAAAAATCCAAGACATTAACACGGTTCCAGCTAACAGCATCTTATACACCTTAGATGTTAGTAGCCTATATACCTCAATCTCACATGACAAGGGGATTGAGGCTGTCTCCCTCACACTAACTGAAGCCAAAATTGACACACGTTCCCACGATCTCTGTCTGGAATTACTCAATCTGGTACTCAGGGAAAATTATTTCCTTTTTGAGGATGACTTTTACGTCCAAACGTGCGGGACCGCAATGGGCTCAAATGTAGCCCCGGCGTACGCCAATCTATACATGGACCGCTTTGAACAAGACTTTATTTACCCTAACTCATTATTTCAACAACATGCCCTTCTATGGTACCGTTACATAGATGATATTTTCTGTATTTGGCAGGGTGACCACACCTCTTTAACCACATTCTACAATACCATCAACAGGGTCAGACCGGAACTCAAGTTTTCTATTTCACATCACATGGAAACTATTACCTTCCTGGACACCAAAATATGCAAAGATACCCAAGGTGTCCTTACCACCGATATCTACAGCAAACCTACCGATCGTAACAACCTTCTTTTGTACAATAGCTGCCACCCTAAATCCACAAGAAACAGCCTTCCCCGATCTCAATTTAAAAGAGTCTCCAGAATCGTATCTAGCCCCACTGTCAGACAAACCAGACTGAGCGAAATGTCCAAAAAATTCGAAGACAGACAATATCCATGTACACTTCTGAACACGGAAATGACTAAGATACTGTCAGACACAGATTCTGCAGCTATTCCACCACAGAAACCATCGAGATTACCTTTTGTCCACGGCCATCACCCCTCCATGCAAAGAATTCACAACTTGATCCATAGACAATGGCCCTTGCTTACCAAAGCTTATCCCAAAGTGGAGATCTTCAGAAATCCCCCCCTAATGTGCCTACGCAGACCACCAAACATTAGAGACAAATTGGTTAGGGCCGACATTGGATCTCGTAAACAAACACTAACTCGCACATTGAGTGGACAAAAAAGAAGGGGCACATTTCCATGCTTAAGTTGTATGTGCTGCTCTAATATCATCAAAGGGAGTGAGGTAATTCATCCACGCACAGGAAAAACCTACCCCATTAGGGACTATCATACCTGCGAATCCAACTATGTAGTGTATATCATCAAGTGTCCGTGTGGCTTACTGTATGTAGGCGAAACCATCCAGGCCATTAGAGATCGTATCTCAAGCCACAAATCCACCATCAGATGTGGCAAGACCTGGCTACCTCTACCTGCACACTTCCAGGAAGCCAGGCACAATATATCCCAATTACGGTTCCAAGTTCTTGAAAAAGTTCCCAGACCAAGGCGGGGTGGGAACCACACCCAACTATTAAAACAGCGTGAAACTTACTGGATCTACACGTTGGACACACTCAGCCCAAGGGGTCTCAATCGAGAAATAGATTGGCTAACATAATGTATTTCTTTCCCTAGACCCATTGAATAGTCGCACGCATCCACTCGGCAATTCCCCCCGGTGGAGTTGGTAAGATCCCCTACCACAATATAGAGTCTATCTAAGTTTCCGTTTTCTTCTTCTCTCTTTGTCCCTTTGTGTTTTTTTTCCCTTTTCCCTTTTTCCTCATATGGTTTGGACTCCTACTTAGTTGCAATTATTGTCAATAATATATATGATTTCAACAAATGTGTTTGTAAATTATTCATGGATACCAATACAGCATAATTGTATAACAATATAATTCTCAAACTTATCCTGTAATTTACATGACCAGTATTCACTTAAAATATATATAGATGTATTCACTTTACACACGATTACAATAGATCCAAGATATTGCCCTCCCTTTCTATCTCTGTCCCTGCTTCCCTCCGCCCCTTCTTCCCTTCCAGTTTCAACTCAGCCCACAATAGAGCACAACTGCGCAGGCGCTGGTTTCCCCACTCGATCCCCATGACAACACACAAATTTTGCCGGCCACACACTAATGCAGCCTGTACAGCGCAAGCGCCGGCGTCTCCTCTACTTCCGGTCACATGACCTCGCAGCACCACATGATTAGAAGCGCGCACAGTCACCCAGCGCCAGTCTCAGCTTAGACACGGAAGTGTCAGCCTCACACCGCTGCGCCACCTATGGATGTAGGTCACAACTCCAAAGATAAGTATACCCACATTATTTTCATACTATTATGCCTTACGATCGTTACCATAACATTATCAACTTTCACAGGCACTACCGGACAAACGCTGGGCCTTATAGTACTACGCCCACTGGGGTCTGGACGCCATATCATTGGACACATAAGTCTCCATATATACCACCAGGGTAGGCTCCTACCATACACTATGGGACACAGCATATGATTTGTTCCCATTTGTCTCAGGGTGATCTTTACCAACATACCTTTTCACAGGCCCCTGGCACAGGTTTGCCATCCTCATCCCTACCAACCATTGGCAAAGAATATCCTACGATATATGACAATCAACCAAATTGTCAGGGTAGGTTTCAATTACCCCCTCACATTGTCTCATACATCATGGTGACCCCTCTGGGACATCCACGTATACATGCCCCTCTCTTTTTATTTTTTTCTGACAGGATGATACATTTCCTTGCTCTATATCACCATTTTCCAATCAAGATAGACTCTTCATATTTTAGGTAGGCCACCTTTTTGCCTTGTTCATACGTGTTGGCACAGACACCACGATATGCATTTCCTGAAAACTTATCTCTCTTAATACGTATGTCTTATTGTTTCTTTATCTACGTATGGTATTCCATGACATCTCGCTACAGGGTCACACAGAGACATTTCTCTGTACATGAATGTCACAATTGTATATATTGTATATTAAAATGCACATTTCTTGATATATGTATATACACCAATCATTATACATAGCTAATTGTAAATATTTGTATCTTTTCCAGCGACGTTGTGACCAAGGCTATATACTAGCCGAAACGTCAACGCTTACCAGTCGCTTTTTCTAAAAAACCACTGTAAATAAAATTTCCACCTTAAGCATACCTTCAACTTGTACGTGTGCAGTGATCTTCATATCTAGTATATTCGGAACTTTTTGCTCCTTTCACTAGCACCGTCACTTTCAAATTGGTCGTGTGCGAGCCATCATAGTTTCATTGATCTACGAATTCTTTGGTTATCTGCACCGACGGAACTCATGTCGTCCGAGACCTACATGTATGATGATGCCACGGGATCTACAATTCTATCTAAGATAAGAACAAAAACTGACTTCCTACGTATACCCAATAAAGACATCAAAACGAGAGACTGGGAAAAGGAGAAAAAGAGACTTATAGCCTACGATCTACATTGCGCCACTCTTGGGGAATATCACAGACAAGGGAGGATACCACGGGGTCTACGTTGTAACCTACGACCAACCTTATTCTCAGACAACGCACAATATTGCACAACCTTTCAAAAAATACTTAACAAATGTTCATTTGATATCATCTTACTAACAATTGAATATTTACAGGAAGCCATCAAAGAAACAGAAGAAAAGATCGTCACCATCGAGACGCAGCTCACCTCTACTCTTACCAGCACCGAATTCAACACCTTGAAAAGTAAGGTCGATTCCATTTTGTCTACACATCAAAAAACGCTCGAGGAAAGAAAACGGACCAAATTTCAAAGAGACACCGAGGACTACCTGAACAACAGAGTCTATCGATGGGAGGAAACAGCCCACAGAAGACAATATCCGAGATCACGCCGCCCAGAAAGATACACAGCATCCGGGGACTCCTCACCGGCTGGGGGATCCTCCCCGGGCTCTGGAAGCGACACTGGCGGAGCCTCAACCACAAGAACGGCTTTTTTAGGCCCAAGCGGACGCCATGTAGGAGGTCGAGAAGGAAAAGATCGAGAACGCCAGATGACACTTCGATCACAGGTAGGGGTCCAAACCTAGTTGTGAACATTTCTGATTACTCTCTTTCCCCTTTAGAACTAAAGGTACTGAACAAAGGTCTATCTTTCTGCCCAACCCCCAGATGGGACTCCTTCCAGCTAGAAAAAGATCTACAAAGTTTCTACCGCAGCATAAGACTAAAAGTACACTTTGAGGTCAATCCATACTTCACTGGTAACACACTAGGTATATTACCTAATCGGGACGGAGGGCCACTAATCACATTGGACCAACTGGGATTGAGAAATCCCAGCAATTTTATGCCTCCCAAGACAAACCATGCCGTAGAGACCTTCATTGATCTCTTGGATAAAGACATTAAGGAGACTATCCATGACCAACGTGTAGGTCTTCTCCCAGTCTGACACAATTTAACACCACCAGAAAAACAGGCACTATTTTCACTCAAAAACAACAGCAACATTATCATCAAACCCGCAGATAAGGGAGGGGCTGTCGTAGTGATGAACAAAAATCAATACACAGCTGAGGTCAAAAGACAGCTATCAGACACCACCACATATAAAAAAATCCAATCTGATCCTGTCTATAACATCCGTAGAAAGATTGATGCCATTCTTACTAAACATTCACAATTAAAAACTATTGATGCCAAAACCAAAACATACCTGACAAATGAACATCCAGTAACCCCAGTACTATACATTCTCCCAAAAATCCACAAAAACCTGCAGAATCCACCAGGACGCCCCATTGTAGCATCCACCGATTCAATCCTCAACCCCATATCCATCTACCTAGAAAAATTGCTCACGCCATATACTCACAAAACTAAATCCTTCATCCTGGACACTAGCGACTTTTTGAAAAAAATCCAAGACATTAACACGGTTCCAGCTAACAGCATCTTATACACCTTAGATGTTAGTAGCCTATATACCTCAATCTCACATGACAAGGGGATTGAGGCTGTCTCCCTCACACTAACTGAAGCCAAAATTGACACACGTTCCCACGATCTCTGTCTGGAATTACTCAATCTGGTACTCAGGGAAAATTATTTCCTTTTTGAGGATGACTTTTACGTCCAAACGTGCGGGACCGCAATGGGCTCAAATGTAGCCCCGGCGTACGCCAATCTATACATGGACCGCTTTGAACAAGACTTTATTTACCCTAACTCATTATTTCAACAACATGCCCTTCTATGGTACCGTTACATAGATGATATTTTCTGTATTTGGCAGGGTGACCACACCTCTTTAACCACATTCTACAATACCATCAACAGGGTCAGACCGGAACTCAAGTTTTCTATTTCACATCACATGGAAACTATTACCTTCCTGGACACCAAAATATGCAAAGATACCCAAGGTGTCCTTACCACCGATATCTACAGCAAACCTACCGATCGTAACAACCTTCTTTTGTACAATAGCTGCCACCCTAAATCCACAAGAAACAGCCTTCCCCGATCTCAATTTAAAAGAGTCTCCAGAATCGTATCTAGCCCCACTGTCAGACAAACCAGACTGAGCGAAATGTCCAAAAAATTCGAAGACAGACAATATCCATGTACACTTCTGAACACGGAAATGACTAAGATACTGTCAGACACAGATTCTGCAGCTATTCCACCACAGAAACCATCGAGATTACCTTTTGTCCACGGCCATCACCCCTCCATGCAAAGAATTCACAACTTGATCCATAGACAATGGCCCTTGCTTACCAAAGCTTATCCCAAAGTGGAGATCTTCAGAAATCCCCCCCTAATGTGCCTACGCAGACCACCAAACATTAGAGACAAATTGGTTAGGGCCGACATTGGATCTCGTAAACAAACACTAACTCGCACATTGAGTGGACAAAAAAGAAGGGGCACATTTCCATGCTTAAGTTGTATGTGCTGCTCTAATATCATCAAAGGGAGTGAGGTAATTCATCCACGCACAGGAAAAACCTACCCCATTAGGGACTATCATACCTGCGAATCCAACTATGTAGTGTATATCATCAAGTGTCCGTGTGGCTTACTGTATGTAGGCGAAACCATCCAGGCCATTAGAGATCGTATCTCAAGCCACAAATCCACCATCAGATGTGGCAAGACCTGGCTACCTCTACCTGCACACTTCCAGGAAGCCAGGCACAATATATCCCAATTACGGTTCCAAGTTCTTGAAAAAGTTCCCAGACCAAGGCGGGGTGGGAACCACACCCAACTATTAAAACAGCGTGAAACTTACTGGATCTACACGTTGGACACACTCAGCCCAAGGGGTCTCAATCGAGAAATAGATTGGCTAACATAATGTATTTCTTTCCCTAGACCCATTGAATAGTCGCACGCATCCACTCGGCAATTCCCCCCGGTGGAGTTGGTAAGATCCCCTACCACAATATAGAGTCTATCTAAGTTTCCGTTTTCTTCTTCTCTCTTTGTCCCTTTGTGTTTTTTTTCCCTTTTCCCTTTTTCCTCATATGGTTTGGACTCCTACTTAGTTGCAATTATTGTCAATAATATATATGATTTCAACAAATGTGTTTGTAAATTATTCATGGATACCAATACAGCATAATTGTATAACAATATAATTCTCAAACTTATCCTGTAATTTACATGACCAGTATTCACTTAAAATATATATAGATGTATTCACTTTACACACGATTACAATAGATCCAAGATATTGCCCTCCCTTTCTATCTCTGTCCCTGCTTCCCTCCGCCCCTTCTTCCCTTCCAGTTTCAACTCAGCCCACAATAGAGCACAACTGCGCAGGCGCTGGTTTCCCCACTCGATCCCCATGACAACACACAAATTTTGCCGGCCACACACTAATGCAGCCTGTACAGCGCAAGCGCCGGCGTCTCCTCTACTTCCGGTCACATGACCTCGCAGCACCACATGATTAGAAGCGCGCACAGTCACCCAGCGCCAGTCTCAGCTTAGACACGGAAGTGTCAGCCTCACACCGCTGCGCCACCTATGGATGTAGGTCACAACTCCAAAGATAAGTATACCCACATTATTTTCATACTATTATGCCTTACGATCGTTACCATAACATTATCAACTTTCACAGGCACTACCGGACAAACGCTGGGCCTTATAGTACTACGCCCACTGGGGTCTGGACGCCATATCATTGGACACATAAGTCTCCATATATACCACCAGGGTAGGCTCCTACCATACACTATGGGACACAGCATATGATTTGTTCCCATTTGTCTCAGGGTGATCTTTACCAACATACCTTTCCACAGGCCCCTGGCACAGGTTTGCCATCCTCATCCCTACCAACCATTGGCAAAGAATATCCTACGATATATGACAATCAACCAAATTGTCAGGGTAGGTTTCAATTACCCCCTCACATTGTCTCATACATCATGGTGACCCCTCTGGGACATCCACGTATACATGCCCCTCTCTTTTTATTTTTTTCTGACAGGATGATACATTTCCTTGCTCTATATCACCATTTTCCAATCAAGATAGACTCTTCATATTTTAGGTAGGCCACCTTTTTGCCTTGTTCATACGTGTTGGCACAGACACCACGATATGCATTTCCTGAAAACGTATCTCTCTTAATACGTATGTCTTATTGTTTCTTTATCTACGTATGGTATTCCATGACATCTCGCTACAGGGTCACACAGAGACATTTCTCTGTACATGAATGTCACAATTGTATATATTGTATATTAAAATGCACATTTCTTGATATATGTATATACACCAATCATTATACATAGCTAATTGTAAATATTTGTATCTTTTCCAGCGACGTTGTGACCAAGGCTATATACTAGCCGAAACGTCAACGCTTACCAGTCGCTTTTTCTAAAAAACCACTGTAAATAAAATTTCCACCTTAAGCATACCTTCAACTTGTACGTGTGCAGTGATCTTCATATCTAGTACTCTCAAAATGGTTCATAACCGCATTAGCGTAAGCAGTCGCGACATTCGAACCCATTGCTGTGCCGCACTTCTGGATATAGAAAGTATCCTCATACAGGATGTAGTTCTCGTAAAGCACTAAGGTGAGTATGTCCAGGCAGAATTGGATAGCATCTCCTGACATAGAAGACTGACATAATAGATGTCTTGTAGCCTCAATGCCCTTTGTGTGTTGGATTGACGTTTAGAGGCTATTAACATCAAGGGTAACAAGGGTACTGTTTGGTGGTACTGGTCAAGTTGTTTGATTATACCTAAGGAAGTGTCCGGTATCCAGGAGAAAAGATCGGGTAGATTTAATCAGTGGTGTAAGGACCCTCTCCAGAAAGATAGAAAGAGGAGACAGGATAGAGTCTGTCGAGGCCACAATCGGTCGGCCAGGGGGGTTTTGGAGTGATTTATGGATCTTAGGTAATACGTAGAAAACCGGTGTTACGGGATGAGTGTTGATGAGGAAGGTTGCTGTTTTCTGATCAATAGTATGTCATGTTAGATATGTGTCAATTACACTCTGAATTTTACGACTGATGGTTGCAACCGGGTCCCTTGGTATAGTGCCATAGGTATTAGTATCAGACAATTGGCGGTTTACTTCACTCATGTATTGTGCACGGTTCATGACTACAATTGCTCCCCCTTTATCTGCTGGATTCACCATAATAGATTTATTAGTGTGAAGAGAGGACAGGGCTTGTTTCTCTGTGGGAGAAAGATTGGAGTGAGGAGGAAAAAACCGAGACGTTGCTGGTGTGTGAGAGAACTAACCTCCTGGTCCACTAGAGAAATAAAGGTTTCGGTGACATGATAGGTCCGAGGAGGACAGAAATTGCTCCGGTTACGGAGACCAAGAGTGGTGATAGATAGCGCCGGTACTTTGTTATCCTCCGTGGGGGGTGCTGGAGTTCGAGTGTTATCTGTGCTCAGACCGAAGTGAGTTTTTAATCTGATTGTCCGATAAAACCGCTCCAAGTCCTTTTTCAATTGGAAAACATCCCAGCTTGGTGTAGGGCAGAAGGAAAGTCCCTTTTGTAGTATTGAGAACTCTGCAGGGGAAAGAAGATGGTCCGATATATTGATCACTAGGTTCATGGTCTCACCTGTGATCATGTTGTCATTCTTTCGCTTGGATCGCCTTGTGGGTCTCCTTGGTAGTGTCCTCCCTTGCGACCTTTGGATAAAAAACGTTGATGGCTGGAATTGGTAACACCGGTTTTCTACGTATTACCTAAGATCCATAAATCACTTCAAAACCCCCCTGGCCGACCGATTGTGGCCTAGACAGACTCTATCCTGTCTCCTCTTTCTATCTTTCTGGAGAGGGTCCCTTACACCACTGATTAAATCTACCTGATCTTTTCTCCTGGATACCGGACACTTCCTTAGGGTAATCAAACAACTTCACACAGTACCACCAAACAGTACCCTTGTTACCCTTGATGTTTGTTACAGAACCCCCAGCACCCAGCATATCTTGGGCCGTTATATGTATGTATAATAGGTTCCATGTGAGATACAGGCTGCGCCCCTGGGCAGAGGGGACAAGATATCCCCCTTCTGTCCTCCCCCCACCTTTGTAATTCCCACAGTAAATATCAGCAGGCTCTGGCCACCTGCGGCTATTGTAATGTATGTCTGGCCTGCTGCTTTTCTATTGGCCTGTCCTCTGTATCTGTGTTATATATTCTGTGTCCTGTGAATAAAGTGCGGTCAGACTGGAAATACGTGGAGAAGCAGTGAGATTTTATATGCGCCCATGTAACCAAGCAATTCCAGCCAGCGTCCTTCATTCAGAATCCAGCCAAAGCAGAGTGGACCTCCTGAAACACGGGGTGGTACTTAAAGAGGTACTACAGCACAGTAGACCCCGTTACAATGTTAATAGCCTCTATACGTCAATCCAACACACAAAGGGCATTGAGACTACAAGACATCTATTATGTCAGTCTTCTATGTCAGGAGATGCTATCCAATTCTGCCTGGACATACCCATCTTAGTGCTCTACGAGAACTACTTCCTGTATGAGGATACTTTCTATATCCAGAAGTGCGGCACAGCAATGAATTTGAACGTCGAGCCTGTTTACGCTAATGCATTTATGAACCATTTTGAGACAACCTATGTATTCACTAACGACCTTTTCTTACAGAATGTCCTGGGATATCACCGTTATATTGATGATATTTTCCTCATTTGGACGGGTACGTCTGACACATTATTGTCCTTCCACTCCCATTTGAATTCCATCTTCCCCGAGCTCCAATTCACCATCCACTATAACACTGATTCAGTATCATTTCTGGACACCAGGGTCCTTAAGGGCACTGATGGATGCCTTTCCACAGATATCTACTGTAAACCTACGGACTGCAATAGTCTTCTACATTATACCAGCTGCCATCCTCGCTCAATGAAAAACAGCCTGCCACATTCAAAGGTTAATAGGGTGGCCCGCATTGTCTCTGACCCCGGGACACTTAATGATAGACTAGATACCATGACACACAAATTCCAGGCAAGATGTTATCCTTCCAAACTTCTCACTGAGGAGAAAGTACGTACTCTTTCACCTCCATCTCCTCGGCCTCCGAGCAATTCACAAGAAAGGATTCTATTTGTACATGTCTTCCATCCATTAATGCCTAAAATCCATTCTATCATCAGGAGACACTGGCCTCTCCTAGCAAAAGCATACCCTAATATTCCTCCTTTCAAGGAACCAGCTTTAATGTGCAGTAAGAGACCCCCTAACATCAGAGATAAGCTTGTAAGAGCTGACATAGGCAGTGCACGGCCTACCACTACACAGAAATTTCTGGGTACCCGACGTAATGGCACCTTCCCTTGCCTTAATTGTGCAGCCTGCTCCAACGTGATTAAATCCGACAGCATAACCCACCCCAGAACTGGCAAGTCCTATCCCATACGTGGATTCCACACATGTGATTCTAACTTTGTTGTGTATTTAATTAAATGCCCATGTGGACTCCTTTACGTGGGAGAAACCACGCAGCACATCAAGGACCGTCTTGCCAGCCATAAGTCCACCATTAGGTGCGGGAAAAATTGGTTGCCTCTACCTGATCACTTTACAAAATCCAGACACACTGTGGCCCAGCTTAAGTTTCAAGTAATCGAACATGTCCTCCACCCCAGAAGAGGGGGCGATCATATCAAACTCCTCAGGTCACGTGAGACCCACTGGATATACAAACTAGACACCCTGACTCCGAAGCGACTCAACAGGGAGATTGATTGGTTATTATGAGCTTTGTGTATCCGTTTATTAATCATCTTTCACTCTATTACTTTGCAGACCCGCTAATACGCAAGTTCATTAGACCAGCTAGTCATTATGACATTAGGTGAGCTGCCCGAGCCCCCTAGCCTTATTTCATTCCCATTATTTTGCTCCTTTCCCTTATTTATTTCATTTTATTTTACTTTATTGTTTAGACACACCGTAGATTCTAGTAATAACATTGCGGCTACTACCTAGTTCCCAGGCCGTTTATAATCCCCATTCTAGCTTTATGCATAACAGTACACCTTCTTAATCAGAGATATATGCTGCACATGGTTACTGGTTGGTACAACATAGGCTGCGCAAGCGCACTGAAGCTCCACACAGTAGCGATATGTCACTTCCGGTCCGCACCATCCATTTCCGGTGCGGAGGCCATTAAACCCACTCACACCGGACTCACATCAGACCCTGCACATCCTGTACTGGAGCAAGGCGCGGGAGCGCCGCTGTACATTCAGACACCACAGGTAATTACCTAGGAACACCTCAGACCTCTGGTGGATATTTATTTATACAATGGGACTAGTGACAAACGTACCATTTACCCTAAAGGTACCTTCACACTAAGCGACGCTGCAGCGATACAGACAACGATGCCGATCGCTGCAGCATTGCTGTGTGGTCGCTGGAGAGCTGTCACACAGACCGCTCTCCAGCGACCAACGATGCCAAGGTCCCCGGGTAACCAGAGTAAACATCGGGTTGCTAAGTGCAGGGCCGCGCTTAGTAACCTGATGTTTACCCTGGTTACCAGTGTAAAATGTAAAAAAGCAAACAGTACATACTCACATTCGCGTCCCCCGGCGTCCGCTTCCCTGCACTGACTGAGTGCCGGCCCTAACAGCAGTGCGGTGACGTCACCGCTGTGCTGTGCTTTCACTTTACGGCCGGCGCTCAGTCAGTGCAGGAAGCGGACGGCTGGGGACGCGAATGTGAGTATGTACTGTTTGTTTTTTTACATTTTACACTGGTAACCAGGGTAAACATCGGGTTACTAAGCGCGGCCCTGCGCTTAGTAACCCAATATTTACCCTGGTTACCATTGTAAAACATCGCTGGTATCGTTGCTTTTGCTGTCAAACACAACGATACACGCCGATCTGACGACCAAATAAAGTTCTGAACTTTAACCAACGACCAGCGATATCACAGCGGGATCCTGATCGCTGCTGCCTGTCACACTCAACGATATCGCTAGCCAGGACGCTGCAACGTCACGGATCGCTAGCGATATCGTTTAGTGTGAAGGTACCTTAACAGGTCCACATTACTGGACGGAAGGTTCCACAGGCAAACTGATAAAATTGCAATAGGTACCTTATCCTTTTCTATAGGCACGTTTCTTTACTCGACATGAAGCTAATCCATTCTCACCTTTTCCTGCAGAGTCTGTATTTCACCACTGGGATTTTCCCCTCTCTGCACACTACCTTTTAACTGGAATAAGGTAATTACTATGCGACGGTTCTTGATGTATATGGGGATTGCTTTGATCATCATGTTGTTTTAATGGGTGATGTTTTCATTTTGTGATGTTATATACATACTTCACGGTACATACCTTTCTCTGCAAACCTTGTATTTTTTGCACTATATACTCACAATACTATCCCTACCCACAGGATGCTCAGGATTTTTTGTGCCTTATCCCGACTTTTGATCCCTGATTTATCATTTCCACTGATGTCTGTATATATTGCCGTTGGTAGAAAAATCTTGTTTCCTTGTTCGAGACTAGGACGATCTACTGTTTTTTTGGTTTTTTTGACATTTTGATATTTTTTTTGACATTTTGATATGCATTTCTTTATTTTATTAATTGTATTTTGCGTATTTCCTTTTTTCTTCACAGCGATTACGTGACAAAGGCTCTGGCTGAGCCGAAACGTTGTATTAAGATCGCATATGCTGTAATATTCTGTTACGCTCCCAGTTTTTATATATATAATAAATTGACACTAAACTTTGCATTACTAATCTATAGAGAGTGCGGTGAATTTTGATATTTGCTAAGGAAACAGTATGGCAGGACCAACTGAAGAATGTGAAGTGGATTTTCCTGTGGCCATCCAGTACCTGGGTTCAAAGGCTTATTGGGGTGCATATGACTTGATAGCAGGGCAGGCCTTGCATTCAATGCAACATTTTTTCAGGAAGCCCTCCTGTACCTATAGATATAGCTGCGACTCAAGGGGAAGTCATTATTATGGGGGACTTCAACTACCCTGAAATAGATTGGGGAACAGAAAGCTACAGTTTCAGCAAAGGTAATCGGATTTTGACAACTATGAGAGACGATTACCTTTCACAACTGGTTCAGGACCCAACAAGAAGGGGGGCACTGCTAGACCTAATATTAACCAACAGGCCAGACCGCATAGCAAATATAAGGGTTGGGGGTCACTTGGGGAATAGTGATCACAAAATAATAAGTTTTCATGTATCCTTCAATAAGATGTATAGTAGAGGGGTTACAAGGACACTAAACTTCAGGAGGGCAAATTTCCAGCGGATGAGAGATGATCTTGGTGCAATTAACTGGGACGATACCCTGAGACATAAAAATACACAAAGAAAATGGGAGACGTTTATTAGCATCCTGGATAGGACCTGTGCACAGTATACACTCACCGGCCACTTTATTAGGTACACCATGCTAGTAACGGGTTGGACCCCCTTTTGCCTTCAGAACTGCCTCAATTCTTCGTGGCATAGATTCAACAAGGTGCTGGAAGCATTCCTCAGAGATTTTGGTCCATATTGACATGATGGCATCACACAGTTGCCGCAGATTTGTCGGCTGCACATCCCAAAGATGCTCCATACAAGGCAGGATGGATCCATGCTTTCATGTTGTTTACGCCAAATTCTGACCCTACCATCCGAATGTCGCAGCAGAAATCGAGACTCATCAGACCAAGCAACGTTTTTCCAATCTTCTACTGTCCAATTTCGATGAGCTTGTACAAATTGTAGCCTCAGTTTCCTGTTCTTAGCTGAAAGGAGTGGTACCCGGTGTGGTCTTCTGCTGCTGTAGCCCATCTGCCTCAAAGTTCGACGCACTGTGCGTTCAGAGATGCTCTTAGGCCTACCTTGGTTGTAACGGGTGGCGATTTGAGTCACTGTTGCCTTTCTATCAGCTCGAACCAGTCTGCCCATTCTCCTCTGACCTCTGGCATCAACAAGGCATTTCCGCCCACAGAACTGCCGCTCACTGGATTTTTTTTCTTTTTCGGACCATTCTCTGTAAACCCTAGAGATGGTTGTGCGTGAAAATCCCAGTAGATCAGCAGTTTCTGAAATACTCAGACCAGCCCTTCTGGCACCAACAACCATGCCACGTTCAAAGGCACTCAAATCACCTTTCTTCCCCATACTGATGCTCGGTTTGAACTGCAGGAGATTGTCTTGACCATGTCTACATGTCTAAATGCACTGAGTTGCCGCCATGTGATTGGCTGATTAGAAATTAAGTGTTAACAAGAAGTTGGACAGGTGTACCTAATAAAGTGGCCGGTGAGTGTATACCGTATGGGAATAAACATACTAGAAAGAGAAGGAAACCAATATGGCTAAATAAAGCTGTAAGGGGCGCAATAAGGGACAAAAAGAAAGCATTTAGAGAATTAAAGGAAGTAGGTAGTGATGAGGCATTAAATAAATACAGAAAATTAAATACATTCTGTAAAAAGCAAATCAAGGCAGCAAAAATTGAGACAGAGAGACTCATTGCTAGAGAGAGTAAAAATAATCCCAAAATATTCTTTAACTACGTAAATAGTTAGAAACTAAAAGATGATAGTGTTGGCCCCCTTAAAAATAGTCTGGGTGAAATTTAGCCAATATGCTAAATGACTTTTTTCATCAGTATTTACACAAGAAAATTCCATGGCAGACAATATGATCAGTGATAACAAAAGTTCCCCTTAAATGTCACCTGCTTAAACCAGCAGGAAGTACGGCGGCGTCTAAAAATCACTAAAATTGACAAATCTCCGGGCCCGGATGGGATACACCCCCGAGTACTGCAGGAATTAAGTACAGTCATTGATAGACCATTATTTTTAATCTTTAAAGACTCCATAATAACAGGGTCTGTACCACAGGACTGGCGTATAGCAAATGTGGTGCCAATATTCAAAAAGGGGACAAAAACGGAACTCGGAAATTACAGGCCAGTAAGCTTAACCTCTACTGTAGGTAAAATCCTGGAGGGCATTCTAAGGGATGCTATACTGGAGTATCTGAAGAGGAATAACCTCATGACCCAATATCAACATGGGTTTACTAGGGACCGTTCCTGTCAGACAAATCTGATCAATTTCTATGAAGAGGTAAGTTTCAGACTGGACCAAGTGGACGTAGTGTATATGGACTTTTCAAAAGCTTTTGATACGGTGCCACACAAAAGGTTGATGCATAAAATGAAAATAATGGGGATCGGGGAAAATATGTGTAAGTGGGTTAAGAGCTGGCTCAGGGATAGGAAACAAAGGGTGGTTATTAATGGAGCACATTCGGACTGGGTCGCGGTTAGCAGTGGGGTACCACAGGGGTCAGTATTGGGCCCTTTTTTAACATATTTATTAATGACCTTGTAGTGGGCATTCAGAGCAGAATTTCAATATTTGCAGATGACACTAAACTCTGCAGGGTAATCAATACAGAGGAGGACAATTTTATATTACAGGATGATTTATGTAAACTAGAAGCTTGGGCTGATAAATGGCAAATGATCTTTAATGGGGATAACTGTAAGGTCATGCACTTGGGTAGAAGTAATAAGATGTATAACTATGTGCTTAGTTATAAAACTCTGGGCGAAACCATCAATGAAAAAGACCTGGGCGTAGGCGTGGATGACAAACTCTCATTTAGTGGCCAGTGTCAGGCAGCTGCTACAAAGGCAAATAAAATAATGGGATGCATTAAAAGAGGCATAGATGCTCATGAGCAGAACATAATTTTACCTCTATACAAGTCACTAGTTCAACCACACTTAGAATACTGTGTACAGTTCTGGTCTTCGGTGTATAAGAAAGACATAGCTGAACTAGAGCGGGTGCAGAGAAGTATATGAGGGGACAGTACAAAGACCTTTCTGATGATCTTTTTAATCATAGACCTGAGACAGGGACAAGGGGGCATCCTCTACATCTGTAGGGAAGAAGGTTTAAGCATAATAACAGACGCAAGTTCTTTACCATAAAAGCAGAGAGACTATGGAACTCTCTGCAGTATGATGTTGTAATGAGTGATTCATTACTTAAATTTAAGAGGGGACTGGATGCCTTTCTTGAAAAATATAAAGTTACAGGTTATATATTAGATTCCTTGATAGGGCGTTGATCCAGGGCACTAGTCTGATTGCCGTATCTGGGGAAAAAATTCCTTCCCGACTCCAATGTGGAGCTTACTCTTTGCCATGGGTTTTTTTTTGCCTTCCTCTTGATCAACATGTTAGGGCATGTTAGGTTAGGCTATGGGTTGAACTAGATGGACTTAAAGAGTCTTCCTTCAACCTTAATAACTATTTTACTATGTATGTTACTATGTTACCTCTTGTGAAAGGGGTATTGGGGTGCGTTGTAATTGTTTGCAGCCCAGCCACTCACTTCATAGGCAATAACAACATAGGAGAGCCAATGTTTAATAATGGCCCTTTAAGAATATTAATGCCGCCTGATGCCCCTCTAAAAATAGGCTTTGAGACTTTAAAGACTGAGTCCCTCTTTCATAAATGAAACAAGATGGGTCTACTTATGTGTCACACACCACATGGCCAGCTAGGGTTGTTAAATGTTACAATGACATTTTCTAGTGAATGCATTTGTATTGGTTGAAAGCAATGTAAAAGACTTACATTCGGGTCGAGTTCCCGAGCAGTCCAATTTGCTCGACCCGATCAATAAGCACCAAAGCATTTTAGTGCTCGCTCATCACTATTAGTTTTACATTTCAATCATTAGCATTCAAGTGTACTAGGAATTTGTCCAATTCCGATCTGTTGCCCTGCCAAATGAATAGAAGGTCATCAATGAAACACATCCAGCTCACTACAGACGGACCTTGTGCATCGCACAAATATGATAACATATGCTCATGTTCCCATTGTTCCATAAAGAGGTTGGCATATGAGGGCACAAAGGACGCCCCCATTGCCACTCCCCATTGTTGCACCTAAAATTGTTTTTTAAATGTAAAATGATTATGGTTCAATGCGTATTCCAATTATTCAAGAAGAAGTTGTAACTAGTGTTGAGCGATACTTTCCGATATCGGAAAGTATCGGTATCGGAAAGTATCGGCCGATACCGTCAAAATATCGGATCTAATCCGATACCGATACCCGATCCCAATGCAAGTCAATGGGACGAAAATATCGGAATTAAAATAAACCCTTTATAAACTTGTAGGTTCATTCTACATGAAGGAAAACAACTAAGAATAATGTAGGATGTATTGGGGGACGTGGCGGAGACATTAAAGGCACAGAGGTTTAGCCCAATGTAATAGAATAGCAGGATTTTTTTTTTTTTATGACGTTCGGCGGTAGAAAGATTTTGACTATGTTAATTTTTTTTTTATTTTGTCAGATATTGATGTTTCACTACTTCCACGCCCTTCACCTTCTTTTTTACTTCTCCCACACTTTCTTCTTCATTATCCTCATCATCAGCTTCTTTGACATCAACTTCTTCACCTTATTCATCTTCTTCTTCATCTTCTACCTATTATTTTTTTGGTTACATTGTTCATATTCTTTTTATTTTACTATTATCTTCATCATATTCTACTTCTTCATCATATTCTTATTTGTGACAGGCATTCCCGTAGTTGTTATCTATAAAAGTTTGAAGATTACACCTTCCTTTCTGCCTGTCACAAAAGAGTTACATTTGTCCGCGTTCAGTTTGGCCTGCAGCATCAGGCTTTATCCAGGGGCACCACGAGGAGGAACGGACTCACCCCCATACACTGCTTAGTCTTCTTCTGCTTATAATTTAGATAATATTTTTTGCTCTGATATTTAGTGTTATGCTTAATGTTCTTCTGCTCTTTGTTCTGCAGCCTCTTGTTCTTCTGCTTCTCGGTCTTCCAGGTCGTCGTCGTCTCCAGGGTCGTCGTCTCCGGGGTCGTCGTCATCGGGGTGGTCTTCAGGGTCGTCGTCTCCGGGGTCGTCGTCATCGGGGTGGTCTTCAGGGTCATCGTCTCCAGGGTCGTCGTCATCACGGTGGTTGTCGTCTCTGGTGTCGTCGTCATCTTAGGGGTGGTTTTCCGGGTCATCGTGTTTAGTCTCTTGAACTTGGAAATGTAGCAGAAGGTACAAGAAGGCTGAGAAAATGCCGAGAACCAGCTGATGGAACTGGAACTCGGATGGCTACCCGAAGGTCCAAGAGCCAATGGAACTACCGAGGACCAGCTGACGTTACTGGAACCCGGTTACTAAGCAGGAGGTACCCGTGCCTGAAAGCACTACCAAGGACCACCTGACGTTGGTGGAACTCGGATACCCAGAGGGAGGCACCTAAGCCAAAGGCTCTGCCTGGAACCAGCTGACGGTACTGGAACCAGGATGGGGAGCAGAAGGTACAAGAGCAAAAGACACTGCCGAGAACCAGCTGACGGTGCTGGAACCCGGATGGGTAGCCGAAGGTCCAAGAGCCAATGGAACTACCGAAGACCAGCTGACGTTACTGGAACCCGGTTACTAAGCAGGAGGTACCTGTGCCTGAAAGCACTACCAAGGACCACCTGACGTTGGTGGAACTCGGATACCCAGAGGGAGGCACCTAAGCCAAAGGCTCTGCCCGGAACCAGCTGACGGTACTGGAACCAGGATGGGGAGCAGAAGGTACAAGAGCAAGTGTCTGCGTGGCTTTTGCAGGACACGATGCCGGCTGCACAGCAGGGGAACAGCTGGCGGTGCTGAACCCCACTGACACATTGGCTGGTGTTTTTCTCTGTGCAGCTAGCAGTACCGGGCCCCAACTGGCGGTGTTAGAGCCCGGGGTCAGCAGGAGGAGGAGATGGAGCAGAGTGTAGGCCGAAGCCTGCACTGGCGGCAGCTTTGGGTCTGTTGTGCCTGCGTGGCAGTTGCAGGACACGTTGCCGGCTGCACAGCAGGGGAACAGCTGGCGGTGCTGAACCCCACTGACACATTGGCTGGTGTTTGGCTCTGTGCAGCTAGCAGTACCGGGCCCCAACTGGCGGTGTTGGAGCCCGGGCTCTGCAGGGGGAGCAGAGTGTAGGCCGAAGCCTAATTGAACCAATTTCAAAGGTAACCTTTAACCCCCCCTCAGGGGTTACAAAGTAGAAGAGCCACAGCTTATGCAGCAGTAGTGCTGCACAAGTCAAAGGTTGCTCTTTTAATTTTGCTCCTTGCACACGCTGAATGAAACACGTATAACATTTAGCCCTTTATACAGTCAAACTGTGTTGGAGGCGCGAGTTCCCTTTGTAATGAAGAATCCCACCTTGGTGCTGGGTGCAGCCTCCTGAGCGTTGTTATTTGCTGTACAGGAGTCTGCGCTGTCGTGTTATCCCCTGGCCTAGCGCTGTTAGCGCTGCCCATCTTCTGACATCATTTAATGTCGGCCGGTGCGGTTCGCGATGACCATGAATCCCAGCCCCGCAGTGTCTTAACATTGTTAAAACACTGCGGGGCTGGGATTCATGGCCTGGCGCAGCACATATGTTCGCCTCTCACACTCGGGTCCTTACACCCGCTTCAGACTGTGCGGCGTCAGCTGATCCCTTATCGCATGCCACGGCCATGAAGCCGCACAGTCTGAAGAAGGCAGAAAGAGATGAGGGACAGGCGAACTGATGCACTGCTCATGCCCATCAATCACACCCTCGCAGTCCCAAGAAATAAGACACCGAGGGGCGTTGTGTGGGTCAGGGCGGCCGCAGAGGCGCAGGCAGCCAAACAATGATGCCAGAAGACGGGCAGCGCTACCAAGGGGGTTGCAGCGTGTCATTACAAAGGAAAGTCACACCCCCGGGACAGTTAAATGGTCACACAGAGGACACATTTCAGACGTGTTTTCAGTTCCACATGTGCGAGGAGAATACGTTTATGAGCCACCTTGCACACATGCAGCATTACCGCTGTACAAGGTGGCCTTAAAAACGTACAAACGCCTGGGGGAGGGGGGACAGGTTCCCTTCAATTTCAGTTCTTGTGTCTGCGTGGCTTTTGCAGGACACGATGCCGGCTGCACAGCAGGGGAACAGCTGGCAGTGCTGAACCCCATTGACACATTGGCTGGTGTTTTTCTCTGTGCAGCTAGCAGTACCGGGCCCCAACTGGCGGTGTTAGAGCCCGGGGTCAGCAGGAGGAGGAGATGGAGCAGAGTGTAGGCCGAAGCCTACTTGAACCAATTTCAAAGGTAACCTTTAACCCCCCCCTCAGGGGTTACAAAGTAGAAGAGCCACAGCTTATGCAGCAGTAGTGCTGCACAAGTCAAAGGTTGCTATTTTAATTTTGCTCCTTGCACACGCTGAAAGGAACATGTATAACATTTAGGCCCTTACACAGTCAAACTGATTTTGAGGCGTGAGTTCCCTTCGTAAAGAGACGCAGTACAGCTGGCAAAAATGCCACCTTGGTGCTTTGCGCGGCCTCCTGAGCATCGTTATTTGTTGCACAGGAGTCTGCGCTGTCGTGTTATCCCTTGGCCTTGCGCTGTTAGTGCTGCCCGTCCTCTGACATCATTTGATGTCGGCCGGTGCGGTTCGCGATGCCCATGAATCCCAGCCCCGCAGTGTCTTGACATAGTTAAAACACTGCGGGGCTGGGATTCATGGCCTGGCGCAGTACATATGTTCGCCTCTCGCTTGGGTTCTTACACCTGCTTCAGACTATGTGGCGTCAGCTGATCCCTTATCGCATGCCACGGCCATGAAGCCGCACAGTCCGAAGAAGGCGGAAGGAGATGAGGGACAGGCGAAGAAATGCACCGTTCATGCCCGTCAATCACACCCTCGCAGTCAAAATAAATAAGACACCGAGGGGCGTTGTGTGGGGCAAGGCGGCCGCAGAGGCGCACCCAGCCAAACAATGATGCCAGAAGACGGGCAGCGTTACCAAGGAGCTTGTTGCGTGTCAATACAAAGGAAAATCACACCTGAGGGACGTTTTAATGGTCACAGAGGACACATTTTAGACGTGTTCAGTTCCACGAGTGCAAGGAGAATACGTTTCTGAGCCACCTTGCACACTTGCAGCATTACTGCTGTACAAGGTGGCTGTAAAACATAGAAACACCTGGGGGAGGGTGGACAGGTTCCCTTCAATTTCAGTTCTTGTGTCTGCGTGGCGGTCGCAGGACACGTTGCCGGCTACACAGCAGGGGAACAGCTGGCGGTGCTGAACCCCACTGACACATTGGCTGGTGTTTTTCTCTGTGCAGCTAGCAGTACCGGGCCCCAACTGGCGGTGTTAGAGCCCGGGGTCAGCAGGAGGAGGAGATGGAGCAGAGTGTAGGCCGAAGCCTGCACTGGCGGCAGCTTTGGGTCTGTTGTGCCTGCGTGGCTGTTGCAGGACACGTTGCCGGCTGCACAGCAGGGGAACAGCTGGCGGTGCTGAACCCCACTGACACATTGGCTGGTGTTTGGCTCTGTGCAGCTAGCAGTACCGGGCCCCAACTGGCGGTGTTGGAGCCCGTGCTCTGCAGGGGGAGCAGAGTGTAGGCCGAAGCCTACTTGAACCAATTTCAAAGGTAACCTTTAACCCCCCCTCAGGGGTTACAAAGTAGAAGAGCCACAGCTTATGCAGTAGTAGTGCTGCACAAGTCAAAGGTTGCTCTTTTAATTTTGCTCCTTGCACACGCTGAATGAAACACGTATAACATTTAGCCCTTTATACAGTCAAACTGTGTTGGAGGCGCGAGTTCCCTTTGTAATGAGACGCAGCACAGATGTCAAGAATCCCACCTTGGTGCTGGGTGCAGCCTCCTGAGCGTTGTTATTTGCTGTACAGGAGTCTGCGCTGTCTTGTTATCCCCTGGCCTAGCGCTGTTAGCGCTGCCCATCTTCTGACCTCATTTAATGTCGGCCGCTGCGGTTCGCGCTGACCATGAATCCCAGCCCCGCGGTGTCTTAACATTGTTAAAACACTGCGGGGCTGTGATTCATGGCCTGGCGCAGCACATATGTTCGCCTCTCGCACTCGGGTCCTTACACCCGCTGCAGACTGTGCGGCGTCAGCTGATCCCTTATCGCATGCCACGGCCATGAAGCCGCACAGTCTGAAGAAGGCGGAAGGAGATGAGGGACAGGCGAACTGATGCATTGCTCATGCCCATCAATCACACCCTCGCAGTCCCAAGAAATAAGACACCGAGGGGCGTTGTGTGGGTCAGGGCGGCCGCAGAGGCGCAGGCAGCCAAACAATGATGCCAGAAGACGGGCAGCGCTACCAAGGGGGTTGCAGCGTGTCATTACAAAGGAAAGTCACACCCCCGGGACGGTTAAATGGTCACACAGAGGACACATTTCAGACGTGTTTTCAGTTCCACATGTGCGAGGAGAATACGTTTATGAGCCACCTTGCACACATGCAGCATTACCGCTGTACAAGGTGGCCTTAAAAACGTACAAACGCCTGGGGGAGGGGGGACAGGTTACTTTCAATTTCAGTTCTTGTGTCTGCGTGGCTTTTGCAGGACACGATGCCGGCTGCACAGCAGGGGAACAGCTGGCGGTGCTGAACCCCACTGACACATTGGCTGGTGTTTTTCTCTGTGCAGCTAGCAGTACCGGGCCCCAACTGGCGGTGTTAGAGCCCGGGGTCAGCAGGAGGAGGAGATGGAGCAGAGTGTAGGCCGAAGCCTGCACTGGCGGCAGCTTTGGGTCTGTTGTGCCTGCGTGGCTGTTGCAGGACACGTTGCCGGCTGCACAGCAGGGGAACAGCTGGCGGTGCTGAACCCCACTGACACATTGGCTGGTGTTTGGCTCTGTGCAGCTAGCAGTACCGGGCCCCAACTGGCGGTGTTGGAGCCCGTGCTCTGCAGGGGGAGCAGAGTGTAGGCCGAAGCCTACTTGAACCAATTTCAAAGGTAACCTTTAACCCCCCCCTCAGGGGTTACAAAGTAGAAGAGCCACAGCTTATGCAGCAGTAGTGCTGCACAAGTCAAAGGTTGCTCTTTTAATTTTGCTCCTTGCACAAGCTGAATGAAACACGTATAACATTTAGGCCCTTACACAGTCAAACTGATTTTGAGGCGTGAGTTCCCTTCATAAAGAGACGCAGTACAGCTGGCAAAAATGCCACCTTGGTGCTTTACGCGGCCTCCTGAGCATCGTTATTTGTTGCACAGGAGTCTGCGCTTTTGTGTTATCCCTTGGCCTTGGGCTGTTAGCGCTGACCATCCTCTGACATCATGTTATGTCGGCTGTTGCGGTTTGCGATGACCATGCATCCCAGCCCCCCAGTGTGTTAACATTGTTAAACACTGCGGGGCTGGGATTCATGGCCTGGCGCAGTACATATGTTCGCCTGTCACACTCGGGTCCTTACACCCGCTTCAGACTGTGCGGCGTCAGCTGATCCCTTATCGCATGCCGCGGCCATGAAGCCGCACAGTCTGAGGAAGGCGGAAGGAGATGAGGGACAGGCGAAGAAATGCACTGTTCATGCCCATCAATCACACCCTCGCAGTCCAAATAAATAAGACACCGAGGGGCGTTGTGTGGGGCAAGGCGGCCGCAGAGGCGCACCCAGCCAAACAATGATGCCAGAAGACGGGCAGCGCTACCAAGGAGCTTGTTGCGTGTCAATACAAAGGAAAATCACACCTGAGGGACGTTTTAATGGTCGCAGAGGACTCATTTTTAGACGTGTTCACTTCAACATGGGCAAGGAGATTAAGTTTCTGAGCCACCTTGCACACATGCAGCATTACTGTCGTACAAGGTGGCTGTAAAACGTAAAAACGCCTGGGGGAGGGGGGACAGGTTTCCTTCAATTTCAGTTCTTGTGTCTGCGTGGCTGTTGCAGGACACGTTGCCAGCTACACAGCAGGGGAACAGCTGGCGGTGCTGAACCCCACTGACACATTGGCTGGTGTTTGGCTCTGTGCAGCTAGCAGATCTGGGCCCCAACTGGCGGTGTTAGAGCCCAGGGTCAGCAGGAGGAGGAGAGGGAGCAGAGTGTAGGCCGAAGCCTGCACTGGAGCAAGTTATAAGGGAAACTTTAACCCCCCCCCCAGGCGTTTGTAGCTGAAAGAGCCATCGTGTACAGCACTAATGCTGGAAAAGGTAAACTTAGCTCTTTTAATTATGGTCCTTGCACATGCTGAACCTAACACTTATAAAAAGTGTCCCCTCCTACCGTGATACCGTCCGGTAGGTGGAACTTTCCTTTGTGATGTGACGCAGCACAGCCGTCATTCTTACCCCCTTGGCGCCGTGCGCCGCCTCCTCAGCGTTGTTTGAATCAGTCCCGGAGCCTGCGCTGTTAGGTTAGCCCTTGGCCATGCACACATTTTGCGCTGCCCGTCTTCTGACATCATTTGGTGTCAGGCTGGCTGCGCCTGTGCGGCCGCGCTGGCCGAGAGCCCGCCTCGTACTGTCTTCTGATTTAATCCCACTGGGGGCCTGAGATCCATGGACATGCGCAGTGCATATCTGAACCTCCACCTCTCACTCATCTCCCTACGGCTTCTTCTGACTGTGCGGTGTCACGGCCGTGGCATGCTATTAGGGACCAGCTGACACCGCACAGTTTGAATAAGCCGTAGGGAGATGAGTGAGAGGTGGAGGTTCAGATATGCACTGCGCATGTCCATGGATCTCTGGCCCCCAGTGGGATTAAATCAGAAGACAGTACGAGGCGGGCTCTCGGCCGCACAGGCGCAGCCAGCCTGACACCAAATGATGTCAGAAGACGGGCAGCGCAAAATGTGTGCATGGCCAAGGGCTAACCTAACAGCGCAGGCTCCGGGACTGATTCAAACAACGCTGAGGAGGCGGCGCACGGCGCCAAGGGGGTAAGAATGACGGCTGTGCTGCGTCACATCACAAAGGAAAGTTCCACCAACCGGACGGTATCACGGTAGGAGGGGACACTTTTCATAAGTGTTAGGATCAGCATGTGCAAGGAGCACCACGAAAAGAGGCACTTTTTCCCTTTGCATCATTACTGCTGCACAAGGTGGCTCCTTCAGTAACAAACGCCTGGGGGGGGGGGACAGGTTCCCTTAAATTTAACTTGTTGTGCCTGCGTGGCGGTCGCAGTACACGTTGCCGGCTGCACAGCAGGGGAACAGCTGGCGGTGCTGAACCCCACTAACACATTGGCGAGGTGTTTGGCTCTGTGCGGACAGCACTTCTGGACGGCAACTAGCGGTGTTGGAGCCCAGGGACAGGTGGAGGAGGAGGAGGTAGGAGGAGGTAGGAGGGATTGCCACACACACAGCAGGGGAACAGCTGACGTTACTGAACCCCAATAACAGAGGAGGGACTGTTGGGACTGTGCGTACAGCACTACTGGACGGCAACTAGCGGTGTTGGAGCCCAGGGACAGGAGGGGGAGGTGGAGGTGGAAGAGATAGGAGGGATTGCCACACACACAGCAGGGGAACAGCTGACGTTACTGAACCCCAATAACAGAGGAGGGACTGTTGGGACTGTGCGTACAGCACTACCAGGCAACAACTAGCGGTGTTGGAGCCCAGGGACAGGAGGGGGAGGTGGAGGAGATAGGAGGGATTGCCACACACACAGCAGGGGAACAGCTGACGTTACTGAACCCCAATAACAGAGGAGGGACTGTTGGGACTGTGCGTACAGCACTACCAGGCAACAACTAGCGGTGTTGGAGCCCAGGGACAGGTGGAGGAGGAGGAGGTGGAGGAGGTAGGAGGAGGTAGGAGGGATTGCCACACACACAGCAGGGGAACAGCTGACGTTACTGAACCCCAATAACAGAGGAGGGACTGTTGACTGTGCGTACAGCACTACTGGACGGCAACTAGCGGTGTTGGAGCCCAGGGACAGGAGGGGGAGGTGGAGGTGGAGGAGATAGGAGGGATTGCCACACACACAGCAGGGGAACAGCTGACGTTACTGAACCCCAATAACAGAGGAGGGACTGTTGGGACTGTGCGTACAGCACTACCAGGCAACAACTAGCGGTGTTGAAGCCCAGGGACAGGAGGGGGAGGTGGAGGTGGAGGAGATAGGAGGGATTGCCACACACACAGCAGGGGAACAGCTGACGTTACTGAACCCCAATAACAGAGGAGTGACTGTTGGCTGTGCGTACAGCACTACCAGGCAACAACTAGCGGTGTTGGAGCCCAGGGACAGGAGGAGAAGCAGAGGAACACAATGTAGGCTGAAGCCTGATTGGAGAAAGTCGAAAGGGAACCTTTAACCCCCCCCCAAGGCGTTTGTAGCTGAAAGAGCCAGCTTGTGCAGCAAAAAAGATGCAAAAGGAAAAGGTGGCTCTTTTCATGATGCTCCTTGCAAACACAGAACTAAACACTTATAAAATGTGTCCCCTGATACCGTGAGACCGTCCCGGAGGTGGGACTTTCCTTCGTAATATGACGCAGCACAGCCGTCATTCCTACCTCCTTGGCGCCGTTCCCCGGCTCCTCAGCGTTGTTTGATTCAATCCCGGAGCCTGCGCTGTTATGTTATCCCTTGTCCAGGCACACTTAGCGCTGCCCATCTTCTGACATCATTTGGTGTCAGGCTGGCTGCGCCTGTGCGGCCGCGCTGGCCGAGAGCCCGCCTCGCAGTGTCGTCTAATGTAATCTCACCGCGGGCCTGGGATCCGTGGCCATGCGCAGTGCATATCCTCGCCTCTCACTCCCCTTCCTACGGCTTCTTAAGACTGTGCGGTGTCACGGCCGTGGCATGCTATTAGGGACCAGCTGACACCGCACAGTCTGAAGAAGCCGTAGGGAGATGAGTGAGAGGTGGAGGTTCAGATATGCACTGCGCATGTCCATGGATCTCAGGCCCCCAGTGGCATTAAATCAGAAGACACTGCGAGGCGGGCTCTCGGCCAGCGCGGCCGCACAGGCGCAGCCATCCTGACACCAAATGATGTCAGAAGACGGGCAGCGCTAAGTGTGCCTGGCCAAGGGATAACATAACAGCGCAGGCTCCGGGACAGAATCAAACAACGCTGAGGAGCCGGGGCACGGCGCCAAGGGGGTAGGAATGACGGCTGTGCTGCGTCATATTACGAAGGAAAGCCCCACCTCCGGGACGGTTTTACGGTATCAGTGGACACATTTTATAAGTGTTAAGTTCTGCGTGTGCAAGGAGCTAAACAAAAATAGCTACCTTTTCCTTGTGCAGAATTACTGCTGTACAAGGTGGCTCTTTCAGTAACAAACGCCTTGGGGGGGGGGGGACAGGTTCCCTTACATTTCAGTTGTTGTGTCAGCGTGGCGGTCGCAGGACACATTGCCAGCTACACAGCTGGGGATCAGCTGACGTTACTGAAACCCAATAACACTGGGTCGTATGTTTTGACTGTGCAGACGGCACTTCTGAGCCTCAACTGGCGGTCTTGGAGCCCAGGAATTTAAGTTCAGGTGGTAGAAAGATGAACACAACAGGAGACCTGGATACTGTAGACAGTCACCTAATTATTTAATCAGGAAGAGGAGTGGCAAATTCCTGCGAGATCCAGGCCTTGTTCATTTTCAGGAAAGTAAGCCGGTCAACGTTATCGGAGGATAGTCGCATGCGACGGTCAGTTAGTACACCACCTGCAGCACTAAAGACACGTTCCGATAATACACTGGCCGCAGGGCAAGACAGCACCTCCAATGCATACTGGCTTAGCTCTGGCCATGTATCCAGCTTTGAGACCCAAAACTTGAAAGGGGAAGAGCCGTCTGGGAGTACAGCAAGAGGGCAAGACATGTAGTCTGTCACCATCTGATGGAACCGTTGCCTCCTGCTGACTGGAGCCGTCTGTGATGGTGTAGACTTTTGTGGCGGGCACAGAAAACTGTGCCACAGTTGGGCCATACTGGTCTTGCCTTGGGCAGAGGCACTGCTTCTGCTCCCTCTTTGTGCAGAGCCTCCACCACTGCCTGGACGCACTGAGCTGCTTTGGAATGCACTAGCAGCACTTCTCTCAGTTGGAATGGAGAAGATGATGGAATTCACCAGTGTGTCTTGGTACTCCCGCATTTTTCGCTCCCGGTTCAACGGTGTGATGAGGCTTTCTACGTTGTCCCGGTAGCGAGGATCGAGGAGGGTGAACACCCAATAATCAGACATGTTGAGAATGTGGGCGATGCGGCGGTCGTTTCTCAGGCACTGCAGCATGTAATCCACCATGTGCTGCAGACTGCCAACTGCCCAAGAAACGCTGTCCCCTGCTGGAGGCGTGATCTCTGCCCGCTCGTCATCAACCCACCCTCGCTGTACACACTGAGTACTGGACAATTGTGTAACTCCCTCCTCTGGACGGATGTCTTCCTCCTCCATTGACTCCTCCTCATCCTCCTCACAAACTGTCCCCTGCCTACGCGTTTGTGAGGAACCACGTGGGGCGCTGACTGTCCAGAAGATGATGGAAATGCTGAATCCTCATCCTCCACCTCTTCCACAACATCATCCCTTAGCGCTTGCAGTGATTTTTCAAGCAGGCAGATAAGGGGGACAGTCATGCTGACTAGTGCATCATCTGAACTCGCCATCCGCGTGGAATAATCAAAGGGACGCAAAACCTGGCAGACGTCATTCATAGTGGCCCACTCTGTGGTTGTGAAGTCTGTACGGCGCTGACTGCGACTTCTTTGCGCCTGAAGCAGCTGGTACTCCATTACAGCTTGCTGCTGCTCACACAACCGCTCCAACATATGTAACGTGGAATTCCACCTGGTAGGTAGGTCACATATGATGCGATGTTCCGGCAGGCGGTGTCGGCGCTGCAGAGCCGCAATGCGCGCTTTTGCCGTGCTGGAACGCCGCAAGTGAGCACACTCTAGGCGGACCTTGTGCAGCAGTGCATCAAGATCCGGAAAGTCCCTCAGAAAACTCTGCACGACCAAATTGAGCACATGTGCCAGACATGGGATGTGAGTGAGGTTGCCGAGGCCCAGAGCTGCCACCAGATTTCGGCCATTATCACACACTACCATGCCTGGCTGGAGATTCGCTGGCACAAACCACACATCGCTCTCCTGCTTGATGGCATTCCAGAGCTCCTGCGCTGTGTGGCTTCGATTCCCCAAATAATTTAATTTCAAGACGGCCTGTTGACGTTTGGCCACGGCTGTGCTCATGTCGGTCGTAACAGGTACACGTTCATCACGGGTCCATGTGGAGGTGGACTGTGACGGCTCCTGCAGCGATGATTCGGAGAAACTGGTGTAGGAGGAGGAGTCAATGCGTACAGAATGGATTCCTGCAATCCTTGGAGTGGGCAGGATACGTCCTGCGCCACTCGCACGGTCTGTACCCGGCTCAACGACATTAACCCAATGGGCAGTGAGGGAAAGGTATCGCCCCTGTCCATGTTGACTGGTCCACGCATCGGTGGTGAGGTGGACCTTGCTACTGACGGCGTTCAGTAGCGCGTGTTTTATGTGTCCCTCCACATGCTTGTGCAGGGCAGGGACGGCTTGCCTGCTGAAGTAAAAGCGGCTGGGCACATTGTACTGTGGGACTGCCAATGACATCAAGTCACGGAAGCTGTCAGTCTCCACCAGCCTGAATGACAGCATTTCCAGTGACAGAAGTTTGGCAATGCCTGCAGTCAGAGCCTGTGCTCGTGGGTGGTTTGACGAGAAAGGCCGCCTTTTCTCCCATGCCTGTACTACCGATGGCTGTACACTGGGCTGGGAGTGTGTGGATGACTGGGAAAGTGGTGCTGCGGGTGGAATTACAGCGGGTCTCTGGACAACAGGGCCAGACGATCTTCCACGGCGATCCTGGGAGGAAGCCGAACCAGCTGCGTGTGAGCTGGAGGAAGAGGCAACACGAGCTGAAGAGGTGGTAGCTGCCGCTGTTGGTTGGCCTAGCTCTTCAGTGTGTTTTTGTAACTCCGCCGGGTGCCTGGTGCGCACATGTTTCCACATGTTGGAGGTATTGAGGTTGCTGACATTTTTCCCTCTTTTGACTTTGTACTGACACACCTTGCATTTGACATAGCAAATGTCATCTGCAACTGTGTCAAAAAAGGACCAGGCACTGCAAGTCTTGGGAGCGCCCTTTTTGGCTTTTGGAAGAGACATGCTCCTAACGGGTGCCAAAGCGGGGGCTGCAGGATCCGCAGTCTTCCCCCTCCCTCTCCCTCTTTGGGCCGTACGGGGAATCTCTTCCTCAGAGCTGCTCCCACCACCTTCCTGTCCCTCCCGCCAAGATGGGTCAAGGACCTCATCATCTACACTACCCTCTGCCCCCAACTGCTCCTCCTGGGTAGTCTCAGCAGCAGAGCACGCACCAGTAAGTGGCACCTGAGTGTCATCATCAGCTGATGCGGCCTGCGATGTGGTGAACGGAGCCACTGGCCCACCCGCCTCTTCAGAGGAAGAGAGAAAAAGCTGTTGGGCATCACTGCACCCTGCCTCTTCTTCCATTTCTCCAATGCTGCTTGGCTGGCCCCCTGTTTCCAAGCCAAGAGATTCAGAGAACAGAAGTAGAGACGGCTCCTGTCCTGGGCTCTCTGTCTGCCTGGGCAATTTGGCAGGTGGTGAAGAGACAGATGGCTGCTCTCCAGTGCTCTGTGTCTGGGAGGATGTGGCACTAATTGAAGTTGATGCATTAGCTGCCATCCATCCGACAACGGCTTCAATTTGTTCTTCACGCAGCAGCGGTGTACAGCGCTCTGCCACAAAGCTGCGCATGAATGACTGTTCCCTTGTGAAAGTGGGTGCTGATGAGTCACCGGTGCCCGCAGCAGTCACAGAATCCCCACGTCCCCTCCCTGCTCCGCGCCCACGCCCACGCCCACGTGCCTTACTCACTGCCTTCTTCATCTTGGTTGACTGATAAAGATAAGCAGAAAAGTACTAACGGCTTTGTGTGCTTATTCCTGAACAACTCCTCCTAACAGGTATAAGAAACACTAATTTTCTAAAGTGTGGACTAGACTTTAATATGAGCTAATGTGGCCTACACAAATGTAAAGTGGTGTCACTGGTGTGTTTGGTGAACTTTATTATTTATTTATTTTTTGGGGGCTGAACTGACAACGGATAGAGCTGCAGTCACACGGAGACCGTGCAGACAGCCGTAAACGGCGCTGCAAGGCCCAAAAACCCTCCTCTACGTTATCCTAGTGTTTTTCCACAAATTAGCTGGAGACGGGTGGAAAGACACTAATAGGAATTTTTTGAAAAAATGTGCAGCAGCCTGCACTACTTAAAACAAAATGAAAATTGATTTTGCGGTATGACGCAGTGAAGAACCCTGAGCTGGAGACAACCAGGCTATGGCTGCTCACAGACTACAGGGCGAGCTGCAGTCACACGGAGACCGTGCAGACAGCCGTAAACGGCGCTGCAAGGCCCAAAAACCCTCCTCTATGTTATCCTATGTAGTGTTTTTCCACAAATTAGCTGGAGACGGGTGGAAAGACACTAATAGGAATTTTTTGAAAAAATGTGCAGCAGCCTGCACTACTTAAAACAAAAGGAAAATTGATTTTGCGGTATGACGCAGTGAAGAACCCTGAGCTGGAGACAACCAGGCTATGGCTGCTCACAGACTACAGGGCGAGCTGCAGTCACACGGAGACCGTGCAGACAGCCGTAAACGGCGCTGCAAGGCCCAAAAACCCTCCTCTACGTTATCCTATGTAGTGTTTTTCCACAAATTAGCTGGAGACGGGTGGAAAGACACTAATAGGATTTTTTTGAATAAATTAGCAGCAGACTACACTACTTGAAAAAAAAAAAAAAAAAAGGACAGTATGAGGCAATGAACCACCCTCCCTGAACTGAATACAACCAGCTATGGATGGCCTATGTGGCTGCACTCAGACTAGAGAGTGGGCTGCACTCACACACACACACAGACCTTGCAGATCGCTGTGAAAACAGCGCTACAAGGCAAAAGCAAGGTGAATAGTAGGTGAACACAGCGGTTGCTAAATTAGCCTTTGGAAAGCACAAAGAAGCAAATCGCTATCTCTAAACTGGTCCTCAGTCAGCAAACAGCGTCCTGTCACTAACTGAATTCACAGCAGAGTGATCGCAAAATGGCGCCAGCGACTTTTAAACTGCATCATGACATCATTTCAGCAGCCAATCACAGCCATGCCAGTAGTTTCATGCCCTCCATGCTGAACAGGATGTGCCCACACTTGAAATCATTCTCATTGGCTGAATTTCTGCATTTTGAATCTGGGAACTTCCGATTCCGGTATCCGATACGCGGCAAGTATCGGAATCCCGGTATCAGAATTCCGATACCGCAAGTATCGGCCGATACCCGATACTTGCGGTATCGGAATGCTCAACACTAGTGGCGACCCTCAAGATTGGGCCTTCTCTCTGGCGCCAGGAGATCCTGCATTGCTTAATGTAGATGCATTTTTTCTGGCTCTTGGACTGCTTTATGAGGAGCCTAATCTTGAGAATCAGGCAGAAAAAGCATTGCTGGCTATCTTTCAAGGTCAGGATGAAGCAGAGGTTTATTGTCAAAAATTTCGGAAATGGTCGGTGCTTACTCAATGGAATGAGTGTGCCCTGGCTGCAAATTTCAGAGAAGGTCTTTCTGAGGCCGTTAAGAATGTTATGGTGGGGTTTCCCACCCCTACAAGTCTGAGTGATTCTATGGCTTTAGCCATTCAGGTTGATCGGCGTTTGCGGGAGCGCAAATCTGCTCATCCTTGGGCGGTATTTTCTGAACAGAGACCTGAGTCTATGCAATGTGACCGAACTCTGACCAGAATTGAGCGACAAAATCATAGACGTCAAAATGGGTTGTGCTTTTACTGTGGTGATTCTACTCATGTTATCTCAGCATGCTCTAAACGTTTAAATAAAATCGCTAAACCTGTCACCATTGGTACGATACAGCCTAAATTTATTTTGTCTGTTACTTTGATTTGTTCTTTGTCGTCCTACCCGGTTATGGCTTTTGTGGATTCGGGTGCTGCCCTGAATCTGATGGATTTGTCGTTTGCCAGGCGCTGTGGTTTTGTCCTGGAGCCTTTGGAATTTCCTATTCCTCTGAGGGGAATTGATGCTACGCCATTGGCTGAAAATAAGCCTCAGTATTGGACGCAAATGACCATGTGCATGACTCCCGTACATCAGGAGGTGATTCGCTTTCTTGTTTTGCATAATTTGCATGATGTTGTTGTTTTGGGTCTGCCATGGCTGCAGACTCATAATCCAGTTTTAGATTGGAAAGCTATGTCTGCGTCAAGTTGGGGTTGTCAGGGAATTCATGGCGATACTCCGTTGGTGTCTATTGCTTCTTCCACTCCTTCTGAGGTCCCTGAGTTTTTGTCTGACTACCAGGATGTATTTGATGAGCCCAGGTCCAGTGCCCTGCCCCCTCATAGTGATTGTGACTGTGCTATAAATTTAATTCCTGGTAGTAAATTCCCTAAGGGACGACTTTTTAATTTGTCTATACCAGAGCATGCCACGATGCGGAATTATATAAAGGAGTCTTTGGAGAAGGGACATATTCGCCCATCCTCTTCCCCTCTTGGTGCAGGATTTTTTTTTTGTGGCCAAGAAGGACGGTTCTTTGAGACCTTGTATAGATTATCGTCTTCTGAATAAAATCACAGTCAAATTTCAGTATCCTTTGCCACTATTGTCTGATTTGTTTGCTCGGATTAAGGGGGCCAGTTGGTTCACTAAGGGTACTGTCACACATTGAAATTTTCATCGCTGCGACGGCACGATTCGTGACGTCGCAGCGTCGTATAATCATCGCTCCAGCGTCGTAGACTGTGGTCACACGTTGCAATCACGGCGCTGGAGCGATGCCGAAGTCCCCGGGTAACCAGGGTAAACATCGGGTAACTAAGCGCAGGGCCGCGCTTAGTAACCCGATGTTTACCCTGGTTACCAGCGTAAACGTAAAAAAACAAACAGTACATACTCACCCGTCGGTGTCCTTCAGGTCCCTTGCCGTCTGCTTCCTGCTCTGAGTGCAGCCGTACAGTGAGAGCAGATCGCAGCACCGCTGCGCTCTGCTCTCACTTTCCGGCCGGCACTCAGAGCAGGAAGCAGACGGCAAGGGACCTGAAGGACATCGACGGGTGAGTATGTACGGTTTGTTTTTTTACGTTAACGCTTGTAACCAGGGTAAACATCGGGTTACTAAGCGCGGCCCTGCGCTTAGTTACCCGATGTTTACCCTGGTTACAAGCGAAGACATCGCTGGATCGCTGTCACACACAACGATCCAGCGATGTCAGCGGGTGATCAAGCGACGAAAGAAAGTTCCAAACGATCTGCTACGACGTACGATTCTCAGCAGGGTGTCTGATCGCTGCTGCGTGTCAGACACAGCGATATCGTAACGATATCGCTAGAACGTCACGAATCGTAACGTCGTAGCGATGGAAATTTCAATGTGTGACGGTACCCTAAGATAGATCTCCGTGGTGCGTATAACCTTGTGCGCATTAAGCAGGGAGATGAATGGAAAACAGCATTTAATACGCCCAAAGGCCATTTTGAGTACTTGGTGATGCCTTTTGGACTCTCTAATGCTCCTTCTGTGTTTCAGTCCTTCATGCATGACATCTTCCGAGAATATCTGGATAAATTTATGATTGTTTATCTGGATGACATTTTCCTCTTTTCTGATGATTGGGAGTCCCATGTGAAGCAGGTCAGGATGGTGTTTCAGGTCCTGCGTGCTAATGCTTTATTTGTGAAGTGCTCAAAATGCCTCTTCGGAGTACAGAAGGTCTCCTTTTTGGGTTTTATTTTTTCTCCTTCTACTGTGGAGATGGACCCAGTCAAGGTCCAGGCTATTCATGACTGGACTCAGCCTACGTCTGTTAAGAGTCTTCAGAAGTTCTTGGGTTTTGCTAATTTTTACCGTCGTTTCATCGCTAATTTTTCTAGCGTGGTTAAACCTTTGACGGATTTGACCAAGAAGGGTTCTGATGTGACTAATTGGTCTCCTGCGGCTGTGGAGGCCTTTCGGGAACTGAAGCACCGGTTTTCTTCAGCTCCAGTCTTATGTCAACCAGATGTCTCTCTCCCCTTCCAGGTCGAGGTTGATGCTTCTGAGATTGGAGCAGGGGCTGTTTTGTCGCAGAGAAGCTCTGATGGCTCTGTGATGAAGCCATGTGCTTTCTTTTCAAGAAAGTTTTCGCCTGCCGAGCGGAATTATGATGTTGGTAATCGGGAGTTGTTGGCTATGAAGTGGGCATTTGAGGAGTGGCGACATTGGCTCGAAGGAGCTAAACATCGTGTGGTGGTCTTGACTGATCACAAAAACCTGATTTACCTCGAATCTGCCAAGCGCCTGAATCCTAGACAGGCTCGTTGGTCGCTGTTTTTCTCCCGTTTCAACTTCGTGGTCTCATACCTGCCTGGTTCGAAGAACGTGAAGGCTGATGCACTTTCTAGGAGTTTTGTGCCTGACTCTCCGGGAGTTTCTGAGCCGGCTGGTATTCTCAGAGAGGGAGTGATTTTGCCTGCCATTTCCCCAGATTTGCGATGAGTGCTGCAGAAATTTCAGGCGGATAGACCTGACCGTTGTCCACCAGAGAGACTGTTTGTCCCGGATAGATGGACCAGCAGAGTTATTTCCAAGGTTCATTCTTCGGTGTTGGCGGGTCATCCTGGGATTTTTGGTACCAGAGATTTGGTGGCTAGGTCCTTCTGGTGGCCTTCCTTGTCGCGGGATGTGCGTTCCTTTGTGCAGTCTTGTGGGATTTGTGCTCGGGCTAAGCCTTGCTGTTCTCATGCCAGCGGTTTGCTTTTGCCTTTGCCTGTCCCGAAAAGGCCTTGGACGCACATTTCCATGGATTTTATTTCGGATCTTCCAGTATCTCAGAAAATGTCTGTCATCTGGGTGGTGTGTGATCGTTTTTCCAAGATGGTCCATTTGGTGCCCTTGCCTAAGTTGCCTTCCTCCTCCGATTTGGTTCCTCTATTTTTTCAGAATGTGGTTCGCTTGCATGGCATTCCTGAAAATATTGTGTCTGATAGAGGATCCCAGTTTGTGTCCAGGTTTTGGCGGACTTTTTGTGCTAAGATGGGCATTGATTTATCTTTTTTGTCGGCCTTCCATCCTCAGACTAATGGCCACACCGAGCGAACTAATCAGACGTTGGAAACTTATTTGAGAAGGTTTGTTTCTGCTGATCAGGATGATTGTGTGACTTTTTTGCCATTGGCCGAGTTTGCCCTTAATAATCGGGCTAGTTCTGCTACTTTAGTTTCGCCTTTTTTCTGCAATTCTGGTTTCCATCCTCGTTTTTCCTCGGGTCAGGTTGAGTCTTCTGACTGTCCGGGGGTGGATTCTGTGGTGGATAGGTTGCAGCAGATTTGGAACCATGTGGTGGACAATTTGAGGTTGTCACAGGAGAAGGCTCAGCACTTTGCCAACCGCCGCCGCGGTGTGGGTCCCCGACTTCGTGTTGGGGATTTGGTGTGGCTGTCTTCTCGGTATGTTCCTATGAAGGTCTCCTCTCCTAAATTCAAGCCTCGCTTCATCGGTCCTTATAAGATCTTGGAAATCCTTAACCCGGTGTCTTTTCGTTTGGATCTCCCAGCATCGTTTGCCATTCATAATGTGTTCCATAGGTCTTTGTTGCGGAGGTATGTGGTACCTGTGGTTCCTTCTGTTGAACCTCCTGCTGGTCGAGGGAGAATTGGAGTACGTGGTGGAGAAGATTTTGGATTCTTGTATCTCTAGACGGAGGCTTCAGTATTTGGTGAAGTGGAAGGTCTATGGTCAGGAGGATAATTCCTGGGTTGTCGCCTCTGATGTTCATGCGGCCGATTTGGTTCGTGCCTTCCACGCGGCTCATCCTGATCGCCCTGGGGGTTTTGATGAGGGTTCGGTGACCCCTCCTCAAGGGGGGGATACTGTTGTGAACTCTATTTTTAGGCTCCCTCTAGTGGTCACAAGCGGTACTGTGTAGTGTTGTCTTTCTGCAGGTTGGCCGCATCAGCTGGTTCGTTATCCTGGTTGGTTTCCTATTTAGCTCACCTGCATACTCAGTTCCTTGCCTGCTATCAATGTATTCAGTGCTCTTCAGATTCCTTGTGATTACCTTGCTCCCAGCCTCTCCAAGACAAGCTAAGTTTTTGTCCGTTCATTTTTTGATTATCAGCATTCATTATGTTTCTTGTCCAGCTTGCTAAGATGTGATCTCCTCGCTTGCTGGTTGCTCTAGGGGACTGAGTTTCTCCCCCCCACACCATTAGTTGGTGCGGGGGTTCTTGAAATCTCAGTGTGGATATTTTGTAAGGGTTTTTACTGACCGCACAGACTCCTTTACTATTTTCTGCTATCTAGTATTAGTGGGCCTCATTTGCTGAATCTGTTTTCACCCCTGTGTATGTGCCTTCCTCTTACCTCACAGTTATTATTTGTTGGGGGCTTCTATATCTTTGGGGATTATTTCTCTGGAGGCAAGAGAGGTCTTTCTTTCTCTCTAGGGGTAGTTAGTTCCTCAGGCTGGCTCGAGACGTCTAGGATTTTTAGGCACGTTCACCGGCTACTTCTAGTGTGTTTGGATAGGTTCAGATTTGCGGTCAGTCCAGTTTGCCACCTCCCTAGAGCTTGTCCTATGTTTGTTACTTAGCTGGAGTAATTCGTGATCCTCAACCACTAAGGATCATAACATTGGACCCGAAAAGTTGTTGTCCAATTTGTCCCGAGTACGTTGATACCCCATATGTTGGGATAAACCCCTGTTTGGGCACACGGGAGAGCTCGGAAGGGAAGGAGCACTGTTTTACTTTTTCAATGCAGAATTGGCTGGAATTGAGATCGGATGCCATGTCACGTTTGGAGAGCAATTCTACCTGAAATCCTAATGCAAACACACCCCTAACCCTAATCCCAATGGTAACCCTAACCACACCCCTAACCCTGACACATCCCTAACTCTAATCCCAACCCTAATCCCAACCGTAAATGTAATCCAAACCCTAACCCTAACTTTAGCACCAACCCTAACCCTAACTTTAGCCCTAACCCTAACTTTAGCCCCAACCCTAACCCTAACTTTAGCCTCAACCCTAACCCTAACTTTATCCCCAACCCTAACCCTATCTTTAGCTCCAACCCTAGCCCCAACCCTAACCCTAGCCCTAATTCTAGCCCTAACCCTAACCCTATCCCTAACCCTAGCCCTAACCCTAGCCCTAACCCTAATGGGAAAATGGAAATAAATAATTTTTTTTAATTTTTTAATTTTTCGCTAACTAAGGGGGTGATGAAGGGGGGTTTGATTTACTTTTATAGCGGGTTTTTTAGTGGATTTTTATGATTGGCAGCCGTCACACACTGAAAGACGCTTTTTATTGCAAAAAATATTTTTTGCGTTACCACATTTTGAGAGCTATAATTTTTCCATATTTTGGTCCACAGAGTCATGTGAGGTCTTATTTTTGCGGGACGAGTTGACGTTTTTATTTGTAACATTTTCGGGCACGTAACATTTTTTGATCGCTTTTTATTCTGATTTTTGTGAGGCAGAATGACCAAAAACCAGCTATTCATGAATTTCTTTTGGGGGAGGCGTTTATACCATTCCACGTTTGGTAAAATGGATAAAGCAGTTTTATTCTTCGTGTCAGTACGATTACAGCGATACCTCATTTATATCATTTTTTTATGTTTTGGTGCTTTTATACGATAAAAACTATTTTATAGAAAAAATAATTATTTTTGCATCGCTTTATTCTGAGGACTATAACTTTTTTCTTTTTTCTTTGATGACACTGTATGGTGGCTCGTTTTTTGCGGGACAAGATGACGTTTTCAGTGGTAGCATGGTTATTTATATCCGTCTTTTTAATCGCGTGTTATTCCACTTTTTATTTGGCGGTATGATAATAATGCGTTGTTTTTTGCCTCATTTTTTTTTTACGGTTTTCACTGAAGGGGTTAACTAGTGGGACAGTTTTATAGGTCGGGTCGCTTCGGACGCGCCGATACTAAATATGTGTACTTTTATTGTTGTTTTTTTTTTTATTTAGATAAATACATTTCTTTATTTTTTTTTGCATTTTTTTTTTTTTTTTTTTAACACATGTGAAATTTTTTTTTACACTATAACATTGCCCCAGTGGGGGCATGATGTTATAGTGTAAGATCGCTGATCTGACACTTTGCTGTGCACTGTGTCAGATTGGCGATCTGACGTGCACAGCTCCTGGAGGCTTCCCGGCGCCTGCTCTGAGCAGGCGCAGTGAAGCCACCTCCTTGCAGGACCCGGATGCCGTGGCCATCTTGGATCCGGGCCTGCTACAGGGAGGAGGAGGTAAGAGACCCTCGGAGCAATGCGATTACATCGTGTTGCTCCGGGGGTCTCAGGGAAGCCCGCAGGGAACCCCCTCCCTGCGCGATGCTTCCCTATACTGCCGGTACACTGCGATCATGTTTGATCGCAGTGTGCCGGGGGTTAATGTGCCGGGGGCGGTCCGTGACCGCTCCTGGCACATAGTGCCGGATGTCAACTGCGATATTCAGCTGACAACCGGCCGCGATCGGCCGCACTCCCCCCGTGAGCGCGGCCGATCGCATATGACGTACTATCCCGTCACTGGGAATTAAGTCCCAGGTCACCTTGACGGGATAGTACGTCATATGGGATTAAGGGGTTAAAGGGGCTTCAGTGCAAGATTTCCAACATATAAAAGTAAATGGCATTTCATCATAATATTTTTTTCGACTGTTATTGTATCAGATAAAGAAAATAATGTTGCTTCCCTGAAATCGTCTTCTGATGGAGAAGAAAAGCATTCAGTGAACTGTTAAACTGTACGCAAAGACCCATACATTGCAAGATGGTGGATGTTAAACAAGGCATGGTTCCAAATATTTTTTCTTCAAATGTCATAAAAGTGTGTTCTTCCCCTACAAAATCCATTTCTCAATGTTCAAATAAAAAATCATATATAAATATAAAATCACACAAAGTTAAGGAGAACTGACTGCAAGGAAAAAAAAGGAAAGAATCTGCATCTCTTCCACCAAAACTTGCTAACACTTCAGAGTTGTGGCTGATAAAAATATCACCAATCAGTCCAAAAGCAAGTGAAACAGATTACTTTAAATCCGTGCAAGACTATAAAGTTTACTAATGTGACACAAAATGATGTCTGTTTTCAGTTATGCTTATGACAATACCCAACAATGCAGTCTGAATGACGTGACTGGAGACAGGAGACTGTTACTTTGAAAAAAACAAAAAAAAATTGTGCACCATGAAACCTCAAGCTGTCAAACCCTTTCTTGGCTTTCAAATGGTAATGGAATCCCGACAATATGTTGAAAGGAGGATGCACTACATTGAAGGATGATCAACTTTTTGTATTTTTTAATGGTATAATGGTTCCCTCTTTGCAGAATGATTTACAGAAGAATTTGGCAATTTCAAAACAAAGAAATGATGCTCAGTAGTGTGTGTGTGACCTCCACGAGCCTGTTTGACCTCCCTACCACACCTGGGCATGCTCCTGATGAGGTAGAAGATGATCTCCTGAGGGATCTCTCCCAGACCTGGACTAAAGCATCCGCCAACTTCTGGACAGTCTTTGGTGCAACGTGTCGTTGGTGGATGTTGCGAGACATGATGTCCCAGATGTGTACAATCGGATTCAGGTCTGGGGAACGGGTGGCCCAGTCCATAGCTTCAATGCCTTCATCTTGCAGGAACTGCTGACACACTCCAGCCACATGAGAACTGGCATTGTCCTGCATTAGGAGGAACGGAGGGTCAACTGCACCAGCATATGGTCTCATAAGGGGTCTAAGGATCTCATCCCATTACCTAATGGCAGTCAGGCTACCTCTGGCAAGCACATGGAGGGCTGTGCGGCCCTCCAAAGAAATGCCACCCCACACTATTACTGATCCACTGCCAAACTGGTCATGCTGAAGGATGTTTCAGGCAGCAGATCGCTCTCCATGGTATCTCCAGACTCTGTCACATCTGTCACATGTGCTCAGTGTGAACCTGCTTTCATCTGTCAAGAGCACAGAGCGCCAGTGGTGAATTTGACAATCCTGTTGTTCTGTGGCAAACGCCAAGTGTCCTGCATGGTGTTGAGCTGTGAGTACAACCCCATCTTTGGATGCTGGGCACTCAGACCATCCTCATGGAGTCGGTTTCTAACCGTTTGTGCAGACACATGCACATTTGTGGCTGCTGGAGGTCATTTTGCAGGGCTCTGGCAGTGCTCCTCCTGTTCCTCCTTGCAAAAAGGCTGAGGTAGCGGTCCTGCTGCTAGGTTGTTGCCCTCCAACAGCCCCCTCCTCATCTCCTGGTGTACTGGCCTGTCCACTGGTAGCGCCTCAAACCTCTGGACACTACGCTGGCAGACACACACCAAACCTTCTTGCCACAGCTCGCATTGATGTGCCATCCTGGAAAATCTGCACTACCTGAGCCACTTGTGTGAGTTGTAGAGTCCGTGTCATGCTACCACAAGTGTGAAAGCACAACCAACATTCAAAAGTGACCAAAACATCAGCCAGAAAGCATTGGTGTGGTCCCCACCTGCAGAACCACTCCTTTATTGAGGGTGTGTTGATAATTGCCTATAATTTCCATCTGTTGTCTATTCCATTTGCACAACAGCATGTTGCTTCCTAAGAGGACAGTTTGATTTCACAGAAGTTTGATTTACTTGGAGTTGTATTCTGTTGTTTAAGTGTTCTGCAGCGCCCCAGAGTCCTGGTTGTTGCAGTAATGTCATTCTTCCACCAGGGGGAGTGATATTACGTATGAAGGCAATAAAGGAGATCTCTTTACCAGGTATCACAAACCACACAACACACTTCATACTCAAGGCCGCCAGGGAGAGCTACGCTCCTATCTATTAGGGCACTCCTCACAATTAGGTAAAACTGGTAGTCTGGACAGTAAGTTAGGCAGAAGAGAGCTGGGCTTCACCCAGTAAGCTGCTATCTGAGCTCTTAAAGGATCCCCTGCGTAAAGGGATCCTGAGTTTTGCACAAGTTTTCTTTTTTTCTTACCAACAAACTGTGGAATCATGAACTGTGCATGGTCATAAACTGTTCTTGTAAATAGTTTGCATCTTCTTAAAGGTGCTCCCTACTGGTTTTACAAAGGAGGCTTTTACAGAGACTGCCTCTTAACAGAAACTGCTGTTAAATTTGCTGTAAAATAACTTTGCTTTACATACCTGAAGTAAAACCCGTTGGTGTGGCAGAATTCCGGGTCAGGATTACACGTCTTGTAGCCCACCCAAGACCAACGTTCGGGGGGTTCGTCACGGGTCCCTCGCATCTTGTTGCCTTTAAATAAACTTGAATATTGATGATGTGATTGTTTACACTTCCTCAGAAGAAGACTTTGGTTTCCTCTTAAAGGGAATGTTGAAGTATTGCACTTTGCTAAAGAGTTAATATATTAAAGAATAATATAGTAAATAAGAGATAGTAATAATGTTTACATAGTTGATAGTATGTAGTCAGAAAGTTGGATAGTAGTAAAATGTTTGATAATGCACTGTTGAATAAAATAAAGGGAGCTTGTCGTGGAACATCAGCTAGGCGGAGCTGGTACGTAAGGAGAATAGCTGAGCAGACGTGAGAGTCTGTAGCTCCTGGTAGCACGTTTGATGTACTTTGAATAAATTGAAAATGAATGCAGTGAACCCGTGGGGGTTGGTAGACAGTCCTGCATGTGTAGAAGAATAAAGAAAACTTTGATTTGCACTTTGAGGTTTTTTGATAGTACACCCTTAGAGGGTAATTGCACTTAGTAGATAATAGATAGTATACCTGTTCGATTAGTTATATTTCAGATGAGCAAGTAATTGTAAATATGTTCTTATTTGTAACGTTCAAGTGTTTTCACCTCCCTTAACCCCTTAATGACTGCTAATACGTCTTTTAACTGACCTGAGATGTAAGAGAATAGCCTCCCCATACAGGTGACAATCCAGCAGCTGTTGGCTGTACACTATAGCTGACAACTTGCTGCATCAGCCACGATCAGTGTTTGCACCGTCCAAATCTGTTTAACCCCTTAAATGCTGCTGTCAATAGTGACTACATCATATAAATGGTTAACAGAGTGTGGTGGCTTCCTTTCTATCCCAATTGGTGCCCTCAGATCAGGATTGTGTGGTCCTGATGTTTGCCATGGCAGTTCACGACCAAATAGCGGCCTTAGAGTCTGACGGCTGTTGTAACCTGTTCAGATGTTAGCGGCATTTAGGTGGTAAAAATACAGTTTTTCATTTCTGTCATGTCATTTTGCATTAATTCCTGAAAAGCACCTGAAGGGTTAATAAACTACCTGACAGCAGTTTTCAATATTTCAGGGGGCGCTGTTTTTAATATGGTATAACTTTTGTGGGTTTCCCAATATATGGGACCCCTAAAGGCACTTCAAACATGGATAGGTCCCTAAAAAATAAATTTTGTAAATTTCCTTGAAAAAATGAAAAATTACTGCTACATTTTTAAACCTCCTAAAATGCTAGCAAAGTAAAAGAACATTTTACAAATGGTGCTGATGTAAAGCAGACATAAGGGAAATATTATTTATTAATGTTTTGCTGTAGTATGACTATCTGAATTAAAGGGATAATCATTCAAAATTAGAAAATTGTTAATTTAATATTTTTCTCACATTTCTGATATTTTGTATAAATAAACACAAAACATATCGACCTAAATTTACCATTATCATAAAGTATAATGTGTCATGAAAAAACAGTCACAAAATCACTGGGATTTGTTGAAGTATTCCAGAGTTATTACCACATAAAGTGACACTGGTCAGATTTCAAAAATTTGGCTCCGTCACTAAGGGGATAAAGGGAAGCAGTTATATTAACTTCTTGTATAGGATTTCAAAAATTTAGCATGTCTTTTGCTAATGTATTGTTGTTTTCTTTTCCCAGTCCGGGAGTACTGGATTTAACGGGGGGGGAGTGCAGCGCCCCAGAGTCCTGGTCGTTGCAGTAATGTCATTCTTCCACCAGGGGGAGTGATATTATGTCTGAAGGCAATAAAGGAGATCTCTTTACCAGGTATCACAAACCACACAACACACTTCACACTCCAGGCCGCCAGGGAGAGCTACGCTCCTATCTATTAGGGCACTCCTCACAATTAGGTAAAACTGGTAGTCTGGACAGGAAGTTAGCAAATAGATCAATGGCTGCACTCAAAATTTACTGTGCTAAGACAAGGAAATGTACAATATATGAAATGTGAATAGCATCATGGCTAGGGAAATTTATGAAAAAACACATGAGATTCTTAGCACAATATTTGGCCAAACGTTGTGAGCCCATCCACCAAACGTCAAGGTAATCTCAGATCGGATGGGTAACTGAGCTGACTGCCTAGTGTGAACACTTACCTATGGCTAATAACATGGTAAAGCCTGCTTATATAGGAAGCTCAGAACCAACTGTGTATGGATGTAATTAAAATCACAGCATGGTGAAGGGGGAGGCGTTCAAGCCAGAAAAATAGTATATTCTAAAAATAAGAAAACTGACTGAGTGCAGCCATTGATCTATTTTCTATATGACTTTTTTTGGTTATGCACCAGTTCAGATTATATTTTTGTTCAGTCAGTTTTCTTATATTTAGTATATACTATTTTTCTGGCTTGAATGCCTCGCCCTTCACCATGCTGTGATTTTAATTACATCCATACACAGTTGGTTCTGAGCTTCCTTTGTAAGCAGGCTTTACCATGTTATTAGCCATAGGTAAGTGTTCACACTAGGCAGTCAGCTCAGTTACCCATCCGATCTGAGATAACCTTCACGTTTGGTGGATGGGCTCACAACGTTTGGCCAAATATTGTGCTAAGAATCTCATGTGTTTTTTCATAAATTTCCCTAGCCATTATGCTATTCACATTTCATATATTGCACATTTCCTTGTCTTAGCACAGTAAATTTTGAGTGCAGCCATTGATCTATTTTCTATATGACTTTTTTTGGTTATGCACCAGTTCAGATTATATTGTTGCTCAGTCAGTTTTCTTATATTTAGTATATACTATTTTTCTGGCTTGAACGCCTCGCCCTTCACCATGCTGTGATTTTAATTACATCCATACACAGTTGGTTCTGAGCTTCCTATATAAGCAGGCTTTACCATGTTATTAGCCATAGGTAAGTGTTCACACTAGGCAGTCAGCTCAGTTACCCATCCGATCTGAGATTACCTTGACGTTTGGTGGATGGGCTCACAACGTTTGGCCAAATATTGTGCTAAGAATCTCATGTGTTTTTTCATAAATTTCCCTAGCCATTATGCTATTCACATTTCATATATTGCACATTTCCTTGTCTTAGCACAGTAAATTTTGAGTGCAGCCATTGATCTATTTGCTATATGACTTTTTTTGGTTATGCACCAGTTCAGATTATATTGTTGTTCAGTCAGTTTTCTTATATTTAGTATGGACAGGAAGTTAGGCAGAAGAGAGCTGGGCTTCACCCAGTAAGCTGCTATCTGAGCTCCACTCAGGTAGTGGGTCCCTGACAGGGATTGGATCCTGTCAGAGGCCTAGACAGAAAGCCAACGAGCTGTGCCTGCCCCACGTGCGGCAGCATCCTAAGGAAGAGACATTGAAGGGATTTGCGTTGCAGAGAGTGAGAAACTAAGTCATAGCAAAAGGAGAGGAAACCAGAAGGAGTTCTGCCCTGTAAAAGGCTGCCTCCTTCTGAGGCGCAGGAATCCGGTAGCCAGAATACCGAGGGAGTAAGGATCTCTACACTTTACTTCAGAGACTGGCAGGACAGTTAATTCCACATTAGCTGCCGGACCTTATACCCAGGAGGCACGGTGGCAACTGTGGAGGCCGGGGCGTGATAGAGTGCCTGTAAAAAGCCTCAGGCCATGAGTCATACGGGTTTGTCCTATCTTATCCATCAGGGGGACAGAGAGAAAGACATAACATCTAGAACATCTACAATAGTTGTGAGGACCTTACCGAGAAGCTCAGCAGGAAGGGACTAAAACATCCAGGCGCTAGAGGAAGGTTATTGAATTCCACCTGGATAAGAGGACTCTGGATTTGCTTTCAGACCGGCTGGACTCTGCCTACCCTGTGGTCTGTACCCTGGACTGTGGATGCTGGAGCCTTCAGTAAAGGTAAACAGACTGCAACCTTTTGTCTTTGTTCTTCACTGCGCCTCACACCATCCAATATCTACACTCTGGGAAGCCCTGGGGATACACTTCACCTGTGGGAAGGTATACCATCTAGCTGCTGTTACATCACCCCAGTGGACCCCTAAGCAGAATCAGTCACCCTGACCGAATACCACAGGTGGCGTCACGAACACTATCCCTTTAAAGACCTTTACCCATTCACAACGGACGTCCCTAGGGCCACGGACCGGGTCAGCCACCGTTACTCTCCCACTGAGAACCGACGGGCCCGGTACCGAGTACCCCACGGCCCTTGGGGGCGCTCCAGTTCCCTTTATTTTTTTGAGAAGTGTATTTAGCCTTTCTAGAAAAACTTAAGCTGAACCCATTGAGTACTCTGGATAATCATGACAATATTCTTGACCAGTATCTATAGGAAAGTAATGTTAAAAATGGCTGCTACTATGCATTCCAGAAATAATAGTGAGAACTGCAAGAATGTGAAGATGTTCTTACCCATAACTGTGACCATGCTCAGTTTTCCATAACTGTTCTATTCGGCTGTGTAGTAAATTTTGGACACACGAAAGATGATCTGATATCTCTTCAAATAATTCCTTTTCAGATAAAAAAAGCATTAATTATTAATCCTTACATAGTTACATAGTTATTAAGGTTGAAGGAAGACTGTAAGTCCATCTAGTTCAACCCATAGCCTAACCTAACATGCCCTAACTTGTTGATCCAGAGGAAGGCAAAAAAAAACCATGTGGCAAAGAGTAAGCTCCACCTTGGGGAAAAAAATTCCTTCCCGACTCCCCATACGGCAATCAGACTAGTTCCCTGGATCAACACCCTATCAAGGAATCTAGTGTATATACCCTGTAACATTATACTTTTCCAGAAAGGTATCCAGTCCCCTCTTAAATTTAAGTAATGAATCACTCATTACAACATCATACGGCAGAGAGTTCCATAGTCTCACTGCTCTTACAGTAAAGAATCTGTGTCTGTTATTATGCTTAAACCTTCTTACCTCTAGACGTAGAGGATGCCCCCTTGTCCCTGTCACCGGTCTATGATTAAAAAGATCATCAGAAAGGTCTTTGTACTGTCCCCTCATATATTTATACATTAACATAAGATCACCCCTTAGCCTTCGTTTTTCCAAACTAAATAGCCCCAAGTGTAATAACCTATCTTGGTATTGCAGACCCCCCAGTCCTCTAATAACCTTGGTCACTCTTCTCTGCACCCGCTCCAGTTCAGCTATGTTTTTCTTATACACCGGAGACCAGAACTGTGCACAGTATTCTAAGTGTGGTCAAACTAGTGACTTGTATAGAGGTAAAATTATGTTCTCCTCATGAGCATCTATGCCTCTTTTAATGCATCCCATTATTTTATTTGCCTTTGTAGCAGCTGCCTGACACTGGCCACTGAATATGAGTTTGCCATCCACCCATACACCCAGGTCTTTTTCATTGACGGTTTTGCCCAGAGTTTTAGAATTAAGCACATAGTTATACATCTTATTACTTCTACCCAAGTGCATGACCCCATTTATCCCCATTAAAGCTCATTTGCCATTTATCAGCCCAAGCTTCTAGTTTACATAAATCATCCTGTAATATAAAATTGTCCTCCCCTGTATTGATTACCCTGCAGAGTTTAGTGTCATCTGCAAATATTGAAATTCTACTCTGAATGCCCCCTACAAGGTCATTAATAAATGTTAAAAAGAAGAGGGCCCAATACTGACCCCTGTGGTACCCCACTGCTAACCGCGACCCAGTCCGAGTGTGCTCCGTTAATAACCACCCTTTGTTTCCTTTCTCTGAGCCAGCTCTCAATCCACTTACACATATTTTCCCCTATCCCCATTATTCTCATTTTATGTAACAACTAGTGTTGAGCATTCCGATACCGCAAGTATCGGGTATCGCCCAATACTTGCAGTATCGGAATTCCGACACCGAGATCCGATACTTGCCGCATATCGGATACCGGAATCGGAAATTTTCAATTCAAACAGCACAAATTCAGCCAATGAGGAATGATTACAAGTGTGGGCACATCCTGTTCAGCATGGTGGGCATGAAACTACTGGCAAGGCTGTGATTGGCTGCTGAAATGATGTCATGCTGCAGTTTAAAAGTCGCTGGCGACATTTTGCGCTCACTCTGCTGTGAATTCAGTTAGGTATAGGATGCTGTGTTCTGACTGAGGGCCAGTTGAGATAGCGATTTGCTTCTTTGTGCTTTTCCCAGGCTAATTTAGCAACCGCTGTGTGTTCACCTTGCTTTTGCCTTGCAGCGCAGTTTTCACAGCGATCTGCAAGGTCTCTGTGTGTGTGTGAGTGCAGCCCACTCTCTAGTCTGTGTGCAGCCATAGCTGGTTGTATTCAGGTCAGGGTGGTTTACTGCCTTATACTGTTCTATCCATTCCATTGTCTTTTTTCGCAAGTAGTGCAGGCTGCTGCACATTTTTTTCAAATAATTCCTATTAGTGACTTTCCACCCGTATCCAGCTAAATTGTGGAAAAACACTACATAGGATAACCTAGAGTAGTTTTTTTGGGCCTTGCAGCGCCGTTTACGGCTGTCTGCACGGTCTCCGTGTGAGTGCAGCTCGCCCTGTAGTCTGTGTGCAGCCACAGCCGGTTGTATCCAGCTCAGGGTGGTTCACTGACTCATACAGTTCTATCCATTCCATTGTCCTTTTTTGCAAATAGTGCAGCCCGCTGCACATTTTTTCAAATAATTCCTATTAGTGGCTTTCCACCCGTATCCAGCTAAATTGTGGAAAAACACTACATAGGATAACGTAGAGGAGGTTTTTGGGGCCTTGCAGTGCCATTTACGGCTGTCTGCACGGTCTCCGTGTGAGTGCAGCTCGCCCTGTAGTCTGTGTGCAGCCACAGCCGGTTGTATCCAGCTCAGGGTGGTTCACTGACTCATACAGTTCTATCCATTCCATTGTCCTTTTTTGCAAATAGTGCAGCCCTCTGCACATTTTTTCAAATAATTCCTATTAGTTGCTTTCCACCCGTATCCAGCTAAATTGTGGAAAAACACTACATAGGATAAAGTAGAGGAGGTTTTTGGGGCCTTGCAGCGCCGTTTACGGCTGTCTGCACGGTCTCTGTGTGAGTGCAGCTCGCCCTGTTGTCAGTTCAGCCCCCCAAAAATAAATAAATAATAAAGTTCACCAAACACACCACTTTACAGTTGTGTAGGAAGGCCACATTAGCTCATATTAAAGTCTAGTCCACACTTTAGAAAATTAGTGTTTCTTATACCTGTTAGGAGCTGTTCAGGAATAAGCACACAAAGCCGTTAGTACTTTTCTGCTTATCTTTATCAGTCAACCAAGATGAAGAAGGCAGGGAGTAAGGCACGTGGGCGTGGGAGCGGAGCAGGGAGAGGATGTGGGGATTCTGTGCCTGCTGCGGGCACCGGTGACTCATCATCACCCAGTTTCAGCAGGGAAGAGTCCTTCATGCGCAGCTTTGTTGAAGAGTGCCGTACACCGCTGCTGCGTGAAGACCAAATTGAAGCCATTGTCGGATGGATGGCAGCTAACGCATCAACTTCAATTAGTGCCACATCCTCTCAGACACAGAGCACTGGAGAGCACCCATCTGTCTCTTTACCACCTGCCAAATTGCCCAGGCAGACAGAGAGCCCAGGACAGGAGCCGTCTCTACTTCTGTCCTCTGAATCTCTTGGCTTGGAAACAGGGGGCCAGCCAAGCAGCATTGGAGAAATGGAAGAGGCAGTGTGCAGTGATGCCCAACAGCTTTTTCTCTCTTCCTCTGAAGAGGCGGGTGGGCCAGTGCCTCCGGTCACCACACCGCAGAACGCATCCGCTGATGACACTCAGGTGCCACTTTCTGGTGCATGCTGTGCTGCTGAGACTACCCAGGAGGAGCAGTTGGTGGCAGAGGGTAGTGTAGATGATGAGGTCCTTGACCCATCGTGGCGTGAGGGACAGGAAGGTGGCGGGAGCAGCTCTGAGGAAGAGATTCCCCGAAAGGGCCAAAGAGGGAGAGGGAGGGGGAAGTGTTGTGAACTCTGATTTTGGGCTCCCTCTTGTGGTCACAACTGGTACTGTGTGAGTGCTGTCTTTGGGCTCCCTCTGGTGGTTCTTTGTGTCATTCTGCAGGTCTGAGGCTGATCAGCTGTCTCGTTATCTGTTAGCTGGTTTCCTATTTAGTTCACCTGGACTCTCAGTTGTTGCCTGCTGTCAATGTCTTCAGTGCTATTTTGGAGCTCTCCTGCAGTCCTTCGTTTTCAGTCTCTTCAAGAGAAGCTAAGTTTTGCTTGGTTCATTTTTTGACCATCAGTGGTCTTATGTTTCTTGGTTTATTTCTGTTTTTTGTCCAGCTTGCTAATATGTGATTTCCTTGCTTGCTGGTAGCTCTAGGGGGCTGAGTTTCTCCCCTCACACCGTTAGTTGGTGTGGGGGTTCTTGTATTCTCAGCGTGGATATTTTGCATAGGGTTTTTTACTGACCGCACAGTTCCCTATCTGTCTTCTGCTATCTAGTATTAGCGGGCCTCATTTGCTTAATCTGTTTTCATTTCTACGTTTGTGTTTTCCCCTTACCTCACCGTTATTATTTGTTGGGGGCTTCCTATATCTTCGGGGTGATTTCTCTTGAGGCAAGTAAGGTCTTACTTTCCCTCCAGGAGTAGATAGTTTCTCAGGCTGCGTCGAGACGTCCAGGATTTTAGGCACGTTCACCGGCTACCTTTAGTGTGTTTGGTTAGGATCAGGTTTGCGGTCAGTCCAGTTACCACCTCCCTAGAGCTCGTGTCTATTTTCATAAACTTAGCTAGTCCGTTTTGTGATCCTCAGCCACTAGGATCATAACAGGGAAGACTGCGGATCCTGTAGCCTCCACTTTGGCACCCGTTAGGAGCATGTCTCTTCCAAAAGCCAAAAAGGGCGCTCCCAAGACTTGCAGTGCCTGGTCCTTTTTTGACACAGTTGCAGATGACATTTGCTATGTCAAATGCAGGGTGTGTCATCAGAAAATCAAAAGAGGGAGAAATGTCAGCAGCCTCAATACCTCAAATATGTGGAAACATGTGCGGACCAGGCACGCGGCGGAGTTACAAAAACACACTGAAGAGCTAGGCCAACCAACAGCGGCAGCTACCACCACTTCAGCTCGTGTTGCCTCTTCCTCCAGCTCACACACAGCTGGTTCGTCTTCCTCCCAGGATCGCCATGGAAGAACCTCTGGCACTGTTGTCCAGAGACCCACTGTAATTCCACTCACAGCACCACGTTCCCAGTCATCCTCACACTCCCAGCCCAGTCTACAGCCATCGGTAGTCCTGTACAGGCATGGGAAAAAAGGCGGCCTTTCTCAGCAAACCACCCACGAGCACAGGCTCTGACTGCAGGCATTGCCAAACTTCTGTGACTGGAAATGCTGTCATTCAGGCTGGTGGAGACTGACAGCTTCCGGGACTTGATGTCATTGGCAGTCCCACTGTACAATGTGCCCACCCGCTTTTATTTCAGCAGGTAAGCCATCCCTGCCCTGCACAAGCATGTGGAGATACACATAAAACACGCGCTACTGAACGCCGTCAGTAGCAAGGTCCACCTCACCACCGATGCGTGGACCAGTCAACATGGACAGGGGCGATACCTTTCCCTCACTGCCCATTGGGTTAATGTTGTTGAGCCGGGTACAGATCGTGCGAGTGGCGCAGGACGTGTCCTGCCCACTCCAAGGATTGCAGGAATCCAGTCTGTACGCATTGACTCCTCCTCTTACACAAGTTCCTCAGAATCATCGCTGCAGGAGCCTTCACAGTCCACCTCCACATGGACCCGTGAATGTTTACCTGTTACAACCGACATGAGCACAGCCGTGGCCAAACGTCAACAGGCCGTCTTGAAATTAATTTATTTGGGGAATCGAAGCCACACAGCGCAAGAGCTCTGGAATGCCATCAAGCAGGAGAGCGATGTGTGGTTTGTGGCAGCGAATCTCCAGCCAGGCATGGTAGTGTGTGATAATGGCCGAAATCTGGTGGCAGCTCTGGGCCTCGGCAACCTCACTCACATCCCATGTCTGGCACATGTGCTCAACTTGGTCGTGCAGAGTTTTTTGAGGGACTATCGAGATCTTGATGCACTGCTGCACAAGGTCCCCCTAGAGTGTGCTCACTTGCGGCGTTCCAGCATGGCAAAATCGCACATTGCGGCTCTGCAGCGCCGATTCCGCCTTCCGGAACATCGCATCATATGTGACCTACCTACCAGGTGGAATTCCACGTTACATATGTTGTAGCGGTTGTGTGAGCAGCAGCAAGCAGTAATGAAGTACCAGGCGCAAAGAAGTCGCACTCCGCGCCGTTCAGACTTCACAACCACAGATTGGGCCACTTTGAAGGACGTCTGCCAGGTTTTGCGTCCCTTCGATTATTCCACGCGGATGGCGAGTGCAGATGATGCACTAGTCAGCATGACTGTCCCCCTTATCTGCCTGCTTGAAAAATCACTGCAAGCGCTAAGGGATGATGTTGTGGAAGAGGTGGAGGATGAGGATTCACCATTTCCATCATCTTCTGGACAGTCAGCGCCACGTGGTTCCTCACAAACGCGTAGGCAGGGGACACTTTGTGAGGAGGATGAGGAGGAGTCAATGGAGGAGGAAGACATCGTTCCAGAGGAGAGAGTTACACAATTGTCCAGTAGTCAGTGTGTACAGCGAGGGTGGGGTGATGACGAGCGGGCAGAGATCACGCCTCCAGCAGGGGACAGCGTTTCTTGGCCAGTTGGCAGTCTGCAGCACATGGTTGATTACATGCTGCAGTGCCTGAGAAACGACCGCTGCATCGCCCACATTCTCAACATGTCTGATTATTGGGTGTTCACCCTCCTCGATCCTCGCTACCGGGACAACGTACAAAGCCTCATCCCACTGTTGAACCGGGAGCTTAAAATGCGGGAGTACCAAGACACACTGGTGAATTCCATCATCTTCTCCAGTCCAACTGAGAGAAGTGCTGCTAGTGCTTTACAAAGCAGCTCAGTGCGTCCAGGCAGTGGAGGAGGCTCTGCACTGCACAAAGAGGGAGCAGAAGCAGTGCCTCTCCCCAAGGCAAGACCAGTATGGCCCAACTGTGGCACAGTTTTGTGTGCCCACCACAAATGTCTACACCATCACAGACGGCTCCAGTCAGCAGGAGGCAACGGTTCCGTCAGATGGTGACAGACTACATGTCTTGCCCTCTTGCTGTACTCCCAGACGGCTCTTCCCCTTTCAAGTTTTGGGTCTCTAAGCTGGATACATGGCCAGAGCTAAGCCAGTATGCATTGGAGGTGCTGGCTTGCCCTGCGGCTAGTGTATTATCGGAATGCGTCTTTAGTGCTGCAGGTGGTGTACTAACTGACCGTCGCATGCGACTATCCTCCGATAACGTTGACCGGCTTACTTTCCTGAAAATGAACCAGGCCTGGATCTCGCAGGAATTTGCCACTCCTCTTCCTGATTAAATAATTAGGTGACTGTCTACAGTATCCAGGTCTCCTGTTGTGTTCATCTTTCTACCACCTGAACTGTAATTCCTGGGCTCCAACACCGCCAGTTGAGGCTCAGAAGTGCCGTCTGCACAGTCAAAACATACGACCCAGTGTTATAGGGTGTCAGTAACGTCAGCTGATCCCCAGCTGTGTAGCCGGCAATGTGTCCTGCGACCGCTACGCTGACACAACAACTGAAATGTAAGGGAACCTGTCCCCCCCAGGCGTTTGTTACTGAAATAGCCACCTTGTGCAGCAGTTATGCTGCACAAGGAAAAGGTAACTATTTTTGTTTAGCTCCTTGCACACGCATAACTTAACACTTTTAAAGTGTGTCCACTGTTACCGTAAAACCATCCCGGAGGTGGGACTTTCCTTTGTAATGTGACGCAGCCCAGCCATCATTCCTACCCCCTTGGCGACGTGCGCCGCCTCCTCCGCGTTGTTTAATTCTGTCCCGGAGCCAGCGCTGTTATGTTATCCCTTGGCCAGGCACACTTTGCGGTGCCCGTCTTCTGACATCATTTGGTGTCAGGCTGTCTGCGCCTGTGCAGCCGCGCTGGCCGAGAGCCCGCCTCGCAGTGTCTTCTGATTTAATCACACTGCGGGCCTGGGATCCATGGGCATGCGCAGTGCATATCTTCACCTCAGGCTGTCACTCATCTCCCTCCGCCTTCTTCAGACTGTGCGCCGTCAGCTGATCCCTAATAGCATGCCACGGCCGTGACACCGCACAGTCTGAAGAAGCCGGAGGGAGGGGAGTGAGAGGCGAGGATATGCACTGCGCATGGCCACGGATCCCAGGCCCACGGTGGGATTACATTAGACGACACTGCAAGGCGGGATCTCGGCCAGCGCAGCCGCACAGGCGCAGCCAGCCTGACACCAAATGATGTCAGAAGATGGGCAGCGCAAAGTGCGCCTGGCCAAGGGATAACATAACAGCACAGGCTCCGGGACGGAATCAAACAACGCTGAGGAGGCGGCGCATGGCACCAAGGGGGTAGGAATGAATGCTGGGCTGCGTTACATTACAGAGAAAAGTCCCACCTCCGGGATGGTTTTACGGTATCAGTGGACACACTTTAACCCCTTTCTGACATCTGACGTACTATCCCGTCGAGGTGGGGTGGGCCCGTATGACCACCGACGGGATAGTACGTCATACGCGATCGGCCGCGCTCACGGGGGGAGCGCGGCCGATCGCGGCCGGGTGTCAGCTGCATATCGCAGCTGACATCCGGCACTATGTGCCAGGAGCGGTCACGGACCGCCCCCGGCATATTAACCCCCGGCACACTGCGATCAAACATGATCGCGGTGTACCGGCGGTATAGGGAAGCATCGCGCAGGGAGGGGGCTCCCTGCGGGCTTCCCTGAGACCCCCAGAGCAACGCGATGTGATCGCATTGCTCCGAGGGTCTCCTACCTCCATCCTCGCCGCAGGTCCCGGATCCAAGATGGCCGCGGCATCCGGGTCCTGCAGGGAGGGAGGTGGCTTACCGAGTGACTGCTCAGAGCAGACACTTGGTAAGCCTGCAGCCCTGCACAGCAGATCGCAGATCTGGCAGAGTGCTGTGCACACTGCCAGATCAATGATCTGTGATGTCCCCCCCTGGGACAAAGTAAAAAAGTTTAAAAAAAATTCCCCACATGTGTGTAAAAAAAAATAAAAAAAATATCCTAAATAAAGAAAAAAAAAAAAATTATTCCCATAAATACATTTCTTTAGCTAAATAAAATAAAAAAAACAATAAAAGTACACATATTTAGTATCGCTGCGTCCGTAACGACCCAACCTATAAAACTGCTCCACTAGTTAACCCCTTCAGTGAACACCGTAAGGAAAAAAAAAAAAAAAACGAGGCAAAAAACAACGCTTTATTATCATACCGCCGAGCAAAAAGTGGAATAACACGCGATCAAAAAGACTGATATAAATAACCATGGTACCTCTGAAAACGACATCTTGTCCCGCAAAAATCGAGCCGCCATACAGCATCATCAGCAAAAAAATAAAAAAGTTATAGTCCTGAGAATAAAGCGATACCAAAATAATTATTTTTTCTATAAAATAGTTTTTATCATATAAAAGCGCCAAAACATAAAAAAAAGATATAAATGAGATATCGCTGTAATCGTACTGACCCGACGAATAAAACTGCTTTATCAATTTTACCAAACGCGGAACGGTATAAACGCCTCCCCCAAAAGAAATTCATGAATAGCTGGTTTTTGATCACTCTGCCTCACAAAAATCGGAATAAAAAGCGATCAAAAAATGTCACGTGTCCGAAAATGTTACCAATAAAAACGTCAACTCGTCCCGCAAAAAACAAGATCTCACATGACTCTGTGGACTCAAATATGGAAAAATTACAGCTCTCAAAATGTGGTAATGCAAAAAATATTTTTTGCAATGAAAAGCGTCTTTCAGTGTGTGACAGATGCCAATCATAAAAATCCGCTAAATAACCCGCTATAAAAGTAAATCAAACCCCCCTTTATCACCCCCTTAGTTAGGGAAAAATAAAAAAATTAAAAAATGTATTTATTTCCATTTTCCCATTAGGGTTAGGGTTAGGGCTAGAGTTAGGACTAGAGTTAGGGCTAGGGTTAGGGTTAGGGCAAGGGTTAGGGCTAGGGTTAGGGCTAGGGTTGGGGCTAGGGTTAGGGCTAGGGTTATTGCTAGGGTTAGGGCTAGGGTTAGGGTTGGGGCTAGGGTTGGGGCTAGGGTTGGGGCTACAGTTAGGGTTGGGGCTAAAGATAGGGTTAGGGTTTGGATTACATTTACGGTTGGGAATAGGGTTGGGTGTGTCTGGGTTAGAGGTGTGGTTAGGGTTACTGTTGGGATTAGGGTAAGGGGTGTGTTTGGATTAGGGTTTCAGTTATAATTGGGGGGTTTCCACTGGTTAGGCACATCAGGGGCTCTCCAAACGGGACATGGCATCCGATCTGAATTCCAGCCAATTCTGCGTTGAAAAAGGAAAACAGTGCTCCTTCCCTTCAGAGCTCTCCCGTGTGCCCAAACAGGGGTTTACCCCAACATATGGGGTATCAGCATACTCAGGACAAATTGGACATCATCTTTTGGGGTCCAATTTATCCTGCTACCCTTGGGAAAATACAAAACTGGGGGCCAAAAAATAAGTTTTGTGGGAAAAAAAAGATTTTTTATTTTCACGGCTCTGCGTTGTAAACTGTAGTGAAACACTTGGGGGTTCAAAGTTCTCACAACACATCTAGATAAGTTCCTTGGGGGGTCTAGTTTCCAATATTGGGTCACTTGTGGGGGGTTTGTACTGTTTGGGTACATCAGGGGCTCTGCAAATGCAACGTGACGCCTGCAGACCAATCCATTTAAGTCTGCATTCCAAATGGCGCTCCTTCCCTTCCGAGCTCTGTCATGCGCCCAAACAGTGGTTCCCCCCCACATATGGGGTATCAGCGTACTCAGGACAAATTGAACAACAACTTTTGGGGTCCAATTTATCCTGATACCCTTGTGAAAATACAAAACTGGGGGCTAAAAAATCATTTTTGTGAAAAAAAAAAAGAATTTTTATTTTCACGGCTCTGCGTTATAAACTGTAGTGAAACACTTGGGGGTTCAAAGTTCTCACAACACATCTAGATAAGTTCCTTGGGGGGGTCTAGTTTCCAATATGGGGTCACTTGTGGGGGGTTTGTACTGTTTGGGTACATCAGGGGCTCTGCAAATGCAACGTGACGCCTGCAGACCAATCCATTTAAGTCTGCATTCCAAATGGCGCTCCTTCCCTTCCGAGCTCTGTCATGCGCCCAAACAGTGGTTCCCCCCACATATGGGGTATCAGCGTACTCAGGACAAATTGGACAACAATATTTGGGGTCCAATTTATCCTGATACCCTTGTGAAAATACAAAACTGGGGGCTAAAAATCATTTTTGTGAAAAAAAAAAAGAATTTTTATTTTCACGGCTCTGCGTTATAAACTGTAGTGAAACACTTGGGGGTTCAAAGCTATCAAAACACATCTAGATAAGTTCCTTAGGGGGTCTACTTTCCAAAATGGTGTCACTTGTGGGGGTTTTTAATGTTTAGGCACATCAGGGGCTCTCCAAACGCAACATGGCATCCCATCTTAATTCCAGTCAATTTTGCATTGAAAAGTAAAATAGCGCTCCTTCCCTTCCGAGCTCTGCTATGCGCCCAAACAGTGGTTTACCCCCACATATGGGGTATCGTCGTACTCAGGACAAATTGCACAACAAATTTTGTGGTCTAATTTCTTCTCTTCCCCTTGGGGAAATAAAAAAATGGGGGCGAAAAGATCATTTTTGTGAAAAAATATGATTTTTTATTTTTACGGCTCTGCATTATAAACTTCTGTGAAGCACTTGTTGGGTCAAAGTGCTCAACACACATCTAGATAAGTTCCTTAAGGGGTCTACTTTCCAAAATGGTGTCACTTGTGGGGGGTTTCAATGTTTAGGCACATCAGGGGCTCTCCAAACGCAACATGGCATCCCATCTCAATTCCAGTCAATTTTGCATTGAAAAGTCAAATGGCGCTCCTTCCCTTCCGAGCTCTGCCCTGCACCCAAACAATGGTTTACACCCACATATGGGGTATCAGCGTACTCAGGACAAATTGCACAACAATATTTGGGGTCCAATGTCTTCTCTTACCCTTGGGAAAATAAAAAAATGGGGGCGAAAAGATCATTTTTGTGAAAAAATATGATTTTTTATTTTTACGGCTCT